>NW_027286763.1:39220890-39558390 GCF_022747635.1 Hetaerina americana
ATTTGCCATATCAAAATTATTATAAATAAATGACAAACCTGAATCATGTGGACGGCCACGCTTATTTAAATAAATCAAGCAAGTATTTCATCGCATGTAAAGTATAAAAGCTACATTGAACAATTTTTGACTTGGCTATTTATGTACATTTTATAAAAGATTAGATTAAAATTGAAGTTAATGATTGGATCAAATGTATTCAATAAAAAGCACTTTAGCGCCTTGTTGTCGTACTCTATGAAGTTCCTCCACTACATATGACCAGCTTGAAGTATCGGACGTTACTAATAATTGATTTTCACATCACGTTTTCCCCTAGGAATCGATTCCAAGAAACAAGAGCCAAGCTTGATTGAAGAAAAGAAGACAGCATCCCAGCATTTTTCACTACGTGACATTCAGTTAAGAGTTTACTTTAATTTCGCGTTCTTTCTCCTTCGATTACCAGTTTTACCTTTCGGGAGATGTCGATAGATCTTCCGATTCACGATTGAATAGATTTCCTTCAAGTTAATTGAAGTTGGAAAGCATTTATAATTTTTACTTTGGTACTTGAAGCATTATAATTACAAATATTTTTAAATACTATCCCTTTTCAATCAGTATGTCTTGAAATGTTCCTTTGCGTTTCTGTAAAATCTTTAAGAATATTAATGAGTAATTAAATATAAATTGACCTTAACGAGGGAACTAATAAAGAATACATTATAGTTAATGATATTGCAAATATTGAATGCTTGGGAATGAAGTATTATGGATAAAATTTGGTTCAGATTCAACAATTGGCAAAACGGACTCTTCTTATTTCCCTCTTCCCTCCCGTTAGGTCTCTTTTCCTATCACATGTACGTAAGTATTTTTAAGAAAAAGGAAACGTCTTGTCTTCCAAATATGCAGAAAATTTTTTCAGAAGTTCATACTCTTTTTGAGATATTTCGGTGTGTACATACTTATTACACATTAAAACCGAGAAATCAGGAATTACACTCAGGACAAATATGCCTGCAGCATCCTGAAATTTACTCGGTCAAAGCGTATGCATTCTGATTTCATTCGATATTTGTTTCCTCATTCTCCATTTTCATTAAGTATCCTACTCTAGTCCAATGCATTGAGGAATGGAACTACCAAGATAACTGTGGTATGGATTTAATTCTAGTTGAACTACAGGCCCATTTCGCCTGCTGTAGGTTTTACCGCTGGTTGGGATCTGAATCAAGCGGTTTAAGTTCAAATTGTTAACTTATGCATTGTATTTTATTTTATTAATAAACTGAAGTTTTGCTGAGTTGAATTTGACTAAATTTAAATATTTTTTCTTTCGCTAGTGTTGACAAGTATATCATTATTGTTCAGCCTTCATTTATTGCGTGTCACTAAAATTCAATGCGAGGTAGAACTATTGGTGGACTTGGTGAAAAGAATTCGAGTTTTTATTTCACATTATTTGAAATGATAGGAAATTAAATACTACCTCTACCTTTAATTTATTTTGAGTCTATTTTTGTTTTTATAAGCTTCTAGAAGTAAAATTGATCAGTATAAACGTTTTACTGAGAGCTTGTCATGAAACGGTGTAAAACAGAACCTCTGAAACCTACGGGACACTAGTGTAGGTGATATTTTAATTAAATTTTGATTGCCACCAGCACTTTAAAATATTTGAGAGAGGTAACCCTAATCTTGAAACTAATGTCTTGATAACAATTATTAAAATGTGACCTTTATGCGAATTACACCGTTTAGGTATCAATGTACAAACATGATATTATTTTATTAATATATTTTTTATCTGTGCTTTGCCTGTCCTCTTCCTCATCAAAATTTGCGCTTTAGCATTTTCCTGATATCTATTTTCTAAATGTGTACTTAAGGAAACGCTTACACCCATTTAATTGTTACGTTTAATTCAGTTAAAAGGCCTAATGAAATCTGTTCATGAATGTAGTTCATTGCGCTAAGTGCACGAGAAACGTTTGAGACGAGTAATTTTAAGCAATGTATTAGAGTAATGGTATTGCTACATTTATCCAGCCAAAATTAAGCATATAAAGAGAGTTCGGAATACGTCTTTTTCGTTAAACCATTCCAGGTTGGAATAGTTTTCGATAGAGGAATTATTTCGTAGTAGTTCATGTTATGAAATTTTGTGTCAATTTTCTACAAGTCCTTATATTTTCAAATGAGATTTTTCAATGCATGTTAGACAAGAATATTTACTCTATTTCTAATGAAAATCAGTCCGACTGCTACTTTTTCGAAATTACTGGTAACTCAATCTAAATGACACCGACGTCTTCACGATGTTGGGAGTAATTGTCTGATAATAAAATAAAGTTCGATCGCTGCTTTATGAATATATTTGAACAATTTTTGTTGTTTATTTCTTGCTGCAAATGTATATATTTTAAATTTAGCTGTGGTAAAAAACGCGGTGAAATTTAATTCAAATAATAGTCCTTGTGAAAGCTTGGCTTTATTCCCATGCAGTATAATAATTATATTTTGCAAACTATAGAAACAGTCAAAAGTTTCATAACTGTGATGCAACCCTCTTTATTTGTCACAATACTTTTCTAGAATTATGAAACAAATCTTGCTTTATCCTACACATGAATGCAATATTTTACATGCTTGTTGCAGCAACCTTTTCCAGCGACCAATTAAAATTGTCTACCTACCCCCGTCGTACATTATATTGACAATAGAAAGTAACCGGGAATGGGTGCCTCATGGGCTATAATTAAGCCCTGCTCTTTGAGGCGGAATAGGTCATATGATGAGAGAACTGGGGGAAGTTTACCGTTCCCTCACGTCACCTACGTAAGCTAAAATGGATTAAAAGTGGTGGCATTGGGACTTTCTAAACGAAGGAAGACATAATAAGCGTCACTTGTGCTAATGACATTTTTAGCATACAACTGATGGAAGTAGTATATTAAATAAAATAAACTTCTGAATTAATAAAAAACAATGCATTGGGTAATTATATAATTTTGTACGTCGGTTACAGTATTATCCTTAAAAATCAAAATGGATTACTAAAAAATTGATTGACGTTGAGGTGATTGGTGTGACAATATCAAAGTAATTTTTATGAAGTTTTTAAAAATCAATCACTTATATTAACTTCATTTCTCAACGTTTTCTTTGGGGACTAAAGTAATACTCTGATAACGGAGTGATTTAAGTAAAACCTTGTTATTAGCTACTAATACCTTTTATCGTCATCATGATGACATTCCATCGAGTAATTCCATTACTTTTAATAGATAAGCAGTAAGAATTTTATTCTTTCGATATCTTGCAGTACGATAGTGTGGAATAGTTATATTCTAAAATAAATTAGCGCTTAGTAATATTCCACGCTTAATACCGTGTAAATCAAAATATAATGTGACTTAAATACATGATTTATATTTCAGCTATCAAGTTCATGAGAAAGCCAGAAATGTTAGTAAAATATGTAAAAATGATACATTTAATGTTGGTATAATAACTATACAAATTTTTCCTTGATGTTATATCCCAAAATTCCAAAAACCATTCATTTGAAATACTCCCAGTTATTTTTTTTGTTAACTTCAGCAGTCCACCCACTCTCTGAGCCTCTCTAATAGCGATGAAAGTAATGTCTATGTATCGCCTCTCTACATCAGTTTTGTAAAATTAAGTATCTGCAATTGATCCAAGTAAAAATGAACGGCTGCTTCCACTGCCTGCAAACGTACCATTCCCCAATGACCCCTCTCATTCCACTTCAAGCCTAACTAACGTCTTTTTCCCAAATTCAGTTAACCGTCATGAAAATGGTACTTATATTACCTTCCCAACTAGGTTCAATCGGCCAACATGGAACTCCTTACCCGGTGGAACACCCGAGAAAACTTCATGAAGCAGATACGCCTGCATCTTGAGTCACTGAGTTTTTATTATTGTTTAACAATGGAAAAAATCTATTTCAAATAGATATTGTAAATTTTTAAACAACAACTTACACTCAGCTTAATAATTTTGAATGAGTTTGGGAAAAGTTAACCTGGTCGAAAATAAAAGAAAAAGAATTAAAAATGATTTTTTTTTCTGGAGATAGAGATTCAACATATACATGTATCAGATCCGCTGCTGACATTGGGGCAGCAAGCGTGCCCCCCCCCCCCCCCCGGGCCGTAGAGGTTGTCTCCGACGAGAGAATCATTGGGGTACTAAGGATATAATAAACTTGAATCACGTGAAGTATAGGAACTCAAGACGTTAGTATCACTCCTGGAGCGCGGTGTGTGTTGTCACTTTGATTTCCACAATTCTTGAAATTTTTTCGACACCGCCGAAAGGCGCTGGCAACGGCCTATTCCCTCTCCTTCCCTAACCGTCTGTTGAGGCATTCGATATATTGCATCATTTTAGATGCGCATCGAGGGAAAGAGGGGTGGGTTGGGCAAAGGTAGGACCGTGAAGCTCGGCAGGGGTTGTCAGGGTGGAGGAGGGGCGCGAGAGTTAAAGAGAATAGAGTTGGGTTTGAGTGTTTTTGCTTCAAGGGAAAAGGTGAAACGTGACATAGCAAAGGGTGAGGCCGTGGGGAGAGAAACGGGAGTGATGACTGCGATAGATATATTGCATGAATTCCATTGCGTGATCTCATGCCGAGTCATTCGTGAACGGTTGAAGGGAGTCGGGAAATGGAAGCACGGAATGTTGATGTGCAGCTAATATTCTTCCACCTTACAACCGAGGATGTTTTTTCCTAGCTGAAGTGATCGATTCATGTATTTGCACGATATGCTACTTTTACTGAGTAATAAGAAGGATAAGAAAAATCTCTAAATTTTTTTTACTAAACTAAAATTATAGTGAACCAGATTCATCGCCGCTTGCAAGGCATTAGTTTGGGCAGTAGCGACTTACAATTGTGGCAGGGTCTGTTTACGAGGAACTAGATTCATTTGCCAACTCTAGTCCAATCATTTTTACATCAATTCTGCAGTTATGGTGAAAAGCGCATTGTTTCATAAAAATATCCTTAACTTAGAAAACGTTGTCGGCTATTAACACTCCTTAGAATCAAATGATGTTTTTCTAATAGTTCGCCTAATTTGCCAATTGTATATTCAGAAGGGAAAAACTACATTGATTCATAGGTTGAGAAATAAAAGGAACGTCTCGAAATGAGGAGTAACAAATGGCAGTTTCTATTTCTTAGCAAGCATTTGTAGGGAAAGCCGGGGTAAAGGGCAGAAAGAGATGAAGGGGAGGATTCTGAAACGAATTGTCTCGGATGTTAAGCGGTGTAGGGTGGGAATTGGAGATGTGTGCACCGAGGGCGGGATGTAGTTGCGTCGCGGTGCGCAGAAAAAATTAAGAGCGTACAAATGAACGTTTCAAGAGCGTGCGAACGGCACCACGTGTCGAGGAGTCCAGGAATCTTTCGCGTTCGAAAAGGATGAGGGTGTTTCGGTGATCACTCAAGAGGGGTCTTTCTGATTGAAGAGACGGCTGGTTCGCACGGAGGGAGGGGCATGGCGGTGGGAAAGATGCTCTTTTGTGTACTAGGGGGGGATGGGGTGGGGAGGTTTTAGAACGGGATACACGTAGAAACATTTTCTTTTTACCAAGGGCAAAAAATACTGTTCTGAAAAAAGAAGAATGGTCTTCCACCGCATCTCGAAAATTCCCATGGGATGCCATTGGGGTAAATAAACGTGGGTAATTAATAGTGATTTCTTAATGATTAATGATGTTGTTTTACAGTAGGTATTAATTCCATTGTTGATAATTCCAAAGTTACATTTGAAGACCTCCGGTACGTTTGCGCAGAATTTAAGTTATTGATTAGTAGGTGCTTCATAAAATTAGAAATTCGGTAGCTTTCGTATTTTTATGCAAACAAAATCATTAAAAATAATTATTTACCTATTTGAAAACAGCACCAACATGAATGGAGCTAGAATACTACTTCACTTAATGTAAAAAAATAGTGAATTCAAATGACAAAATTGCACGTTGATCTGTTAATATTTTCTAACTTTTCATTAATGATAGTTTAAAATTTGTTAATTCAGCGGTTTAATTTCCTGTGAATATCGCGTGTCGTAAGGAATAGTTAATAATGGTGAAAATTTAGAATTGAGTGAAGGCCCTATTAATAAATTGGAGTCACACAGTAAAAGGGGATCATTTTGTCTCTGTCTCTCATATTTAAAAATGGGCTTTCAGAATGTTTTTATTTGGTCCTAAATTTAATTTTTGACTCTTACGATGAACAATATGCAATTGATCCATTAACGTTAGATTCTGTGAGTCATCATGGGTTGTTTGTAAAGAAGTGTAGAGTCATCGATTTCAATGAAAATTTGATTAATAATATCATGTATTAGTGACTCGAATGTACACGAATATGGTTTAGTTTGCAAATGCTAAGCTTTTTCAACTGCATTTGTTGGGATAATTTACTATTTTCGTCATTATTGGGAATGTGTGATTGGATGAAGAGATCATTTTTGCATAGCTGTAGTTTATTTCTATTTTTGATTTTTAATGAAAATTTCTTTTAATTCTGCCATATTTTGTCTGTGTTAAATGTTTAATCAAGTGGCATTTACCTTTTAAAAGCTTTAATTTTTTTTGTTGCTCTTTAGTGTTTCGAGAGATTCCCGTTATAATTTTTCTAGTGACCCGCCACTGAATTCAGTAGTATATCCTTTCACTTTGTGATCCTCAAATTTTGCCATTTTAATTTCCTGGGACGCTTTTTATTCTTACTTATATGTAAATATGTGTATTTGAAAGAAAATTTAATTAGTGAACAAACTATATAGTTATAGTTTACAGTTAATCTGCCATTTTAAAAAGAGCTAAGATAAATAACATGAATAGAGAGTCCTACCCCTCGTATTCTCCGTTTTATGCATACATTTTGCTGCGGTGATGAAAGTATTGTTATTTAATTTACATATTGGAGCATAAATTTTGGGTAACTATTAAAGAAAACAAATTTACGTTCAAATTAAATTCACTTCACCTTAAAATATGTCTAGGATTTTGCTGAAGGTCATGTCTTTATTAAGGGTTATACCACCTAAATAAATTAAATTTTAGCCAATATCTTGATTATATTAATACTTCTGAGGGTAGGTAAAACATTGAATTGATCACAAAGTAATAGTTTATACGAAAAACCCATCGTTTTACTGCTTGTAAGCTCTATCATAAGACCAAATTTCTGAAGATAACGAGCTACTGGCAACCTATTCCTGGATTTCTAATTGAGGGACAATTTTGAATTTAGAAATTAAGTTTCAGTTTAGGAATTCGTCAGTGTCATCACAACTAAACAGTGCCAAGTGAATTGACACGTTTATGATTTTATGTCAAGAAATCTTAAAATAATATTTGTATTTCTGTATTTATTAATGCACCTCGACTTTTAAACAGAAAATAAACTGACTGTTTAGAAATATCAGTTCAGAATATCACTACACACGAAGTAGTTGACTCAAAGTTAAGGAAATCTTTTGCAAGAACTAGGCATATATTTAGGTCTGGACCATAATATTTTCAGTAAATGTCTATGGAAGTTAGGCGTATAACTTTATAATTTTTCTTTGAAGTTTTAAACGTTCAAATATTTTATTTAAAACCTCATGTTCACGTTTGGATAGGTCGTCTTTCCAACGATTTTAGACTAATAACGAACGTAGTGGTGAAATTATTGAAGCTGGAGTTCACTACAGTTGTAAATAAAACCACTTTCAGGTTGCTTGCAGATTATAATAGATTACTTATACAAGGTAAAGAATAATTCAGCTGAGACTTTTCTTAAATTATTTGATCTGAATAGAAAAATATATTACACCAACATCATAATGCGAATGTATTTCATTTGATAATTGTCTTGAGAATTTTCAAAAAAATTTAAACTGATCGGAAACGACCTGCAGCATGCAAGTGTCAATGAGACACACTTATCAATAAAAAAAACTTGCGTAATGGGCACACGATATGACGACATTCTTTCTTGCGGTGAACAATCATAATATTATTATATAAACGTCGTTGCCATTAGGTAATTGCCCTGGTGGCAACGGTCAATTCTGGTTAACGGTCACTCTTATAATGCACATACATACACAAGAAGAACAGACATGAGAAAAAATGCTCTTATATACAATGACACTTAAAGATTACCAACCGCACCTTTACCATCACACAAGGGCTAGGTTCATACCATACCCACAACACTCCATCCATCACCACACTCCGTCCATAATCACCAACTCTTTAATTTCGTATACTGTTCAAAATCACGCACCGTAAGCACGTCATTCACTTTTGCAATGCAACTTCTCACGCCGTGTGCATCACATAAAACAATATTTTAATAAGTACAATAGCATAATATTCACTGATCAATGTAATTTATCACCCAGTGGCTGCTTTACACTTATTCTTAAAACTAAAATTAGATGGAAAGAGCTCAAACAAACCTCCAGGCAGCTGGTTCCAGTCAACAATAGTTATGTTTAAAAAAGAGCATTTTTTTCTTATTTGTTTTTTGTATTCCTATTTTTATTTAAAAGTTGTGGTCATTTCTCCCTTACATAATATCAACTAGAATTCAATATCTAAATCTATCTGCCAAACGTGATCGCATGGCATTTTATTTATTCAATGCAAATTTCAATTAAATGAGTTCAATTGAAGACAAGTTTGATTATAATAGTTTGGACTTATGTGCCACCTGACATTGTCTATCTGCACATGCAATTTTTAATAATAATAATGATAATATTTTTTACACTATAGAATTAGTAACATTTTTTGTGAATCCCATTGACGATCGGGTAATCATGAAATAAATAATTCACTTCAAATTGGTGCTCTTAACATCTTGTGAAATCTCTCTATTATCCCATCTACGAAATTGCGTCTGCCTCAATGATGTCACTGGAGGTGGTCTCTACGAAATGCATTCAATGCGTGAAGGATTCATCAGAATATGTTCGCTTTATGTTGCGAGCAGTCCTGTGTTATTACCATCCGATGTGGTCATTTACTCACAAAAGAGAATTGCTTTTGTGTTTTAGGTCTCATATGGAGACCAAGAAATATCATTTAAAGCTGAATGCTATGAAGTTAAAAAAAAGGGAAATTTATTTCCAAATGGAACATATAGACCGAGTTCCCAGAACCTGAAAGGGACGGTCAATGTCAAGGGACATGAACGGGTTGGGAGGAAGTGAATGATATCGGAGAGTTTAGAGAAGGATTGGAGTGATAAAGGGAGATATGCCTCCGCAGCGGTGTTACTGCATAGGCGCGGGGGCATGGACGAGGGGAAGGTATTAAATGAGAATGGGTGGATGGCGGGATAGAAGGACCTTTTAGATGGACGAAGAGTTCGGGATCGAGTGGTGAGGGGCTAGAAGGAAGAGAATGGGAGAAGAGTGTGAGCGAGGTAGGGAATGAAGGAGAGACTATGTGGAGAGATGGAAGTCGGAAAGGGAGAAGGGGAAATGGTATATCCTTAAAGCCAAGGATCTTGTCCGACGGTCCGAAAGACTAAATTGAGGTCGCCTTTGACGGTCCAGTGGAGGGAAGAGGGTGGCGGGATGGAGACGGAGTCTGGGTTGCCGGCGGCAGACTCGCTACACGCCCGCACACAAAGGCGAGAGTATAAGGGAGCGTAAAAGCAGCGGAGGGTGAGGCGGGCTGGGAGGCCGGGAAGGCGGTGGTGGGTGGGCGGGTGGCAGGCGAGGAGAAAATGAAGGGAGTGTGAAGAAGAGCTGTAAGCTCGAGGGGAGATGAGAAAAAAATGAGAGCGGGGTCGTAAGGGCGGAAGGAAAGGATTGGAAAACGGAGGGAGAAGAGTTGAGGAGCGAAGGGAAAAGTGTAGGAGGATGGAGTGTAGACGGTCGGGGGGGGGTAAGAAAGAAAGGAAGGTGGACAATGGCTGGATAGATAAGCGTCTTCATTTTCAGGGTGAAGGAGCGGCCAACTTGCCTACCCTAGCAGTCAACCTCTCCAGATTTTCAGCGCATTACACGACACAATCTGTTTCTAAAGTCAAAGTGAAGAAAATAACATGCACAAGAAACGGTCGGACATGAAAATCAGCTTCAAACGACACTCCATATTGCTCTGAAATGTGTTGTGCTCGACGATAACGGCAAATTACCCGTTGATAAATCAATTTTATCTGCATAATAAATATAGAAAACTCCAATGAAATGCTTAAAAATTAGTATTAAGTTAAATATACAACCAACCCTTGAACTATAAATGATAGATTAACTTTCATATTAATGGAACTCGTGTAGTTATACCTTAGTATAAATCGCTTAGAAGAATAAAATAGCATGGTTGATAGTTATTATGATAGATGGATAGAGGTCTTTATTTGGGCGAATCTAAGACCAAATGGTCCCCTCTTTCATTATTGAGTTATTAAGAGGAGATAAGAGAAAAGGGATATTTATGTCACCAAAATCCGTTTTTAAAATCCATAAATGGATTGAAATAATGAAGACAAATTATTGTATTTTCCGAAGGAAAACAGATGAAAAGCTGTTATGGTTCTTTTAAATTAAAAGAACCTAGTTTCAGATAAGGTTAGACGAAAACATTTTCGAAAAACCCAATCAAAAAGATTGCACCGATTAAACATGTCACATTTTTCAATGCTTGATGAAAGTTCAACGCTAAAGTTAATGAAAAATAAACCAATTGAAGTCGCATTTATGTTCTAAATGGCAGATAAAGAGTGCTGAGTGAATAGCTGTAAGAAGTGATGGCAGAAAAGGATGAAAAATAAAAATTGACGGAGGAAAAAAATCACGTAGTTGAAGGGAGGGAGGAATGGAGGAGTAGCGGCGGGAAGCGGAATCGGAGTAACGGTAAGTTAGGGGAAGTGAGGAGTTCTAAAAGAATGTTGGGACATTAAGAAATAGAAGTTGATAGAAAGCGGGAGAAACTAGCGGAAGCGAGATAACTGCCGAGGACAGACGTGGATTGATGCGCTCGAAACGTTCTCTTGTAAAGTCTTTTGTATTTCTTATTTAATTACATTCTTTTTATTCCTACTTTTATTTCTCTCCACTGTTTTATACTTTCAACTCGTGCCAATGCTTCTTTCAGTAAAACTCAGCGATCAACTAGGTTTTAATTAGTCACTAATTTTTTTTGTTTTTCTTGGAACATTTGTACAACACTTATTCCTAAAAAATCATCATTTTCAAAATTCCTGCTATTTATTCAAATAGGTTAAATATATTTTAAACATTATTTAATTTAACAGTATGCACCGTTACATTTGCATTAATTCAGGAATGAAATTTTTTTGCGAGTTATTTGTTTCCATCTTCATTTATTTCTTCTAGTATGCCATCCACTCAGCAAAGCATTGCACTGTAGGACAAGGGTATTGGCCTCTACTACTCTGACAGATACCTTTAAAATGTTTGCTGTTTGAATGCCAAATCTTTTCAACAGACATACACGACTTCTCTTGTGTTTATTAAAAGTAATTTCAACCATTCCTTGCAAAATTTCCGGCACGATTATTACATTTATTCATCCGCACCTTTACAAGTTTTGCAGACAGACGTTAAGATTTCTATGCTCAAATTATGATGCTTTTAGGCTACTTTACTTGTATATTCTAAATTGAAGAATCGATGCATATTCAAATTTTGGTATTATCTCATTAATTCTCTCCGAATTTACATTGTAAGCTTTATGCACGGTAAGCCGATATTCTAAAGGTCTATCAATAATAATTATAGAGGTTTGTTTATTGGCGACATCAATGTGACAACCATGATATGAGAATTCCAATTACCTATTTCCATGATATTTCCAGGGGAATTCTTACATTTCACGAAAGCACTTCACTTTTCTGCTCGCATTTCCATATGATAAAACATATATTGTCTTTAACTTAATTTCCTGCACTGATTCTGTATTATTGATGATTTTATTAAACCTATCTGTCGGCCTGGTACCATTAATGGTTTTCACTATATAAATTCTAGTAATGAATTCCAAATGGGTCATTTCTTTTTTCACTTCCTCTAAAAACTAGCCTTCACAATATAGGCGCATTATACCCTAAATAACTGTTAGCATTTCTCAGTATGCGCAGGAAAATATATATTTGCCGAGATAATAGATGCATTATTATACTATAATTAAGAATAGTAAGTATGAAATGACTAATGATTTTATATTGAATATTGCTATTTTTTAATAATTTATATTTAGAAATAATTTCAGTATTTCGATTATTGCGTACCTATCAAAAATTTGCAGAAGACAAATATTACAAACATATCTGTTATTATATCCCACGCAAAATTTGGTATCTTAGTCTTTGGATTATTGTATACTATCAACTGTTTACTCCATATAAAGATTTTCAAGCTCTTAGCAACATCTACTGCGGGGTTGCTTGATCTTCTATAGTTAAAACGCATTCACCACCATGGAATTCGGTGCAAAAACGGCGATAATGTGAACCTTATAAAGGATTATGTCGGGTTTAAATGAAGTAAAAAATGGGAAGTATTGTTTTGTACTGGGTAACCATGTTTCTGCACTCACCTTTCCAAGATAACCGTGTGGCCTTAATGGAAGAGCGGCGCCAGAAGGTATTACAAGGGAGCACATTAACCATATTCAACCTAACTGCCACTTGTGTCACCGCGTCGAACACTAGGGTGGCAGATTCCTGAATGTGTAGGTTGGAGAGGCCCTTCATATCTGGCCTATTGAGAGGAGCGGGAAAGGAAGCCTCGTTATGATGCGAACGTGACTATTTTAGCTTTTGAAATCCATCCCGGAGTGGAATTTATGCATTTACTGTGGCGCATGCATGAGTGTTATCCTACCAATTTTCCACTCATCAAGCCGTACTAGTCCGTCCTCTTGCATCCCATATCTATTCCCTATCTTAATCATCTCTCCCATTTTCATCCGATTATATAAATTTCTGTCAGTAGGTTAATTGATAAAGACTTTGCAGTGTGCATTTTAAATATTTTGTTAGCTGTTTAGTTAACAACCAATTTTCGGTACAATTTAATCAAATCGCAGAAAAGTAGTCTCATTGACTCTTCTGAAAAAAGGTTGGGTTCTGTTATTTCTCTCCATACATGGCATTATAGAAGAGAAGAGTTATTCATTTAATTCACTACATATGCAAGAAATAATTGTTTCGGAAATCGAGATTTAAAAAGTAGAAAATGTGACTGAGAATTGAATCTTTAGAGAGTGTCAAGTTATGAGGATGTTTATTTATGGATGAGGGATTTAATTCGGAATTGATACAAAAATGAGTTGTCAGTAGTCATATTTTTGCAGCTAAAGAGTAGTCACAAAAAAATTATGAAACGTTGATATTTAACGGTGGTTAGTGTAGCGAATTCACTGAAGCTACACGGAATCTTATGAAAATTAAAATACATAAGGGCAGAAAAACATTAGTCAATGTTATCAGCTGAAGCAATAAAGAAATATGTTTCTATGGAGTTGAATTAGCAATAGAACTATGGCATCTGCATCTGGTAAATCAATATGCGGCCCATTTTCGTGTTCAAAAGTCTAAAACTATCACAATCTGGATCTTATTTATGTCACATAAAAGAGAGGAGTATGTTTGTGTCACAGAATCCCAACCAAAATTTGTGCCAGAATTTGTATTAGAATTTGTACCAGAAAACGTACTAGAATCTGTATCGGAATTCGTACCAGAATTAGTACCAAAATATCGGCGTGCATTTATCCTTACACAAAACATGTATCAAGGTGTGTAAATATAAGTAACACGGTGTTTGCCACTCCATTCTAATTCTAAAATGACCAAGCTGCGGTTGATGTAGCAAGTAGAAATAGATGAAAATATATGTTTACTGGGGAAAGAAGTTCCTAATAACTGAACATGACTTAAATATAAGTTAAACGAGTGATTTAATAAATGGGCTTAGTTATTCAATTGAAAATTATGTTTTCACTCTCTATTTACTGTAGCTACGAGAATTGATACAGGAAAAATATCTCTGAAGAAATAAAAATGAAGAATCGGAAAAAAGACAGTGGGAAGTTTATTTCCAAACTAATGTACTGATTGCAATTTACAAGTAGAAGATGATACAATAGGAAAGGGGAAATGGATAGAAAGATCATATCAAAACATATTTATAGTAATGATCTGTGTAAAAAAATTATTCATTGAACAGGTTTGTTTTATTTGGAAACAGAGATTTTAAAGGAAAATGTAATTTGTTCTACTCTTAACGCCATAGTCACTAATGAGTTGCATTTTAAAAAAATAGTATTAGACCTTAAAATGACTTAGACCAGAGTTACACGAAAGCGTATGTAACGACAAAACTCAAACAGGCTATTAAATTGAAAATTTAATAATAATACTAGCCGCGAGACTGATTTACTCTAAGATCTAAAGTCAAATCCCGTAAAGGTATTTTTTCACGTGACTCGGGGTAAAATGAGGTTTTTGAAATATTTTCCCTTCCTCTGATACGATTTGGTTTTTTTTATCCATCGTCTCCACCCCTAACTCTCTTCTTGCGGTGCTTGTGAGGGGGGATGAGGGGACGGTATAGGACGGCGTGTGTGGGTGGCCAGCGACGTGAATGGGAAGCATACCGGCCAAGGACGAAGTGGAAAGGGAAGGCGAGGTTTATACGTGAGATCCGACGAAACGAAGAAGAGGAGAGGCGACGGCGTAAGCAGGAGGTGGGCCATAAGGAGAGACCGGCGTTAAAGGGTTTTATATTTTTTATCTCGTGGGCAAGGATGGCGAGGAAGAAAGAGAGATTGGGGGAGAGAGGGAGCATGCGCAAGGACTAGTACGTCGGAGAGATGTTCAGTCACCGAAGAGTGGCTCGGAAAATATAAGAGGAGGGAGGAATGGTTGAAAGGGTGAGATGAAGGGATAGAAGCTGGTAGAACGCGAAAGGAAAGAGAAATAGGAAGACAGAGATGAGTATAAAGGAAGGGGAACAATTGAAGGCTTAAGGGATGGTGGGGAGAACACGGAGTGGGGAGAGTGAGGGTTTAGAGGGGAAGGCCTCACCTTTTGTGGGAGGCTGGTTCGTCGGAGTCGTGAGAAGCGAAGGGGAGCGTACCAGGGGGTGAGCAGACTGGAAAGTAGGAAGAAGGATGGAGAGGAGGATGAAGGAAGGGGTGGTGAGGAAGAGTAGGTGGTGGGATGAAGGATAATGCAGAGAATACGTGTCGGATGGAGCGACTCGAGAGACGCGGCGGGTGGGGATGCGTTGGAGAGGGAGGGATGTGATGAGTGGGGGGAGAAGGAATTCACGTGGAGAATGAAAGGACTGGATGCGTGGAATCGGGTGCAAGTGCCGGGATGAGGGAAGGGACATGAGGGTCTGGTGAAATATAAATGGTCGTGGGAAGGTGAGAGTGAGTGTTGGGGTGAATGAGAATAGAGGATTGATCGAGGCGTGAAGGCCTTAAATGGTTGCGAGCATAATGTCTCCTCATTTGCCCATTAGTGATACATTTATTATATTTTATTAAACGTGACATAGAACTGTTAGCAATTAATCAAATAACATTAATAAGTTGTGGCGAAAATTTCAACTATACAATGGAACAAATTCAAAGTGTAAAAAAATATTCACCTTGACTAGGATCCCAGTAAAGATGAATGATTTTTACACTTTAAAATTGTTGTATTGTAATGCAAATATGTGGGCGATTCTGCTTAAGTTACTTTAACGGAATCTCCGGTACTCTCTTTGTGCATGCCATATTTTTTAGACTTCGAAAAAAATTGGAAGTTGTGGTTTAAAAGAGTATCACACCCGATTATTTGATTTTCGTCGTTTTATTTGGCTTATCATGCCTTCTTGTTTAGTTTACTTCCTCAGATATGAGTGGACTTTAAAATATAGTCAGGTTATAGTGTGAAAATAGTTTTCTCTTCTGTAAATTCTTGAATCTGACATTTAACATTAACTATTAATAATAATTAGAATGACCATATTTTTAATATTGAGTTATTATTCATGCATTCCCAAACTCTACCTTCCAAAATATTAAAGGTTAACTAAGACCAGTACCTAAGTAACTTTTTTGTTTGCATTTACCTCCATTTGAAACGCATTGCTTCTAGTCTACCTCAACTCCACATCCTGGCTTCTCGTAAAAAATTATCGTCCAGTCTCCTGCAGCTTAGTTTCAGCTGGACCAAAGTCACCTCCATACCACTAAAAACGATGATCAAATGGATGATCTAGTCAGATAATATTTGAATCAAGTTTTTATGGAGCACCAAATAGGCACAATGCTTCACTTAAAACTTGAGGGGCTCGAAGTTATATGTGACATCATATGTCTCCTGGACCAAGAGAGAGTCTAATCAAATATATTAGCAGGCTTAGCAATGGAGTGCGAGAAATATTCACATTACTAACCTCGAAGTGGTAACAACTGAACGTTCAAGAATCATTCGGTTAGAAACCTTCATCGAGCGCCGTTCCCCCAAGGTAACAAGATACTCCCTACCAGTTTTCTCGGGGAGTAGAATATAATGGTAACTTGGATTAGATTAGGCGTTTTTACATTCCATGATGACTACCCAAAATATGGTAGTGCATAAAGAAGGTAACATGGGTGTCTGAACACAGTTTAATATTTTTGCTAAGTGTTCAAATGAATTTATAATTAACAAAGATATATACTTTCGTATTTAATTTTTCAAAGTAATAAATATTAATACTGTGTGCCATGTTCTTTAATAATGGATAGTATGGCATTTAAACTTCAGTTAAATTGGTTTGAGACTACTGCATAAATGCCAATTTTTGGAACAAAAGAATTAGCAAACCCGATTATTCCGAAGAAACTGCGGGAGATGCCGCAACAGTAACTTTTAACGGAGTCATCCGCTAATGTGCATTTTAATGCAACAATTTCAGAGCGTAAAAATCATTCGCCTTGACTGGGACTCGAACCCAGATCCCTCAATATCCGGTCGAGTGCTTTAGCCACTTAAGCTACCGAGGCGTCCTCTTAAACTCTGAAATTTTGGGGCTTTTAAAGGAACTAGATGTTATGACGAAATACCGTACATACAATGTCACATGCATTCGTAGTCGTGCGCGAGGCGCCACTGTCCACGAGGTTAAAAGCCAACTTTTAAACACGTATGGTGTTTTCCCTTTGACAAATTCCGAAGAAACTGCGGGAGATGCCGCAACAGTAACTTTTAACGGAGTCATCCGCTAATGTGCATTTTAATGCAACAATTTCAGAGCGTAAAAATCATTCGCCTTGACTGGGACTCGAACCCAGATCCCTCAATATCCGGTCGAGTGCTTTAGCCACTTAAGCTACCGAGGCGTCCTCTTAAACTCTGAAATTTTGGGGCTTTTAAAGGAACTAGATGTTATGACGAAATACCGTACATACAATGTCACATGCATTCGTAGTCGTGCGCGAGGCGCCACTGTCCACGAGGTTAAAAGCCAACTTTTAAACACGTATGGTGTTTTCCCTTTGACAAATTCCGAAGAAACTGCGGGAGATGCCGCAACAGTAACTTTTAACGGAGTCATCCGCTAATGTGCATTTTAATGCAACAATTTCAGAGCGTAAAAATCATTCGCCTTGACTGGGACTCGAACCCAGATCCCTCAATATCCGGTCGAGTGCTTTAGCCACTTAAGCTACCGAGGCGTCCTCTTAAACTCTGAAATTTTGGGGCTTTTAAAGGAACTAGATGTTATGACGAAATACCGTACATACAATGTCACATGCATTCGTAGTCGTGCGCGAGGCGCCACTGTCCACGAGGTTAAAAGCCAACTTTTAAACACGTATGGTGTTTTCCCTTTGACAAATTCCGAAGAAACTGCGGGAGATGCCGCAACAGTAACTTTTAACGGAGTCATCCGCTAATGTGCATTTTAATGCAACAATTTCAGAGCGTAAAAATCATTCGCCTTGACTGGGACTCGAACCCAGATCCCTCAATATCCGGTCGAGTGCTTTAGCCACTTAAGCTACCGAGGCGTCCTCTTAAACTCTGAAATTTTGGGGCTTTTAAAGGAACTAGATGTTATGACGAAATACCGTACATACAATGTCACATGCATTCGTAGTCGTGCGCGAGGCGCCACTGTCCACGAGGTTAAAAGCCAACTTTTAAACACGTATGGTGTTTTCCCTTTGACAAATTCCGAAGAAACTGCGGGAGATGCCGCAACAGTAACTTTTAACGGAGTCATCCGCTAATGTGCATTTTAATGCAACAATTTAATTTTTTACGCTCTGAAATTGTTGCATTAAAATGCACATTAGCGGATGACTCCGTTAAAAGTTACTGTTGCGGCATCTCCCGCAGTTTCTTCGGAATTTGTCAAAGGGAAAACACCATACGTGTTTAAAAGTTGGCTTTTAACCTCGTGGACAGTGGCGCCTCGCGCACGACTACGAATGCATGTGACATTGTATGTACGGTATTTCGTCATAACATCTAGTTCCTTTAAAAGCCCCAAAATTTCAGAGTTTAAGAGGACGCCTCGGTAGCTTAAGTGGCTAAAGCACTCGACCGGATATTGAGGGATCTGGGTTCGAGTCCCAGTCAAGGCGAATGATTTTTACGCTCTGAAATTGTTGCATTAAAATGCACATTAGCGGATGACTCCGTTAAAAGTTACTGTTGCGGCATCTCCCGCAGTTTCTTCGGAATTTGTCAAAGGGAAAACACCATACGTGTTTAAAAGTTGGCTTTTAACCTCGTGGACAGTGGCGCCTCGCGCACGACTACGAATGCATGTGACATTGTATGTACGGTATTTCGTCATAACATCTAGTTCCTTTAAAAGCCCCAAAATTTCAGAGTTTAAGAGGACGCCTCGGTAGCTTAAGTGGCTAAAGCACTCGACCGGATATTGAGGGATCTGGGTTCGAGTCCCAGTCAAGGCGAATGATTTTTACGCTCTGAAATTGTTGCATTAAAATGCACATTAGCGGATGACTCCGTTAAAAGTTACTGTTGCGGCATCTCCCGCAGTTTCTTCGGAATTTGTCAAAGGGAAAACACCATACGTGTTTAAAAGTTGGCTTTTAACCTCGTGGACAGTGGCGCCTCGCGCACGACTACGAATGCATGTGACATTGTATGTACGGTATTTCGTCATAACATCTAGTTCCTTTAAAAGCCCCAAAATTTCAGAGTTTAAGAGGACGCCTCGGTAGCTTAAGTGGCTAAAGCACTCGACCGGATATTGAGGGATCTGGGTTCGAGTCCCAGTCAAGGCGAATGATTTTTACGCTCTGAAATTGTTGCATTAAAATGCACATTAGCGGATGACTCCGTTAAAAGTTACTGTTGCGGCATCTCCCGCAGTTTCTTCGGAATTTGTCAAAGGGAAAACACCATACGTGTTTAAAAGTTGGCTTTTAACCTCGTGGACAGTGGCGCCTCGCGCACGACTACGAATGCATGTGACATTGTATGTACGGTATTTCGTCATAACATCTAGTTCCTTTAAAAGCCCCAAAATTTCAGAGTTTAAGAGGACGCCTCGGTAGCTTAAGTGGCTAAAGCACTCGACCGGATATTGAGGGATCTGGGTTCGAGTCCCAGTCAAGGCGAATGATTTTTACGCTCTGAAATTGTTGCATTAAAATGCACATTAGCGGATGACTCCGTTAAAAGTTACTGTTGCGGCATCTCCCGCAGTTTCTTCGGAATTTGTCAAAGGGAAAACACCATACGTGTTTAAAAGTTGGCTTTTAACCTCGTGGACAGTGGCGCCTCGCGCACGACTACGAATGCATGTGACATTGTATGTACGGTATTTCGTCATAACATCTAGTTCCTTTAAAAGCCCCAAAATTTCAGAGTTTAAGAGGACGCCTCGGTAGCTTAAGTGGCTAAAGCACTCGACCGGATATTGAGGGATCTGGGTTCGAGTCCCAGTCAAGGCGAATGATTTTTACGCTCTGAAATTGTTGCATTAAAATGCACATTAGCGGATGACTCCGTTAAAAGTTACTGTTGCGGCATCTCCCGCAGTTTCTTCGGAATTTGTCAAAGGGAAAACACCATACGTGTTTAAAAGTTGGCTTTTAACCTCGTGGACAGTGGCGCCTCGCGCACGACTACGAATGCATGTGACATTGTATGTACGGTATTTCGTCATAACATCTAGTTCCTTTAAAAGCCCCAAAATTTCAGAGTTTAAGAGGACGCCTCGGTAGCTTAAGTGGCTAAAGCACTCGACCGGATATTGAGGGATCTGGGTTCGAGTCCCAGTCAAGGCGAATGATTTTTACGCTCTGAAATTGTTGCATTAAAATGCACATTAGCGGATGACTCCGTTAAAAGTTACTGTTGCGGCATCTCCCGCAGTTTCTTCGGAATTTGTCAAAGGGAAAACACCATACGTGTTTAAAAGTTGGCTTTTAACCTCGTGGACAGTGGCGCCTCGCGCACGACTACGAATGCATGTGACATTGTATGTACGGTATTTCGTCATAACATCTAGTTCCTTTAAAAGCCCCAAAATTTCAGAGTTTAAGAGGACGCCTCGGTAGCTTAAGTGGCTAAAGCACTCGACCGGATATTGAGGGATCTGGGTTCGAGTCCCAGTCAAGGCGAATGATTTTTACGCTCTGAAATTGTTGCATTAAAATGCACATTAGCGGATGACTCCGTTAAAAGTTACTGTTGCGGCATCTCCCGCAGTTTCTTCGGAATTTGTCAAAGGGAAAACACCATACGTGTTTAAAAGTTGGCTTTTAACCTCGTGGACAGTGGCGCCTCGCGCACGACTACGAATGCATGTGACATTGTATGTACGGTATTTCGTCATAACATCTAGTTCCTTTAAAAGCCCCAAAATTTCAGAGTTTAAGAGGACGCCTCGGTAGCTTAAGTGGCTAAAGCACTCGACCGGATATTGAGGGATCTGGGTTCGAGTCCCAGTCAAGGCGAATGATTTTTACGCTCTGAAATTGTTGCATTAAAATGCACATTAGCGGATGACTCCGTTAAAAGTTACTGTTGCGGCATCTCCCGCAGTTTCTTCGGAATTTGTCAAAGGGAAAACACCATACGTGTTTAAAAGTTGGCTTTTAACCTCGTGGACAGTGGCGCCTCGCGCACGACTACGAATGCATGTGACATTGTATGTACGGTATTTCGTCATAACATCTAGTTCCTTTAAAAGCCCCAAAATTTCAGAGTTTAAGAGGACGCCTCGGTAGCTTAAGTGGCTAAAGCACTCGACCGGATATTGAGGGATCTGGGTTCGAGTCCCAGTCAAGGCGAATGATTTTTACGCTCTGAAATTGTTGCATTAAAACCCGATTATATCCAGTTTATTATTTTTCAAGCTTGGAATTTTATTTGGAGTAAAAATCTTGGTTTTATCCAAATTTTCAATTTTTTTACAACTCCCTATTCCCCCGTGACTACCATCTGGATTTTAACAGCGAGCCTAAAGGTCTACTAACGAATCTCCTGAACCAAGGGCGTCCCATAAAATTACCCTCATTAATTTGTAGTATAAGAGTGGTCGGGAGTAAAGTCACGGTAATATGGAGTAGCGATTGTATCTGAAATGATTCAACCTTATTTTGTACTTAATATCAAAGAACTCAAAAATAATGTAATTCGAACAATAAACTTGTCATTATGGCATACTCCACTGCAGTGCGTAAAAGAATTATGTAATTTGGTCTGAAAAAGCTGTAGAGTTGAATGAAAATCCTTTCGAGATTTCCTTTTTGGATATTTTCAATTGCAGTCATTTAAGTTTTCACGAAAGCGAGCATTATATGAAATATCAACCTCGATTTTCCGTCGACTGCTTCAATTTATTAGACAAAGGATGAAGAAACACGCAGTTGGTTATCTTGGCATTATATTGATAAATTTGAGGTCATATGGTAGGCAGAAAAGAGGGTACAATAGAGTTCGAATTGATTAACATATGAAATATCGCTATTTCTCTTGGTAGACCATGGGCTTTTAAAGTGCTTTTGTTGAAGTCGCTTTCAATCTGAGCCTCTCAAGCCAAACATGAAAAACAGTGGAAAAGTATCGCATTTTTGTGAGAATAAGAGTTGGCATGACCAGAAAATGGTTTAAAAGAGATCTAGGTATGAACGTTGTGGTGGTGAATGGCAAATTGAATGGGCAACCTATCGTTGGAGAAACTTTCCTAGTACTCGTGCGGTCATACGGTTTTACCCATTCGTGAGCTAAGGACTGGAAGAGAGGACGATTACAGATGGGAAGGAGGCAAAACGAGAAAGGATTAAAACGGAGAACCGACGGGAAGGAGAAAATGGGAACTTCGTACAAGATTTCCACTTGAATTGAGAAATAATGGGCACCTTGATGAAGGGGAAAGAATCATCTGTTCCACGAAAAAGTGAAATATTATATTTTGTGAGGAAGGACAGAGACCATAGCTGCTGAAGAAGAGGAAGGGGGGGAAAGAAAGTGGCATGGATGAGAAATGTGAATGGGGCTGAGAGTTGGGAAAGAGTTGGGCACTGTTAATCCATGGAAAGGCTTCGCTTAAGGTAATGAAACCGTGGCTCTTCTTCGAGTGGGAATCATTTCGTTAGATATGAGGAGGATCATTAAGTTTTCTTGATTTTCTTAAGTCATGACTAGGTTTGGGGGAACTGAATTGAGGGGCATTTTGTAGAGCTTTGAGAAACGAGAAAGAGAGGAATGGGATTGGAAAAAGAAGGGAGGTGGAGAGAGATTGGTGGGATGAGCTACTTTGTAGAGCGTTCATTCGAGGGGTGGGGAGCACATCAGTTCATTCAGCCCGCAAGGGAAAGGAAAAGATAAGAGGGAGAGAGAGAGACTCTCCGGTGATAAGAGTTTTTAAGAGTGAGCGAGAAAGAAGGGGTAAAGAATGAAAGGGATCAGATCAATCCGAATGAACGGTGAGGGGAGTAAGGAAGTGTCGGTGGTCGTGAGAGAGCGACCCGATGAACCGAAGTGAAGGTGGGGAACGAGGAGAAGGGCCTGGAAATGAACGTAATTTGTCTTTATGCTCGGATGCCTATCGCCTGTGGAAAGCGCAATCGGTGAATCTCGGAACCTTAATTGGTTTACACGTGAAATACTGCGGCCTTAAGTTTTGTGTGGAGGGTTCACCACTGAGAATCCGGAGATGGACTCCATGGAAGTGAATCGTCGTGAGAATCATTTAGTCGGTGATCTGGATATGGCAATAAACTGGAAACTCATATCACGCCCTCTCACTCATAGGTATGAATTCATACTGTGGTAAGCTTGCATTAAAGCCCTTGTAGCCAACCGCTCACCAGATGGCTGAAGGGGCGTTCAGAAGCGAGGGGAGAGAATGGAGGGATTTTGGGGGATCCATGGTAAAGGAGGCAGGAGTATGGCTTAATTAGATGCAAAGGGTGGGGACTTGAGGGCTTGAGAAGAGTAAAAGTGGATGAGGGAATGTTGGGGAACGACGGGGTGGGGGGATTGGCGAATGATAGGGGCCGGCAAGGGGGCAATAAAAGTGAGGGTAGCTCTTTAAGTTTTCGATGAAGTCCCCCGGGAACAAAGGAGAGTCCCACGGGAGTGAAAATGTCCTCCCGTCTTCCTTACCCTCCTCTGGTTGCTCTTTCTTTCATTGTCTCTTTATTTGTTTGCTCTCGCTATTGCAAAAGTTTGCTTTCCCAAAGTATATTGTTTGTTAGCTGCTCAACAATAAGAAAAGAAGAACGTTCAAGGTGGAACTTCGCTAATCAGGATTTTAAACGGCATGTGATAACAATTTGTTCTTTATGGGTGCCAGTGAAAATATTTCGGATGAAAAAGTCTCGAATGTGTATATATAGTAAGGGATAAGATTTGCTAGGGTAATAGAAGGAGAGAAGAAAGAGTAAACACTTTTGAATTTTGGAGACACTCGTAAGAAATTCCAGGCGAGATATGTCTATTCAAAATACAAGTAGATAATTAAATCAATTCTAAATCAACTGCGACCAAAGAAGAGTCATTTATCGAGTAAAATATACCCTTTCTGCAGCTTAATATAGTTTTAATTAACGTCGGCCTATTAAAAATTTATTTTGGTTACCCATATTTTCCCTTGAACTCATGGAGAATGTGTTCATCATATCATATGTTCGTGCGTATTTATAAATATGTACGTTAATCATAGCCGTGTTTCTGTTTTTAGCCCCCTTATCTTTTAAAGCTGAATTATCAAACTGTTTCATTTACTGGTGTGTTTATATTTGGTAAACTTTGCAAAACTTCCGTTTTTGCCAGTACCTGCTTGTCTATGTACTCTCTATATCAATTGAAACTCATATACCTTCGTATACTTATGATAAATTACCATTATCCTCACCAAAAACTACAAATAAGATTACGAACAGGTATTTGTTACATAAAAAATCAGCATTTAATGAGCTTCTATTATAATTCCGTCAGCAATAAATACGTATAACGCGGGTTTTTAACAAAATGATATTCCAATTGTGTCAGTTACGGTTTGTAGGAGCAAGCTTTACTTTTTTTGCCAACTCTTAAGAATATTTGCGGAAAATTAAAAATGTTTCATGACTTTCATCGCGAACATCTTCCATTTCTTATTTATTACCGAATATAATAAATTATTACGCAGTCGTTTAAAATACTAATTTCTTTTATGTAAAAGAGATACCGGAAGTTATAAATGTGCATTATTTTATTAAACTATATAGGATTCAAATTTATATTTGAGTTCATTATTTATCACTTAAAGGATAAGCAAAATTAATCACTAATAATTATTAAGTAACTGAGAATATGTGTGAAAACCCAGACATCTTTGCAGTGGTACCTATTTTACAACTTTTTGGCTTTACCCACTCATCAACATACCGAATAAATCACATTTTAAATTTGTTCTCATTTTTATTTTATATTTACCGAATGTTCTGCAAAGATATTATAATTCATCAGTGACTTCAAAATTAAAATTAAATTAAAAATTTTTTTTAGAGAAATAAGAACAATGGAAGATAGCTCGCATAGTAATTAATAGACATTTCAAAATATACATAGAAAATATAATTCAAAATAGTAAGAGAAACCCCAAGTATGTTTATAACGAGATGAAATGGCAGACATCAAATGAAAAACATAAATTTTGAGCGGTGAAAAAACTTAATTTCACAGCTACTGCAAAAGAATTGTATTTCATAAAACCAAAAGAGGGCACATATCGCCTCTGCCAGTTGATTCGACTGAGATCGCTTTATTTCTCCCTAGGAATCCAAAGAAGAGCATGGAATAGTACTTTTGAATTCTTTAACGTTGTATCCGATATCATGGGCTCGCAGATTTAAAGGTATAGTTCCGTTGAGCTCAAGCCCGAGAAAAAAAGCTTTGCTAATGGACCCGCGAATATAGAGGGGGGTATCTATAAATCATTCTGATCGTTGACACCGCTGGTGAGGAGGGGGATCGAAAAACACAATAAAAATGAAACGCGACGTAACGACGCATTACATTAGTTTCTCAGTCGGGGTGGGGAGCGCAGCAATCGAAGTCCCGAGCTCGCTCATCCGCACCCTCCTTCCCGCACCAGCACAGCTGATACGCCGAGGCGGGGGAGTGACGCAAAGAAAGGGACGGGCGCGTTTTTTTCTTTTGCGTCCGCGCATTTTGTCGAACGGGAAGCGCGAGAGGCCTTGGGGCGAGAGCTTGTGCATCACCTCCACCACCGCCGTCGCGTCGGGCGGAAAGGGGTGGGCGTGTCTCTCTTTTGTGTGGGGAGGGGGGGGCTGCGCGGGAGAAAGGGGCACGGAGGGGTGAGGGGCGAGGTGTGCTACTGTAACTAAAAGGCGGGAGAAGGGACCCCGAGGGAGAGGGGGGGCGGGTTAAGGCTCGGGGATTCTCTCTGGGAGTACAACGGGAGGCGATTACGTGATGCAGCGAGGAGGGAACGAGCACATGGGTGGATGAGTCTTCGCATTGCTCCTTTTGTACATGCAGCCGGCAGCACCTCGGGGAATGACGGTACAGTCAATCGACAGGATACTTGATATAAACGAATAATATGGATGGTTCTCATATCGAGTGAGCATAAGAATTTGAAAACGTCAGTAAAAGAATTGGGGAGAGAAAGCGCCATGGTTATTTAACTTTAAAATCGCTCGTTTAAATGGATGAAATGCCGTTGGTTTACTACGAAAACAAGTAAAAGTCAATAAAATGTAAAAGTCTTGAGAGGTGTGTGGTAAATTATTATCCATGTTGTGTGAGTATGGGAATGCAATACTCTGACGAAGGGCACTTTTACTGTTAAAATTTTAATTTTGTTTTCTTTTCAATGAAAAGCCATTGATACGTATGAGCATGTGAGATCCATCGCTGTCGTACAACCTGGTAGGTTACCCGTGAGTAGCGGAGAGAGTAGCCTTCGATGATGTAATGGAAACCATTTGGTTACCGATTGGACAGCCTCAGTTGTCGAATTCAGTACATGAGACTCTAAGTCATTCAATTCAATTACTTTTACAAAGAATGTGCGTTATACCAGTGCTCCTCAAACTCTCATTTAAGATTTGGGGAGGAACGAAAATGAGTGTTGGTAAAGATTCAAAACCTTAAGTGACCAAGCACAATCACTCCTAATAAAATTCTTTTTTCAAATGAAATGACCAAATCCTTACCAGACTATGCCCGGAGTTTAATCACTTTCTCATAAACAAAATAACTAAACTAATCATTACATTCTTATTTAGCCATATTCAGCTAAGAAATTAGAAAAAATATAACTTCACAATTCTTCTTCGCAATACTTATTAAATTATGCATCGTAAGTCAAACTACATCGATCGTTTCAAAATTGTTTGTTACGGCATAATATAATGAAAACCAACTGAACACTCACTGAACACAGCTCACCGAACGTGTTTGTGAAATGGATCTTTCCCCTTGTCCCTTTACTGTAAATACGATTAACACCACATTTATGCATGTAACCATTCTATTTTATAATACGGTCCTTTGAACGTTATTTATTGCATTTTTATGCAGAAAAATATTGAATACCAAAATAACAACATTTGATAAAACCTTATGAATGTCTCAACAATTATTTCTACGGAAATGAATTTAAGGGTGAATTAATGATTTTTTAAATTCCAAAATAATTTTACCTAGCTAGGTATCACATGGATTTGAAATTTGCGCGACAAAATAAAGGACATGGGGTTCGTTCAATCAATTGATTATTTTATTTGAAAACAACATTATGAAAAAATTTCATTTTCCTGAAGATTTGCCAGTGCCACAATATGGCATAATTCAACTGTCATGTGGTATGCCCTGAAAAAAAAAAATATTGATTTAAAAGATTAAAGTTAAGTGGGAAATGAGGCTTTGCTAAATAATTTCCCTAGGAATATTAAGCTAAATGACGTAAACATAGCTGTGACGGTCAGGCACCGTAATGTCTCGACTCCCGGGCCACTCGGGATGTCAATGAATAATTACGGTCTTAGCACTTCTCGCCGGTAGATCCCCATCCACATCAACAAACGCCCCTCTCTTCCCTTCACCCTTATTTTAGTGTTGCTTTCCATGTATCCCCGTGCCCACTCCGCTTCGTTTATCTTAGGCCGAATATTGAAAATTAAAGCGGTTTTAATGAGACACAACTCCGTGATCTCCTTTATTAAACCAAGCCGCCGCTTAACGTAACCCAGAGGATGTTATACGTTCCCACTATAACAACTTCTCCTTTCACGTCCATTCCTAAACTACTCCAGTAACTCAATTTTTCTCCGTCCATTCTCCTTCCCCGCACATTATTCTTTTCTTTCTGTTGATTCTCTGCGGTGCCCGAGGGTGGGTTCTATTTCGATCGGAGGGTGCGGAGGTGAGCAGGCGATGGATATTTAGCTCGTCCACGATTGACGCGTTTCCTCCCTAGAGGTGTGTTGGCAGATGCCATGGGTCCGGGACTTGGAAGGAGGGGCTGCAATGGAAGGAAGTGTTGAGCGTGGAGCTGACGGTCGGGTTGTGTACCACCTTGGAAAGTTGAAGGGGAGAAGGTGAGAGGGAGGAGAAAAATCAAAGAATAAAATTATCAGAAATGAAGAGGTTTTACTGTTGGAGACGTTTAAAAGAAATGAGGGAGCAATTTTTCATTTACTTATGAAAGGTGATTTTATTTATTTTTTGGGAAAATGAAACAGTACTCTTTGCTTTGTAAGCAAATGCACTAATGAAGGTTTGCAGCTCTCGTGGATTGACTTTCACACTGCAAAGAACGAGTTTGAAATTCCTCAATCAACTTATGCATCATGATTGCTTGCACATTAAAAATCAGATTTTTAAATAAAAGAAATTATCGTTTTATTCTACTTGATCATTTAATACATTTCACAAACTTAGCCAAAAAAAGGACTGAGGATACATTATGCAATTTTCCGTAAAATTAGAATCTCGGTCTTTTTTGAGAGAAGTAAATAAATCGTGGAAGGTCAAAGATCCATTCGTCTGTTATGAAGGCCATACATCAAAAACAGCTATTCATCATAGTATTGTACAAGGCAGGAAAATTACTGTAATGGGTGAAAATTTGGCAAATTACATGCATGGAAAAAATTGACTTCGTTGTTTAAAATATAGATTTTATCTTTTCTGAAATTATAAGTTAGGATTATGAGTATAAAATATATTTTTTTTAAGATTCAAACAGGTAGCTGTCACATTAAGAAATATGCGGAATTCAGAAATATTTTTTAAATATATAAAAATATTAAAAATGTGTCGCATACTATTCAATATTTGACTTTTTTTCAAATGTATATCGATATTACTGGTTACCAAATATAATGATACTTGAATATAAATAATAATAATATGTATCATTTGATAATATTTGAAGCAATAATTTATATGTTAACAAGAGGAGAATCGGTGCCTTCCTTACTGAGAAATTTAATTATGTATGAAATCTTTTCTAGATGTCAACGTTTTCATTCTTCATTCGAAATCTGTCATGATATATGCTTATTTGAGTTGAAATTAAAAATAATTAAATTTATTGATAATAAACTAAAGAGAGTATTTACATAGTCAATACGAATTTCATTGTAGTAATACGAAAGGTCATTCTAATGCGAGCGAATTTTTTAATTATTTCATTGCACACTCAATAAATTGCACAATTTAGTAACTTAAATAGAATAGTAAAATTATTCATTTGAATGCTTTAATTTCCCAAAAACCGAGGTAGGCACAATGGACTATACGCAATATTGTTGAATCGCGATTTGTTTGTTCTCTTGTTTGTAGTTTTATCAAATTGAGTACCGGTTAGTTTTCCTAACGACTGTTTAGAAAATCTTCTGTTATTTTGGGCGTTTTAAATAAAAATAACAATGGTCATTGCGTACAAATTACGCTACAATTTATCAGTTATAGTTTTCTCGTCGATTTGGAGAGAGTTGCTACCACTTTGTTTCAATTTATTCGCATAAATTATTTTATAATGATTAATTCACTATCTTACATGTGTATATATTTTACGTTTTGGTGGAATGTTTCCTTATCCATAGTGCAGCGGTTACCATTCATAACTTTGAAAAATTTATAAAATATACTTTTCAATCAAGTGTCTTCTTTCACCTATCATAGCTACCATAAATTGCGAACTTTGCTGTCTTCAAAAATAATTATACATCAAACTATGATCAATCATGGAATCAATCACATCTTCTAGTATGTTTCCCTCAACTCCGTCAACGTTCAACTCTGAAGAGTGACTACTTTTCCGTCACCCGATGTCTATCCCACTGCCTTCCGGCTCCCACATTCAGTAATCCCTTTCCCTTTCATCTTTTCTACCTCCACTTTTCAACTCCCCCACCCATTTTATCTCCTCTTTAAACACGTCTCAGCCGTCGCCTCTCTGGCGACGTCTCTTCTTTATTTGCACCTCCTCTCCGCCCTATCATCTCCCCCTTGCCCTTTTTGCCTGCTCCCAACTTTCGGCGTCTGCCCGCCGCTCCTTCCTACGCGTTTCCTTCTCCCGTCTCTCGCGGCCAACCCGGCAAGATAAGCAACCACCCGCCCTCCCATGAGGGACGTCCGGGGTGGTGGCGGCACGAGGAGGAACAGAATTCCCGTAGGGGGAAGGAGGCGAGTGTAACCCGAGATGTGGAATGGCGCCGCTTCTGCTGCTGATGATGATAACGGAGTAACAGCTCGTCTGCCACTGCCGCCACAAACTAACTCTAACCACTTCAGGCCTTCAGCCAGGCCGGAATTTTACTTTTCCTAATGACGCGATCCTGCCGCACACGGCGATCGTTCCCTCTCGTGCACGCATTCCCCCGAATGCAGTGGCGGCCCTTAATCCCCAGAATGCTCGCGCCGGCGAAGTTCAAGGGCAGCAATTAAATTAAAGCTATGGGGAGAAAACTTTTTTCTATGAATAAACATCAAGTGAGGACCTCCAGGCTGGCCCTTTAACCACATCGCTTAAGGAAATCAGTGAACTTCATGGCTAAAGGACGTGTAATCAAAACACTGGGGAGTAGCTCGTGGGAAATTATAGAAATACGGGTGAATCTTGGTATATTTTTCCAATTTAGTTGCGGGCCTCAGGGAAGAAGCTTATGTGTGGTAATAACGTAGCAGGTCAAACTTTGATGGAGTCTTAATTAATGGAAGAGTTTTAAGTAAATTCTCTGCTGTAATTCTGTAATTCCATTATTTCGTTTTTGCATTTATTAGAACTTACATTTTGATTGATGATTTTGTATTGAAAATAGGGTAAATATTGTTGGTTTAGGCTATAGTTAGCGCTCACTGTTGATCCGCAGCATAGGAAATCTTGAATTGAATTTATTTACTAAGTCAGATATCAGTTGGAAACATTTTTCTAAATATGGATAACAATTCTTTAGATTATTAGTGGTTAAAATTTGTTTAAAAATGGTTAATTAAAATATTTAAGAAATTTTTTACGATTAAAAATATCTCTAAATTAAAATAGGTCATGTAAATCTTTTAATTACTACTATATTTGAGCTAAAGTTCTCTTCCAGGTTGAAATTCTAATTTTACTCCAGATTCTTAAAAAGATGTGCTATTATGATAACAAAAATTACCTATGTTTTCGTAAGTTATTTCTTAAAGAGTTTCTAAAGGAAATGGTGTTGCTCCTAATCATTATGCTACGTTAAAACCTACTTGGATGAAAATCGTAATTTTTCCTATGAAAAATATATTTAAGAAGTAACCTGTAATCGGAGAAGCAAAATCTGTTTGCGGTGGTCAAATGTTCTCAATACTTTTTCACAGGTTTCTAGGAGGCATTTCCAAACTTGAATTTTCCCTTTATAGCTATAAAAGGCCAAAAATTTTAAGAAATCGCTTAGAATAAAAATAAATATAAAGCGCATTCATAGACGCGGCTTTTGAAGTTCCTTATCGGGTATCAACGTCAAATGAATAATTTAAAACAAATTGCATTCATTTTCAAAATTTCTATCAATAACGGATTTTACCACGCTTGATGATATTTTCCACATTCTGAATTTCAACTATTGCTTAAATCAATGAAAAAGGTGGATCCTAGAAGTTTTCTTATCATATAAATGGCAATTCCACCGACTTACCTTATTTAATGGATAATGGAATTAATTCCAATGGGTTAATTGCATTCTTCATAATTTAGCAGTTCTAATCCTCTTAATTAGCTCATGCAGGGGAAGGTAGTAAACTTCAATTTGGAGAATAGAGTATAAAATTTTCATGAAATATCAGAATTCAAATAATGCTTGTTCTACATTTAATTTCAGCAGACTACAATCTCTGTTTGAAGAATTTAATCTCTACGGTTAAGGTGGACGTGAATACAGCTATATTTGAACGTGAATATTTATATGCTAACATACTTTTTAAGGGAGATATATATGTTTCCCTTTCATTTTATGTTGGTATGCTTTTTGGTGAGCAGAAAACACGAGTAGCCATCTTTGAGAAACCCCTATTTGTTTTCTTTCTGACATGATAATCACTTATTTCATTTTCATTCCAGATTTATACTATGATTACTATAAAATACTTGTTGATTAATTGTTTATATATGACTTAAATTGATGAATATTATATGATGATAAACTTGATGATTATCTAGTATTGTTATTTGTCATTGCTATAAAATTTAAAACCGTTTTTCTAATGGTAAATATGCCGCATATGTATTTAATTCTATCGAATTGTATTTGGCTTTTCTGCATTAATAATTTCGCCTGACACGCATACATTTTTATTTTAATTTTTACATGAATCCCTTCAAAGGTAAAACCATTATATTAGCTATGTAAGCAGTTAGAAAAATAATAATGTTATACTTGGATATAAACAAAATATATGTATTTATGGAGGCATTGAAAACAACTGTGAATTTATGTCAAAGTTAAGGCATGTGGAAGACAATGGTTTTAACTGAAATAATTGTCACGACCTAATATATTTCGCTCCATATTCTCTATGACTCTTATTTTGCATGCCCTCTAACCGTCCAATTAAATAATTTGCTGTAAACTTACTAGAATGTGTGTATGTGTGTGTATACATATGAATATACATATTTACATAATAACGGATCACCGCTGACAATCAGTAAAAGGTACAATTTTAGATACTAGCTTTAACATTCCTTTAGCTAGCTTTTCTAACTTTACTAGCTTTAGCTAGCATTCTTAGCTTTAATATTGCTTTAACACACACACACACATATGTGTGTGTATATATATATATATATATATATATATATATATATATATATATATATATATATATATATATATATATATATTCAGGGTTCGTCCGGAAAATAAGTGTACGTTTAAGTTTTTTCCCGCCGCTCCAGGCGCGCCCAGCACCGCTCTGACGGGCTGCGATTGGAGGGGGGTATGTTGGCAAGCGACGCTGAAAAAGGCAGTCGGCTCTGAGCTGTGGTGTAGTAAGGAGCTCTGTTAACGCGAACCTCCACGCTCGACCCACGTCACGGAACGCGATGCCGAAGCAGCGTTATTCCATCAAATTTGCGGTAAAGCTTGGGAAATCGTCTACCGAAACTGTCGGTATGATTAACCAGGCTTACGGGGAGTCAGCCATGTCCAGAAACATGATCTTTCGGTGACACAAGATGTTCGTGGAGGGCAGAGAAGAGGTCGACGACGAACCACGGCCTGGACGCCCATCTACGACACTCACCGACGAAAATGTGCGAAAAGTTCGAGATGTACTGAACTCTGATCGTCGTCTTAGTGTTCGGATGATAGCAGAGCAGTGTAATGTGCCAAAAACAATAGTGCACGAGATGATTAGGGAGCAATTACAGATGCGAAAAATTTGTGAAAAGTTGGTGCCGAAAGTGCTTAGTGATGATCAAAGACTCAATCGTTTGGAAATCCCGACACAACTTGCGGATCACTGCAAAAATGATCCACATTTTTTAGAGAACGTTGTTTCGGGTGACGAGACGTGGATCTTTGAGTACGACCTGGAGTTTAAGAGACAAAGTGCGGAGTGGAAAACCCCATCATCACCCCGTCAAAAGAAAGCTCGCATGAGCAAATCTCGGCGATGCTCATCGTCTTTTTTGACAAAAGGGGAGTCGTCCACTACGAATTTGTACCTGAACGACAAACTGTAAATGCTGCATTTTACGTCCAAGTGCTTGACAGGCTTCGAAAACGAGTCGCCCGCGTCCGGCCAGCGATCAAAAACATCTGGCGCCTGCATCACGACAATGCGCCGTCTCACACCGCGCTTGTCGTGTCGGACCTCTTGGCCAAGCACGGCGTGGCAACGCTGCCGCACCCGCCCTACAGCCCGGACTTGGCACCACCGGACTTCTTTCTGTTCCCGAAGATAAAGAGGAGTTTGAAAGGAACGCGATACGGGACTTTGGACGCCGTCAAAGAGGCCGTGACGACGTGTCTTCGAGAGGTTCCCGATGATGCCTTCGCGGGAGCGTTCCAGGAATGGGAACGCCGCTGGAACAAGTGATTCGACTCACAAGGGTCCTATTTTGAGGAATATTAGCTTAAGATATGTAAAAGTGTAATAATTTTTTTTTTCCTGAGCTCAGTACACTTATTTTCCGGACGAACCCTGTACATATTTTTAATAATGGGTTACCACTGCCAATCAATAAAAAGTACAATTGTTGGTACTAGCTTTAACATTCCCACTTACATTTAACATTAGTACAATAAAAATGAAACTTCCCACGGAGAAGCATAAAAACTTTGGTATCATCTACAATTAATCAAAGGTTGATTGTTAACGTTTTCACTTTATGAATAGCCCTCGGGACTCTGAACTGATGTGACCTCCGTGAAAACTTAGATAGGTCGGGAATCATTTAACGAGAGAACAAATTACTGAGGGCGGTTCATCCACATGCACCTTTAATGGTGCTAAATAATTTTTCCTCCCACAATTGCCGAGGTCTTGTTAAATTACGCAGTCACCCATGCGGTGGCAAGGGTTCTTTGGAGTTCTTGGTAAACAAAACGCAATCTCGCCCTGGCTGGTTGGGGTGAGCCTCATCTCTATTTCAACGCAACCGCACCGCCCAACTCCCCTCTCCTCACCGACGGTGGCCTCCCTTTTTTTTCCCGCTGCGAATAAAACGAATGGCAACAGTGACGACGACCGCGCGCGACCGCAGTTCACAGCCGCGCCCCTCGGAGTTCTCCTCTCACCCGCACCTCCGCCGCTCGTCCATGCGTCCGCCAAAACCCGTCCCCACCCCACACCATGTCCCATAATGGGAACGAAAATGGCGATGGTGCCCTCACACGTGTGTGTGTGTTTTCGTTGGTGCGTGCGCGCATTCCAAAAGAGGGGGCTCGTCCCGCTGCATTGCAGCCATCTGCAGTCTTGTCTACTGGTCTGCCTCTCCCCCTTTACTTCTCCTCCCTCTTCCTCCCACGTTTCTCCCTCCGCAATCCCTTTTCTCTTTTTCCTCTCCTCCCCCGCCCACTCGGCATGCCCTCCCGCGACGACTTCGCATCATCCCCGCGACTTTCCATCCCCCTACTTCCCATCCCCCTATTTCCTCCCCACCCCCCACCCTCTCCCAGACCGCGAACGGAGAGAAAAATATGAAAAATTGAGCCGAGTTTCTCCCCGGGTGGAGGAGAGGAAAGCGTAGGAGAGAAAAAAAGTCGCGAAGGAAATTTCCTCTTGAAGCCACAAAAACCTTCGGAGGGGAGTTCCCGTAAAAACCTTTTGTTAGGAGGAAGAAAAAATGGAGTGGGTCTTAGGAAAAATTCCAGGGTGACTTTTAACGTCTAATCCGATGACGTGAGAATATATATTTCTGTTCCTCGCGATATTTCTTCATTTTCCCCACTTATTTGCCTAAAATTCTCATGTATTCCACCAAAATAAATCAAAAAAAGGTATCGCGGGAATTTATTTATATAAAAGTATTACTTAAGATAGATTTTTTAAGTATCAAAGTATAATAATTCCTTTCCCATTACTATTACTATTATGAAACTTAAAATATTTGAGATTTATTATTTTATACAGGTGCAAACAATCTGAATATATCGTACAGTTGTTTTACAGCAGGGTTGAAATTCAGTACTGAAAATTTGGCATCTATGTTTGTCATGCAAACATACGAGGCTCGTATTCAAAGCCCAAATCTTGGGCCTCACAGGATGTTTTAATGCCCTTTACCTTTTCTGAAGATAAATACTTCTAATGGAGAAGATTCATCCTGTTTAATTTTCTGCCGCATCGCGTTCTTTGTGCTGCCACAATTCTCCACCACTCCGGAAGTAATCTTTATTAGAAGGTGATTTTTAGATAACCGAAAAAATGATTGTCCTAATTTATGAAATATAGCCACCATCAAAGTATTTAAAGAATATAAATCGACTAGAAAAAAGGTGTAAAGTACTGTAATTGGTTGTGATCATTATGTAATTTATTTTTATCTTTTTCAGGTAAGTTACAACAACTGTGTGCGAGGAATATTTTTAAAACCTGCAGTTCTGTGATATTCTGATAAAATGCTCAGTTGAGTTTCATTCTTCTTTTTAAGGTAAGATACTACCTCGATCAAAAAGTTCCCGGAATAACCACCGTGTGGTGCTCCCATCGTTCCGATTTGAGTTCTGTTTTTTTTGTTAAATTGGTACATCTGTTGTTGATATTCCCTTTAAATCTTAGTGTCATAACTTGACATTTGCAAAAGTTACGGTCGGTTTTCGGTATGTCCATCAGTGCTTCCTGCGATTTTTCCATTACTTCCTCTCGGCTGCTAAAACGCGTTCCCCGTAATGGTTTTTTAACTCGATTGAACAGAAGGAAGTCACAGGGAGCCAAATCAGGTGAATTCGGTGGCTGTTGGATGGTATTTGTTGCATTTTCCGTCAAAAAATTACGAATAATGATAGCACTGTGCGACGGTGCGTTATCATGGTGCAAAATCCACGAGTTTTCTGCCCACATTTCTGGTCTCTTTCGGCGAATTGCTTCACGCAAACGTCTCATAACGCCCAAATAATACTCTTTGTTTACTGTCTGGCCTTCTGGCAAAAATTCATGATGCACTACACCGTTGTAATCCATGAAAACCGTCAGCATTGCCTTCTTTTTTGACTGAAAACGACGTGGTTTTTTTGGTCTCGGCTCATTTGGTGAACGCCATTCACTTGCCTGATGTCTGGATTGCGTGTCGTACTCATAAACCCGCGTCTCGTCTCCAGTAATAATCCTTTTGATGAATGTGGGATCGGATTCAGCCTCGCAAATCATGTCTTTTGCGACGTCAACACGGTCTCTTTTTTGCATGAAATTGAGGTCTTTTGGCACCAACTTTGCTGCTACACGACGGAAACCCAAATCATTAACCACAATGTCTTGGGCGGATCCATAGGCAATGTTCAAGTCTCAAGTCCTCCGCTATTTCTCTGATGGTTAATTTGCGGTTATTGACCAACATTTCTTTTACTTTATCAATTTTTTCACCGACTTTCGATGTCGATGGTCTGCCACTGCGTTCATCATCTTCGATTGACTCACGACCACTTCTGAACCGCTCGTGCCACTGGTAAACGACCGTTTTTTTTAGAGAATCGTTGCCGAAACACTTTTCCAACATTTCCAACGTCCGTGCGCCACTAAATCCGTTTTTTACGCAAAATTTAATACAAGTTCGTTGTTGCAAATTTAAATCCATTTCTGAAATTGTAAAAAATCGCCAACACACACAGAGATAGATGTACTCTTGGCTACGTAACGTTTGCAAATGTCAAGTTATGACACTAAGATTTAAAGGGAATATCAACAACAGATGTACCAATTTAACAAAAAAAAACAGAACTCAAATCGGAACGATGGGAGCGCCACACGGTGGTTATTCCGGGAACTTTTTGATCAAGGTATGTCTAAGTGCATGGCACAGTACTGCCTATGTAAAACATTTCGTGAAACCCTTTACTTAACATTTATAGTGAGCTACAAGCTACTCCTCATGCACCTGTGTTGATCATGAATCCTTTGATGTACAACATTATCTGGAGTCCGGTACAAAAAAAAACAATGCATAATGTTTTCCAGGTTTCTCTAATTGGTTACTTGTTATAAAAGGCTAACCATTTTTATAATTTTAGTAAATTTGAAGTTATTGTTGCTTTTGTATATTGGCAAAATACAATTTTCCAAAAAAAGTAACTATCGTTCTGATAATAATTGGGAAATTTTTAAATTGATTAACCCTCTTCTCTTATATGAATATGTATTACGAATTTCCATCACAAAAATCCTTTGCCGAAATTGTCTTTGATGCTACTACTTTCCCTGATGTGTAAGCACGATCCTATGCACGTATGGGTATTATCTTTTACTTTAAATTACTGCATGAATTCATATTTTCTCAAACAATTCAGTCGCAGTCAATTTGCTTAATAAGTGCTGTTTTCTTCATGTTGGTAAACTCTTCCTTGATCTATTTCCTTAATTTTCGCATTTCCACGTTTTCATCTTATTCATCGAAAAATAATGGCTATTTATCTTTTTTTAGTCTTTACTGATTTTAGTAAATATCTACTACCCTTTCAGGATAATTATATCAATTCGTATATCGGATGACTGAGTTATTTTAATTTATTTCATTCATTTAAAATGACTGCAAGATAACGATTTTGTAAATTATTTCCGGTTTTATTGAACCGGGTAAACAATTAAATTTAAGCTCCAAAAATAATGACGCAAAAGCAAATTGGAATAATAATTCACAACGGATTCACAATTTTCCGGATTCTCTCTAGCACGTGGCTCTATGGAGACATCGCTGTTTACATTCCGCATTTATATTCCTGCGTAATCCTCACTAGTACCAGCCCAAAGCCTTATTGTCAACCCCTCATTAATCAGGCAGAAAACACTCTTCTCGTTCCAAAAGCTCTGTAAGGGGGATGACAGCGGGGGGCGCGAACGGAATTTGCGTTTGACCCCCACACGCCGTGACTCGCGTCCTGAACTCGGCGAGCGACGTGCTCGATATTCCTTCTTCCCTCAACCCACCCTCACTCCTCTCCGAAGGCAGCCACTAAAACAGCTGACTGATAACATAAAAGGCTTTCCTTCCCAAACCCGGAATTGTTTAAGTGCGAGTGTGCTCGGGAGTGACGTAGCCGGCGGCAGACCGTGGAGGAGGGAGGGGGGGTAGACGGCTGGAGAGATGTGTTTCCCTTTGCCTACCCCCAGCCAGGACCCTCTCCCTTCTCCCCTTGCCCAACCCCCTTCGCTTTTATTTATTTTTTTCCTCCGGAATGAAGATTGATACTCGGGTTGGGCGTGTTGCCGGTAGGGCCGGGTAGATGTTTTGGAGGGCAGGATGAGCAGAAGGGTGAAAGCCGGGCGGGTGTGGGGGCGCGGGGGCAGGAGGAGATTTGGGAGCAGAGGGGTGGTTCGGAAAGCTCGAAAGTGGAAAAAACGAATCCTCGTGTCTTTCTCCTTTTTCAGAGGGAGTGTGTTTTTTTTCCTTCGGGTTGTTAGGTCGGAGGGAGGGGGGGCGAGGGAGATGGGAGTTTCCCCATTGTCCTTAGCTACTCCTTCTTGCCCTAAAGTGAGCAGCAAGCGGGAAGGAAGGGAGTCGCGGGGCTCATGAGGGAGGTGTGGGAAGGGTGATTGCGTAGGAGGGAAGCGGCAGTGGATGCGCCTTTGTTTTGGATTTTAGAGCGCGGGAGAGATTTTTTTTGGGTTGAAGGAGTGCGCGCGTTTCGTGTGGCCTGCATTGTTTGACGTGGCCACGAGTTTTGAGAGTGTGGAGAAGTAGTGCAAACCTTTTTCTTCCAAAGGGGACGGTCATGCTCCGAAGAATACCTGAGTTCGGCGGGCGAGACACGGAGGAATGGGTTTATCATGGGAGCGAAAAACAGCAGAGTGAAAGTGCCGCTGACGATGAAGGGTTTTCTCTTCGTAGTTTCATTCACGAAATAATTGAAATTAATCTAAAAATTTAGAAATTTCTGGTTCGGGTTTTCATTGCATTACATGTAAGGTAAAAATAAGATTTCAGAGATAATAAAAAAGTGGGGCGGCTCAGTGAGCAGAAAGTCCACCTTCTCACTTTGATTGTTTAAAATCCGGGTGACTCAATGTATTCTCAAAATACCCAAACTGTGTATTTTGAGGGGTACATTCTGGGAAGTTGTGTATCAAACTCAAGTAGTCACTCATTTGAACTAATTATGGGAAGAACTTTCAAACCAAACTTTGCGGTCATTGTTACAATATTTAAGTTATTTTGGGAAAATAAACCAAACCATTTAAGGTTCTATTTGAGAGAAAAGTAGGTGAAATTAATAATGCTGCGTTCCTGTGTATGACAAATATTTGAAAACAAAAATGCTTGGGTTATTTCTAAAACTGCCAAATAATTTTAGTAAAACATAACAGGCTATTATTTTATTGGTGTATTATAGTTTTAAAAACAGTTACTAGGGTAGGCGATGCAATAGCTTATGTATTTTTCGCAATAGAATTGTAGTTAAGTTAAAGCATAATCCAAAAAATCACTAATTATATGGATCTCTCCCGTGTTTTCAATAATTAAATTATTTCAGAGCACTTATTTAAAGAGGAATTTAAAAAGTGTATAAATTGTCCGCAGCATTCAACTCTTACAATCTTAAAAATTTGCATAGGCATCCAAATACGTTCATGATATCTTTAGTGAGGGAGGGAGCAATCTTTCAGTGGACGCGGTTTTTCTAGCGTTCAAAAGAAGCACTTGAGCAAGTACCTCTTAATGAACTACTCAACAAGTTAGAAGCCAGTGGCTTAGGTAAAAGTATTCTTGCCTTGATTAGAGACTTACCGAATGATCGCGGGCAAAGAGTACTCATAGATAGTATTAGCTCTAATACAGTAGATGTCACTTCTAGTGGTCCCCAGGTAAGTGTAATCGGACCTTTTTTATTCCCTCTGTATGTTAACAAAATTTTATCCATGGTTTACAGGGATATCCGTAATCCTAAATATAAACTAAATTTAATAGATGAGCTAAATTCTATTCAACGCTCTCATGGCACTACAGCTGGAGAGATCATGTAAATAAAATTATAGACATTAACTGTAGAACAGATAGATATATATGTAATTTTTCACACGATCGACAAGGGATCAGAATAATATTGTCCATCCGCGCTGGGGGTAAAAATAATTTAGTTCAGAAGTACCCTGATGTATCATCTACCCCCACCACATACCTTAGCGGTATCTTGTACGTTACTATGAATTAATAATAATTTTAAAAATTATTTCTTTTTCAGGCAAAAATATTTGAAAATTTTTGCGCTTGATTATCTGGAATTTAACTTTTTGAAATAATTTATGCATAGAATACATTTCATTTTACGACCAGTGAATGCACATTTTTATATTAATGAAGTTCTTCATACCTTAATATTTCCTATGAAACCGTAAAGAGGCCGGATATTGCCACTTCAGAAGATTTAATAGCATTGACAGGTTGAATCAGGGAATATTTCCCAAAATAAGCAAACAAATGAGAATAGAGTATGCGTGTATAATCGGACGACGGTTCGAACGATTGGCAGATTCGAATCAGCGGCTGTCGAAAAAGGTCTTGGGAGATGAGAAACGTGACTTATCGTGCCTATTTTCGTCGTATTTTCTACATTCATGCTTTACAGAAATGCATTTAATATTGACTCGACTATCCATATGGAATTGAATCATTGCGGAAGTAGTGGGGACACTTGGTTCGGAGTGGAATATCAGAGATTTAGGCCACGTTTACCTGTTAATGCAGGCTAATGAAATTTATAGATAATACTTTTTACGAATGATTTTAAAATGGTTCCCTGCGCAATATTTACTCCAGAGACCATTTAAAATATACTTTGTATAAAGATTTTTCGTTACCTCATATATATATGTATATATATATATATATATATATATATATATATATATATATATATATGTATATATTATATATATATATATATATATATATATATATATATATATATATATATATATATATATATATATAACGAGTTACTCATTAATGTAACGCAAAAAATATTCAAACATAATAATGAAAATTACTGTTAAATGTTAAATAATTCATTTTACGATATTCTTAAAGCACCATTTAATTTCGGTTGTCGGACAGCCGTAATTTGCGTGGCAACTATATTTAATCTTGTTGAATACTTCCAGGGCATAATAGCGTGAGACAATAACTGAATGTAATGGGCGTGCAGCATGAAAATCTAAATATTTGCCGCATAAAACTCTGCAAGGGTATTTGTAAGGAAATACTCCATTTTTAGAAGTAATTGCAATGTTTTCCATTCTTTACTGCAAATTTGTAGCGTTAAATATCTCTCTCACATGAGAGAACTAGAATTTATTACTGACGAAACTATTCAACATTAATAAATTCTTTCCAGTGGAAACGCTAAGTTTTTGATTTTTTCTCTGTGCTTTATATTTTAAATATATATAGTTCGACCTCTTTATCAGTTATACCTTTGATTATTTCTTTGATGCTTATTTCTTAGGCCAAAAAAATCCTCTTTTCTCGATGAGGAAATTTTTTTCTGAAAGGATAAACTAATCGAGATAATTAGAAATATATTTTTGAGCATGGAATAATGGTACAAATTAATAGAAGTAGAAAAGTACACATTGAGAGGAGATTATAATGGAATAGGATACGACAATCGTTAGAATAACCCAGGAAATGCTGACAAATACACCTTAGCAAATACTCTTCAATCTTCCGGGAAAAATGTGTAGAGCATTAATCCTAATATTTACATTCTGAGGAAACCAGGTTACGCAAACAAGGTGAGCAAACACACACTAAAATAGAATTCAAGCTTGCGATTATAGTGATTACTAGGCGTCCTTCCAATTTCATGTCGTATCAACGTTCTGCAGATCTATAAGTGGTCATGAACTCCAAAGCATTCTCATTATAGCCCGGTCGGGTCACCGAATCATCACTTCTAGGTTGAAAAATAGTGCTGAGGAATACTTCTAATGCAACGTTGGGCGACAATACACGGTGTATCAAAATAACTTCTAACATATATTTTTTGTGTAAAAGGTATTTCATCAGATTTGTGACAAAGTTTTCATTGCACTATATTTTGCTGTAAATGATGAATTGATTCGCGAGGGATCGATAATATCAGACATATACTTCTATAAACATGAGAATAATGAAAATAGAAAATATTCAATATAATTATACCACCCTAACAAACGCTGCGGTTGATTTTAATATTTGACGCCATTTTGTATATATACATATAAATATATATATATATATATATATATATATATATATATATATATATATATATATATATATATAGTATGCCGAAAGATGAACGGTATTAACTTATATTTAGCGTTATTCATGTTTCCATGTTTACGTATCCTTACATACATTGTGTTTGCTCTATGTAAGCTGGGGGCCGCAAGCGCTCGCTTCCCGCATCCACGGCTGGATGGCTGCAGGAGGAAAGGATTAATAGCTGGGAAAGATCTCTTAATCCCCTTCAAGTGAAAACTCAATCCTTGCGTCAGAATGAAAACCACGGACGCCTTCAAAACCTTCAGTCCCTAGAGACCTCCGTCTCCGTTAATCCTGAGCCTGACCGTTCACGCATCCCGCGGCGACAAGTGATGATCCCAGGGCGTCCTTGGCGTGTCAAAATACATACACATCCATCTCGTGTTCACTATATCTCTTAATTATTTTGCTTTGCATGTTTAGTATTTGGTTCCGACAACTCCATTAGTTCTCCATATACGCCCCCCTTCACACAAAACCCACTGCTCTTGATCACTGCCCCCCCCCCCCCCCCGACCATTTGCATGTAACATACACAGGCGCATGTAACAAACGCCCTCTGAAATCGGGTGTGGGACAACATGGAAAAGGAAAGTGAAGCACAGAATTGGACGGAGTAGGAACATCGAACAAAAAATAAAATTACTTACTCCGACAACAGCGGGACATCACTTTAAACTCCACCATTTTCGTGATCACTCGGACACACAAGACGGGAAACATTTTTATTCCGTTGCCGCAAAATGGGTTTCCTTTCGGGATCGAGGAAATTCTTTTGTCACGGACAACGCTACTTCAAAGGCTTTTGGCGCACACGTGGTAGGATCAACGCAACTGGAGAATAGAATAAATGTGAGGGAGGAGGGAGGAAAGGTCCTTAAACCGTTGTCAATAAGACGAAGTCTTTTCATCGCCGCCTGCCGCCTCACTTCCCATCCCTTTCCTTTTCCGGTAACCTCTCCCCTCTCTCCCCATCTCATCTCCCATCCGGTCTGCCCTGCCCGACCCGCCAGCCTTCCCTTCGCCTCCGCCGCATTCCTGGGGTAAACTCACCCCCTCCGACATATCCCGAAGCCCACACGCCCACATCCTGCTCTTCCGCTCGCCGTTTTACCTCTCCCCTCCCCCCATCTCACTCGGCCCACAGAATAAACACGCTAGCCTCCATTTCCCTCCAAATTAAGACCTTTTATCCAGCCATCCAAACTCTCTCCTAATTACCCACCCACCCTCCACTTTTCCCACGCCCCACCCACCCCTATTCCTCCTTATTCCTCTCCTCTAACTCTGCGTGCCCCAACTCCCCCCCACCTCCCCCGACAGACGCCAAAAACTTACGGATCATACCCTTCTCTCCTTCCACCCAAACTCCCCTCCTTAACCCGAGAGAAATCCCAAAACGCTGCAAACGGCGACCTCAGCGTCGCGGTCACCCATCGCAACCATGCCCTCCCTCCGTGTTTGGGCCCATCGAAAGCCTTTCCTCTGAAACCGCACCTACATCCCATTCGTTCTTCGCTTTTGCTTTCTTTCGTTCCTCACTCTCCTTCCCCTCCCGCCTGCGCTCCTCTCATCGTCCCGCTTCCCTTTTCCCAGCGAGTCTCGGAGGTTCTCCCTTGCGGGGTTACCGGCGGGGTCGGGGGCCGCGACGTTTGGTGGGGAGAGTGTTGGGGGCGGGTGGGGAGAGAGGCGCGGTCGATGCGCTGCCTCCTGCGCCGGGACGAGAGGGGCGTGGTGCGGTAGGCGCGGGGAGAGGCGGTCGCGACGGGAGCTGACAGATGGTGTGTGCTATTTCTGTACAAATATGACTTACTCCAATTGCTTATCTAATTGCTCGATGCACATGGAACTGTTTTAATTTTGAGAAAGATGATGTCCGGAGCCACCTTACAATCTAAGACCGAGGGAGCTATTGAAAACTAATATTAAATACTGGGACAATTACATAATCACATGGGTAAAACTTTTAATAAGTCGGCTATATTTAATTCATTATTTCTGTGTAAACTTGAGAAAGCGTTTAAAATGAAAGTAAATTTAAATTGTAAAAAACACCTTCACAAGAAAATCCTATAGTTTTTATGTAAAAACGCTGCTTGCCCCCATTTACCAGAATTCTTTGAAATTTGTCCTACCGATGTCCAACCTTTTAGCTATTGATATATAGAGAGAGACAGAAATATGGCTGATTAATTTTTTATTTAAGGGAAATGAAATTTTTATATTTTAGTTTGGTTTTCAGAAGAATTATGCCTCAAAAGAAGCTGTAGAAAATTTTTCTCATTTCGTATATCGAGTTATAGGTGGAAGAAATTTGCTATGGCATGCATAAAATACATTGTACGAGTAAAGTTTTTAACTCAATACCTTTTGAACGCCTATCGGAGAAACTGAGTAACATTAAAATAAGAGGTATTCTGGTGTAATATAAAATGATTTAGAAGTTTATAAAAATAGTTATTTAAAGGTGACCAGAAATTTAAAAAAATCTGTTCATAATATTAACATAGAAGTTCAACAATGTTCAATTTCAGGGCAGAATTCATTTACATTTTTTAAATTATATTCCTTCTTGTTAACACTTTCTTTTAGTATTTCCTGCAGGAATTATTGTTGCATCCATGATTTTTACAATGGTGGATGCAGCCATTAAGTGTGGGCGTCTAAGATTATAAAAATGGGTAACTAAAACTACTTTGGTTTCTATATAAATGCTACATTTTGCTTCCTAAGATAAACGAAAATAAAATCTATAATTAGAAAACTTAAATATCCATTCTATTTTATAAACTATCCTACGGGTCGCTTAAAAGTAGGAGCAAGACATTAAGGTCATATGTTTGCCGTTATTTTATGGTTGGTTAGAATGGGGAAGAAGTCTTTGAGAATATGCTTAAGGGACTGAACTACTGGGAGGTACTTATATGTCGTGCAAATGGGAAGGTTGTGTGCGATTTGAAGTCTTGAAAAAAAATTTGGGTGCGTTGAAGTTTCGGAAAATTTGTGTACACGTAGGAGGGACACCCGATAACCGTGATGGATGAGTTATCCGACATATTGAAATCCACTAGACCCTTACCTAAATATTCCTTCATACACAAATTCACATCGATACCTTGCAATAAATGCAAATGTAAAACATATCTCCATTTATCTCATTTGCCTCCATTCTTTGCTGACCAGTTCCATCCTATCTCATAGTACTCTCTCATGCACAGCCTGCAATGAAATTTACCAAATAATATGCAAACTCGGTCCCTCCTACGTTGGGCAACGTACTGAACCCCTCAACATCCGCATAAACAACCCTTATCGTACTAACCATCTTTTGCATTAGCCTGTCTACCAGTTCTTAAATGTGCTTTTAAACGTTAGCGCCTTTAAACTGGCCGAAAGATGAAAAATCAAACTAATGATTAAGTCTAATTATTGTATAAGTGCACCTACTTTGTTTTTAGAGTAATTTCATTTTGTAGTTTGAGAACGAATGAACGGAAATTATGGGGATAAAAAAAAACCTTTAAGTACAAAAGGAAATAACAACCAATTGGGGGTTTTACTTGGTAAAATTTCATTTTTTTGACAAGTTTCGAATTACGCCATTAATTTTGTATCATGAGAGACTTTCTCTGAATTAGTTTACGGGTCAATTTGACCTCGTCCGTGTGGGCGCCTATAATTACAATTTGTTACCTCAAACATATACTTGCTGATTCATTTCCTCGATCTTATAAAATATCTGTGATATAAAAAAATTACTTCACATTTGCTTGAATTATTTTCATGTGCTTGACTGTTGTGCATTATGCATAAATGTGTGCAATACGTAATGATAACTCATTTTATACGACTACTCTGCCCTATCTCATTGAAGACGTAACGTTTGTTCACCGATGTGATTTTGTGCAGCAAAAATCATTAAACCTTCGTATTTGGGAAGAAATATATCTATAATTAACGGTCACTACTTGTGATAGAGTTGTCTTTTATAAAATTTCTTAATACAATAATCTCAGTTATATTTCCTAAAATAGGAGGCATAATTAAAGCCTTTGACCTATAATACAGTATAGTGGCATGGCTCATTTATTTAGGGATGGTGAAATATGTTCTACATATAATTGGATGAAAATTTTTGTATTTTATTTGTATTTATATAGTTAATAAAATACTGCTAAAACCATAGAAAGTGCCGAATCAAGAGACTTTGAACACTTTGAGATAACACTTATTCAAATATAATCAATATTTCTTAATGATAGTGGAATTATTTGTGGTAATTTTAATTTTTTTGGTATTCAATGAGTGAAACCTAAACAAGGCCATTGATCAATCTAATGCAATGGTTTATAAAAAAACAAATTTTTACATAAGCTACTATTTACTGCTGCGCTGTAATTATCATAATTTACCAGAGGAAAAAATGTCGATATCCGTTGTGCGTAATGAATATTGAAATATTACTGTAAATGAAAGATAAAATATTGATTGAAAATTTTTAAAATTTAAACAGGCCCTATATGAACTATAAACTATAAAATTTTTTCCGAGGTAGAAATTGAGCTATGTCTACATATATTTCTTTTATTGGCAGATTGATTTGCAACTGTAATATTCCCATAATACAATCGGTCACATTCTTGTCCATAATGTGTCACCTCACTGCATGACGTAACAGTAATTTTGACTTCGTAGAGGAGAGTGATTCATCGGAAATTTTGTTTCTCTTAAAGCAAATACGTAACATGGTAGCTTAGACGTTATGGATTGACACTCAATCAATTTATTTTCAAAAATAATAAAATAAATCTTCTAAGAGGATCACCGTAGGGGGAACCCGTGGTTATTTCTCCCTCCAAAGCTTGTTTTAAAAAATTATTCAGCGATATTTTTAATCGAATTAATTTTGGAATTCAATATTCATGCCCACATTTTTAATCAATATGCCATAGCAGTTATCTAATTTTGGGTAGTTTGGCTATTGAAACATAAGTTCCATCCTATTTTTAGCAGCTTCTCTTACTCCTGATGTCACCTATAAATCGCAAAAAGGGCTAAAAGCAGCTATTCATCCCTATTAGGATAATTTTATATTTACCAACATATAACTATGGTATACTATAACTATACTATAACTGTTAAAAAGTGAACTTATTTTTTCTCATAATTTGGTGATGTGAAAAGGAAAGCATTTCAATGTTTTATCATATCAATTCTAATAATCCATGAGCCGAAAAAAAAAATTCTTAATAATTTGATGTACCTAACCGATAACATTTTGAAATTGAGTTCCTTATGTATTTGAAAATAACATTTATTTTCATGAAATAAATTATAATTCATTACCATAAGCACAAAGGTTAAGTCTAAAAAAAATAAAATTAGTAACTAAAATCATTTACAATGGAAAATTTATAAATCTACTGACTTGATTCTAAAACCCTCATAGATTTATCAAATTTTAATTGGAATTCCAAACTATGCTTCTTCGAGTAATCTATCCTTGTGTTTAATATTATTATTTCACCAAGCTTAAAGTCATTTAGAACTTGTGGCTAAGGGCGGTCAATTTTTTATGATGAGTCCATTCGGAATCATACGATTTTTGATGATTTCATTAACGTAATTAATCAAATAACGTAGTCAATTAAACAACAACAATTTTTTGCGAATGCGGGGTAAAAGATGAAAAGGGCATTTGAATAAGATGTTAGAAATAATGCTTTCGAAGCGAATAGAAATAAAAATGAATCTGTCTAATTACCCAGTAACATTGTGTCCAGAGGCCAAACTGATGTGTGGTCAACCATCATCATGTTATTTTGAAACAGGGTAGGAATGACATATGGCTCACCCTAATAAAATGCATAGAGGTATAATAGTTTCGGTATCACGGCTTGAATATCCTTCTATGATGAAAGGATTTATTGCATTTTCCTTCCATCCTCCATTATACTATTGCGACCTCCTTTCTTCATGAATCATTTTTCCTCCACATAAGACCAAAACAATTTTATTCACTCTTGAATCAATTGAAATGTCTTAGCTAATTTTTAATACCATTTATTTAATGATCTTAAAAAATGCCCTAGAATTAAAATATCTCAAGAAATAAATGTGAAAATCAAAAAAATATTATGATTATTCTATTTCCTTGGTTATTTTAATTTAAATTCATGTCGAAGTTTATCTACCATGGAAGTCAAAGTCTTACTATTACATCCTATAGGAACAGAAGTGGCGAAGTAGGAGAGGAATCAGAAGATCAATGTGTTAGGTAAGCTTAGAAGGAATATGTGAATGTGAGGAATTTGTTGAATCATTTTCCCCTCTTACCGCATAATCATGCAAGCATCAAACTTGATACCATTGTACACTGTACCCACACGTGTATAGTACTTGGGTCCTCTTTCAATTGTTGGCCCTTCTCCTCCCCCAAGGTTGTTGCTTTAAGAATTATGCGGCAGGAGGGGAAAATCATTCTACAAAATCTATAACCGCATGAAAACGTCTTTATTCCTCACGTACTTATTTTATCTACCGCAATTTTTCCTCTGATGTCACTGCTACTTCAACACTCTTGTTCCTATGGGATGGGCTTGCAAATCTTGGACTTTCAAGATAGATAAATTTCGCAGGAAGCAAGAAGGAAGGAGTTGGTGATAGGAACTTTTGGTAAGAATTTAAAATATGTAAAACCTTTTATATGCAGCGCGGTTTTGTACGGCCATTAAAGCAAGATAATAGGTGTATATTAGAGGCTTTTGAGAAGTGTGTTTGAAGAAGATTGGAAAAGATAAAATGATAAATGAAACTAAAAGAAACGAAAAGGTATTAGCCATGGTGAGGGAGGAGAGAGAACAATAAAGAGAAATTCAAACGAGGAAGGGATGGATAGAAAGCATTTTGAAAGGCTATGCATTGTTGAAGGAAAGAGAAAGGAAGGAAAATGCGTGGAGAGGAATGGAAAAAGATAGAATGCATGAGAAAATAAAGGGGCCACTGTAGGGAAGATCAGATTTTGTCTGTGTGAGGCTAAGAGATGTATGAGTGCTATGCTTGTGTGAATCCAAAACCTGCCTCCAGCCTCAGATTACCAAATAATAATGATTGTATTTCATGCTCTTGGCTCAACAGAAAATTAAATTCCATGCAGCATACCATTAAAATGGAAGATCTACGTGTATTAGGATACATTATGTAAAGGACACAATACTTTGTTCATTATCTTAAGGGTAGTAAAAAACCCTATACATTATAATTTAATCATATTCTTTTAAGGGCTATTTGTGACAACCTAGCTGAATTAGAAAATTTCTTTTACCATAATAGAAGTAATAATTTTAGTTGAAAATAGAGGTAATTTTCAATAAAAAACCATTTTTATATAAATATGGTACAGGTCTGGGTGGGTAAGAATGTTACTCCTTCATCCCGTGAAACGTTTGATAAATTTGGTTCCGCTGTAGATGTCAAAGGTGCCAAAGTACTATAACGATGAAAAGTGAATAATAAAAACTTTTCAAGTTCCACTGATTTTTATTTTGAACAACTAAAAGATTTAAAAAATAAAAATTAGTGGATCTTAAAAAGTTTTAATTATTCACTTTTCATCATGAAGTTTCATTAAGTTGAGCCGAGAAGCATAGAAGTACAATCGCGATACTCAGGTGAGCAATCAGGAGTTTAAGATAGGGATGAGTGAGAAGTATGGCAAACAAGTATTTATATATTAGATACATTTTATCTTTCAGCGACAATACACCATCGTGTTGTTTTTGAAATACGGGAAATCAGCGAGGTAATTGATAACACATTCGAGCAAAGTCACTAGCTTAATCTTTGAGCGGCGTGCCTTGGTTATAAAATGTTTGAAAGTTTCCTAAGGGGATGAAATTTTTAGGGTGGTGAAAAAGCAAGGTGTACTGGGCGTGTGGGAGACGTAGAATTTGCAGTGTGTTTATTGTAATGGGGTGTGGGCAGGGAGGTGTCCGGATGAAAGGGGTAGTTTTTGCGAGAAAAGGTAGACACACACCGGGGGTAGTTCCCTGCGGGAGAGGCAGTTGAAACAGTTGGGGGAGGAGGACCGGGAGTTGAAAGGGGACCCAAGGGTTTACGCACGTGCGGATATAGAAAAGGTGATGGTATCAAGGTTGTTGCTTTCAGGATTATGCTTCAAGAGAGGAAAATTATTCAAGAAAATCTATGATAACTTAAATACATATATATTCTTCATGTACTCATATACGCAATTAAATGCGTAAATAGGTTTTAAATACGTTTTTTTACATCATGCCTATTTATTCTTAGTTAAATCGCTTCAAAATATTTTTCCCCTATATTTTCCAGAAATTCATATAACGTTTTGGTGAGGTTTTTCTTTACAGTTTTACCCATACAGTTTTTCTTTTCTGGTTACAAAGCTTTTTGCATGTTTATCTCCCCACCTCAATGTTGGTACGGGACGTAATTTTCCTCACTGGTTTTATATCAATCATATAAAAATCTAAACATTGGTACATTGGTAATTGGTATTCATTTTAAATCCAATTTATGATACATAAATAAGAGTTTATATCTCAATACTCAAAGATAATAGATGATTCACTAATAGAAAGGAGCATATAATATAAACAAGACGTATTTCCTTGTTTCTTATATACCGAAAAACCGTTTTATCGAGTGATATGAAAATAACCAATGAATATATTGTAGAAAATATGATTTGTTTGGAATGGGAGATGAGAAGCTCGAAGGGACAGTGTTACGAAAACGAGTAATGCAGCATTGTCCATTATCACCTGTACTGTTCATAAGTGGAGGCAATGATTAAAGAGGCATTGGTAGAACTGGAGATAAGAATTAAATTCTGCGGGAGGTTAAAAAAATCAGTAAGGTTTTATGAAGACCAAGATTTAGTTTTTCAGTCATCCAAGGGGTTCCAAGCATTGCTGAGTGAAATAAAAATTCTTTGCGATAGTTTTGGGATGATAATAAATGTAAATAAAACAAAGATTTTGCGGTTGCCTAGATGGAGAGAGGATAAGCGAAATTTTACATTAGGAGGGTAAAACTAGAGCACATGGAACAGTTCGCGTGTCTTGGAAGTATTTTCGACTAACATAGTTGAAAGGCTAGGAACCTTAGGAGAATTATTGCGCTAGATAAAGAAGCTTTCACAAGGAAGAGATAATTGATGACTGAGACGTTGAGTAAGGACGTTAAAACTTTACTATGGAACGTAGTAATGTACGGTGTGGTAACATGGTCATTGAAGTAGGATTGTAGGCGTCGATTGGAAGCCTTTTAAATATGGGTGTGGAAAAGGATGGAGAAGGCAAAGTGGGCAGAAAAGAAAAGAATTGAAGTGCTAGGGATGATGAAGGAGATGAGGGTATTGTTGGAAGAAATCATAAGGAAGCAGGAAAAATGGATTAAAAGCATATTGATTAGCAGTGAGATGTTGATGAATATGATAGAGAAGAGAATGCTGGGTAAACGAGGATGGGGGAGGAATAGAATAGCGATGTTGGACTGCATGAAGGGAGGAAAGAAGTGAGCGGAGATGAAGAGGGACTTCTTTTGTAGAGTAGAATATTGAATATATATATTGTTGGGAGAGTCAAGAGAATTATTTAGTGCTTTGTATCCATCCAAAACCCACCTTAACCCGTAGATTACCTAATAATAATAAAATCAATACTCGGATATATCTCAAAGTTATCTACGAAGTGGCCATGTGGAAGTATTTTCTTCGTGAAAATAGAGAAACTATACCTTTCGCTCACGTAATTCCGTTGCGTGTATCCAATGAACTTGTTTTTTTTTTGGGTTTCGATAAAGCCGCGTCACTTACTTAGCTATAAGTGTTCAGATGAAAGCAGAAGTATATTCACATGAAAAGCGATGAATGGCGAGGTGAGATTTACGGTGTTTTTAAGTGGCTGAAAGAGTGAGAGAATATCGCGTCGCGATATTGGCGATTTAGCATGGACCAGGAAGCTGCGACAAGGGAAAAGTGTGCGTGCGCGTGAGGGATAGAGGGAGAGAAAGAGGAGGGCGGTGTGTGGTATGAGCGCGAGTGGGTTAGCTCGGTAAAGTCGGGACAAAGGGATGAGTGGGTAGCCCGCGAGGGACGAAGGGTGCAGCCAGCGAAAGGGATGGAGAAGGAGATGGAAAGATGGAAGTAGTAAAGGGAAATGATGGATTTATGGCCTCGAAGATGTGAGGCATGAGTAAGATAACATGAGGAGGCGCGGCTTTGAGCGAAGGCGGTTCTGGGACGAGGGACGGAAAAAGGGCGCGGGGTTTTGTTGTGAGGGGGGGAGACTAGGGATAGGGCAGGGCGTTAGGGTGAGAGGGCGCGGGGTGTGGGGGAGGAGGGTCTGAGAGGAGTTTGGGGGGGGATGTTTCGGGAGATACCGCGGATTGTGCGTCGCTTCGGGAGGTTCTTTCATTTTCCATCGCCCCTGCATTGCGTGGTTTGTGGGAAATTGATGAAAATGGGAGCCAGGAGGAAAAATCGCGTGAGTTTTACATTTTTCCTGTCGGAAGCATTTCTAATCGTCGTAGATATTCCTGTTGTACACGTATAGTTGTATGCTTTTGACGATCCGTTATTTAATTTAACATCCATTGAACTTTTATGCATGAAAACCTTTCTTCCTAAATCATTGACATTTTAGGCTCTTGAAACTTTCCCCAACCCTTTAATGCAGTAAAAAATACACATTTTTGGTTCAAATTGGTTCAAATTTATCTCTAAAATATAACATTGTTTTCGGAAAATAAAATGCATTGAGTGATATGACTACATGAAGCTGGATCCTGGAAATAGAGACATAGGTAGTAGCATATTCTCAGAAATTATTTCCTCCTCTCTTTGATGAAAGTCTATAAGAAACTTCTTACATTGATTTTTCGCCTAAAGTCTTTATTGTTCCATTTAGGGAAGCCTTTTGCAGAAGATAAGGTCGCATTAGAAATGAGTTTTTTCTCTGGTCTTTGATTAGTTATCCAAGGTCGTGAAATGAAACTCAGCTCTCCGTGAGATAGGATCCATGACCCCTACGGACAGCTATTACGCGCCCTGGCAATCGCTGCTTGAACCATTTCCTGTGAGAAAACGAAGGGCAGATGAGATAGATAGGACGTGGAAGGGCACAAGAGACCATGGGGTGGAGGATGGTAGAGGTGGAGGGAACAAGGTCCAGAGAGCATGGCGATGTTGGGGTGAGGGGGAAGACATAGGGGGGGGGTAGGTCGTGAGGAGAAGATGGCTTCGAGGGATGTGGGAAGGGTTTCTAGGAGGTAGTTCTTGTGCGGTGGGTGGGGGATGGCGAGGGAGGGGTAGAGTTGGGGCACTGTAGGGGTACGGGTGCGACGGAGGGGAAGGAAGAGAAGAAGTGGGTATAGGGACGAGAGTTAGGAGTGTTAGGGTAGATGTGGGCAGGGCCGAGGGACGTTTGGGAGGGGAAGGTGGAGGCGGAGGGTGCTAGGATCCAAACCCCGTTGCGTAATCGCGTTAGCGCTTCCAGCAAAGTGCGACAGATGGGGAGACCTCTGATCGCTAAAGGTTGAGGCGAGGCACTCGCGCAAGGAGGGAGGGTAGAAGAAGTGGGGAGAGAGAGGCGGAGAGGAAGACGCCAGAGGGTGGGCGGAGGTGTAGTCTAAGTGAGGCGAGGAGGTTGCAGGGGAAGGGGTAGCGGAGAAGCGGTAGAGAAGGAGAAAGGAGGCGAGTGGAGAATAAATTCGTGCGGCGGGAGTTGCAGAGAATATCGAGCGAGGAGAAGAGGTGAGGCGAGGAAGAAGACCAAGTAGGTGGGGACGAGGTGGGGGAGAGAAAGCGGCCAAGGAATATGGGCACGCGAAAGAATTCCAAGTGGATGGAAAAAGGTGAGGTTCTCTTCTGTGTTGACTTCACCTTCGAAATGCGTTTTGAATTTAAAATATTATAGACAGACCCTCTGCACGCTTCATCATTAACTACGTAGTTTTCCGCTCAAATAGGCTTGGCTGTGAGCGTGGATGGGAATATATCAGTTGCAAGATATATTTAAAGGCTTAGAAATAGAGTGCAGGGTAAGATAATTGGGAAAGAAAAAGGAAAGTAATCGTAGTTTTAGGGCACTTAGCTATTGATTCAAGTTTTTTGATCGTGGAAGTATAATAGGCCGTCTAGTCTACCGGTCAAATCCACTCTAAGATATTTAACAAGCCAGTTGACAATTTTTTCTCCGTTTGGAGTGTTCTTACCGACATTGCAGAGGGAGAGATACTGCAACATGTCCCCAACCCCTGTAACGGTAGCCTATATATTCTCAAGCTCCTTTCTGATTAACAGTTCCATATGGGGTCATTTTCTATTCCTGAGCTTTATCTGATATTCGTATCGGTGAATATTTTTTAAATTATGTGAACATTTACTGTTTCATAACAGCTGGCTGCAATACCAATTTATTTTAATGAAAATTGAGTTATTGAAAGTAATAATTTGTCAAAATGAAATCTTTAGACAACCTGCCGTAAATAATTTGATCGAATTTGTGCCTGTATTGAATTAAATAGTGCATTTTTATTCTGCTATAGCTCTTACAGCCGTTAACTATTCCCAATGCGTATTTCTAATATCTCTCTATTTATATACACAAGGATACAAAACCCTAAAATGCAACTATTTACATCTAGAGCTATATTGTGAACGAAGAAGATAATGCTGGACACGCTTACGTGGCAGAAATCATCACCAACTTATCCTATGCCAAGAAGAGATTGCGACAGCAGATGTACGATGAGCGTTAAACTAAGGAGGGAGATCAAATCGTTGACCCTTTTGGAGGCCGTATGTTTCTGCCTCATGAGGCTCTAGAACGGGGAAGAATGGAGCAGGGCCATCTGGGGAGTTACAGGGTAGGAGTGGGCGGAGGAGGCGGGGTACTCTGGGAGAGTGGTAGTCCTTTAGCTGACGATTGAGGCAGATTGAAGATGGGGGCCCAGTTTATCGAAGGAGAAAGACAGCGGAGGTTTCAGTGGTTGCGAGGGATTCGGAGTAAAAGTCACCGTAGCGGTGGCTTTTATAAATGGTTCTAAGTTTTAGGTCGAATGCAGGATTGAATTTATAAGCGATGATGTGTCGTAGCTTTTTCTTCAATACTCCATGTAGAAGAACAAAGTCCTACTAGCTTTAATTAAGGAAAATAGTTTCACGATAGCTTACTATCAGTTAATCCCCCGATTCCAATTAGTAGTTGAGTTAGTTTTAGGTGGGACGTGACCCAGAAAGTTCAGGAGTCATGAGGCATCCTGGGATTAGTTGGAAGTACCCAGCGGTAACTGAACGTGATTCGTAATGAATGGAAATGTTTCCTTGAAAGAGTGATTCAGTAGATACCTACTGAAGGATGGGATTTAGGAAACATATGTCAAAGGAATACATTGCCAATAAGAAATATATCACTTAATAAATGAAAAAGAAAAACTTTGTTCCAATCCACCACTTTATTTCAGGTACGACTAGTTTCGACGCTACGGCGTCATCCATCGAAACTAGTCGTACCTGAAATAAAGTGGTGGATTGGAACAAAGTTTTTCTTTTTCATTTATTAAAATGAACTTCCACAAAGTTGAGGCTGAAACTATTGAGATAATATATCACTTTCAAATAAAGAAGCTCGAGAGAAAATATATATCCTTAGAAATGTTACATTATAGGTTAGGAGAATGATTTATAATTTTGGATCCCGTCTGTACGCGCTTACTCTATTTAGAGAATATATACGTGACTTTTCTCATATATTACGGCACGGTATCAAGCTCAAAATTGACCTACTTTCTGCGATGTGATAATTGACACATATTCATAAAATATTTGGGCGTTTTGAGTGAGGGTGTGTAGGTGAAATGGGGAGATAAATGACGGGTGCACCATCGTAGAATGAGAGGAAAAAGCCTGAAGAAGCTACACATCTGTTGTGAAGGGGTTTCAGAAACGATTGGTGGGTTGTGGTTGGGATTGTCCGGCGTGGATACGGGAGGGTATAGGTAGGGCAGGGGTATGGAAGAGGATGGTAAGGTGAATGAAGGTGATGACTAAGAAGAGTAGGGGTCGTGGGGAGGAGAATGAAACCCGCGTAGTGGAGGAGCTGAGAAGGACGGGAGAATGTGGAAGCTGATTCGGAGGAAATGGCGTGGGGGAGGAGGAGAAGTGGAGCACGAAGAAAGATTGAGGACTCTTAGAGTCTGAAATTTGCAGGAAATGGAGGACGAAAATGATTTCAGAACATGTATACTTGTCTGAGCAAAGAACTTTGAGTGATATTAAATACTTATTACCACCAGATTTTATGTTCAATACAAGAAGTTACGATGCTTGGAATGCTGGCATTGCTGCGCAAGGGCATAAAGAGAGAGGCATGAAAAATTGTCGTGCAAGTGATAGGAAGCTGTCTGACTAAAAGTATATTTAGCACGGTGAACCGGAAACGAATGAACCGAAAAAAGAATAAATATAGAATATTTTATGAATTACCCAGGAAAATAACAGAAAACTCCTCTATTTCTTTAAACACTGAAAATAATATTAAAGTTCAATAATGTGTTGAAAAACAAGCTTTGCGAATAGAAAATGTATATTTTGAGGTATCATTAAGCCGTATTCATTATGATTTTGTTCGGATATAACTGAAAATTCATCAATTCTACCGATTAAAATCCTCTTTTTTTGCATATCCGGATACAAAATGCCTTTTGTCCCTAAATATTATTTCATTTAATGCTGAATTCATTAATTACTTCATTTAAAATAAATGTTTCCAGTAATTTAAAATATTAAATGCCAATTGAAATCATTATTGGCGCGCATATTTCTTATCACAGTAATTGCATCTCATTTATTTGACGTATAGCCATGTAATAATTATTATTATGTTCTTGTTTAAATGATAAATTGGCTAATACTTATGTTTTTGTCGCGACTACTCATTTCCTTCAAAATGTTTAAAAAAATAAAGCAATCATAAAACGTATGCCAGTTCGTCTAATTTTAAAGAGAAGCTTTAGCATATTAGGGATGACTCTTGGATACGCTGTTTTTCCATATTTTAATTCCCTATATGCAGCATGATATTGTAAATTTATTCCACAGTTCTGAATCACGAGCACTTTATCGTAAATTTGGCCCCTTAGAAAGAATTTCATCATCTTTTCAGTGCAAGTGTAGGTATTCCGAGCATCTTAAGTTGGGAGATTAAGGGTTTAATTAGTCTCAAACTATTGCAACCACAGGAGTTCTCCGCATAGGAGAGATGTATGGACAGAATATGGCCATCACGGAACTGAGAGTTAGATCTTCGAAAAAAGCTCCTCGTGGGAGTTGACGTGGTTGGGGCAAAGTGGGCGATAGGAGGGAATGGTGCGGAGATGGAGGCTAATGTCTTCTGAGTGAGTGGAGGCTGGAGGGAACGACAGGGTGGGATGATGGGATGAGTGGCGGTGGATGCGGGAAGAAGCCGCGTGGACACAGGAGTGAACAGAAAGACAAAGGGTTTTATTCTGGCCCCAAAATTAAAGCTTTCTCCCTTTTTGCCCTTCTTTCAGATGGATCAGGCCGATAACGGAAATCCTTTGCTGGACACTCGCGTGCATTACGGTGGAAAGAAACCTAGCAAATTGCGTTTTTGAAACAAATAAAAAAAAACATTGGACAAAAAACCGGTAGTATACAGGTTGAAGGGGAATGGCCACTGTTTCTGATCGATGATGATGAAATCCTTTGAACTTAAACGAAGGGAAGCACCTGCGAGAACGCTTTTCTTCTTTTTTTCCACCTCTCCACTATTCCCTCTTTTCCTTCGCTGTTATTGTGTTCCTTTCCTTCCTTTTGAGAGGGAGAGAGGAGTGTGAAGGGGTTGGGGGGGATTAATGAAGGGGGGGAGAGGGGAAGGGTAGATGTGTGGGGGTTGTGCGGGCAGGAGAAGAGGAGGGGCCAATCAGGGAGGATCGAAGACCGGGGGACGTGAGTAGCGAGGGAATGGTGCGATAAAGCGAGCGAGGGTGCGACCCCCCGCCCTCTTCCCACCCCCTCCTCCACCCACCACCTTGCAAACCCCTGCCAGGGGAGGGCCCGCGCTGGGAGCCAGGCGGCTGGGCCTAGGGACGGACGGTGGCAATCCGTAGAGAGAGGGCAACGCGAGGCGATGGCGTGGCCTAGTTCGCTACTTCGTGAGCCGCAGATCACATACTAATTTTCCCGATTGAAAGTGAGATTAAGATGCTAATGTTACTGATTTTGATGGGAGTTTGAACAAATATTATTTAAAACAGAAATTAATATGATAATATACTTATCTAGGATTTATATTTTCATTAGAAGGGATTGAGTGGTAAGTTTGTAGTTAGTGTTTTTATAATAATGAAAGACTTTTGTACTAAGTGCTTGTGAATTTGTATAAAACTTTCATAGCGGTATCCATTTTTATCCTAACTTTTAGTTCCCAAAAATACTCTCCATTATCATGTTTCCTTTTGGAAACAGAAACCCGTGAATAATCGAAGTACAAGGGTATCGGAAGTACTTGTATATGTAATGGCATGATGAAGGAAGTGCTGCTTATTGGCACCAGTAGATTATTGTTTTACACTAGAAAAAATAAATGTATAGTGCTTCGTAGCTACAGGTTAATAAATTTATCTCCCTTTTGGAATTCTGGTTTGTTTGGTGCCCCAATAAAATGGCAACAAAATGTAGCAGTGCTAGTTCATTTTGCGAGTGTTTTAGGGTGAAATTAAACAAATAGTTTTATTATTTTTGTTACAAGAAAGCGAACAAATGGATATTCCTGTTTTACCAGTATTCATTCTGAGAAGAAAACATTGCTAGTGAAATACCGGAGCAAATCAAATGAAATAATTTTTTATTTGTAAACATAAGTGCCTAATGGCGAAATGCGATTAATACCAAGTGTGTAGCAAATAAGAACAGCCTTGTGGAACAATGTCTTTTTCAAGGTAATAAATTAAAATTACGTCCCTTTATATTTATATATTTTGGTCTTATCATTTTAAAATTTAAATTAGTCATTACGCAAATTTTGAGAGAGTCGAACGCTTGTTGAAAAAGATTTTCAGTAATCATATTTATCATTCCAAACTAGGAATTCGTGATATTAAATTAACCATTTTCCTATTTTAATTAGAACCAAATCGAGCTTGCGTCACATATAACAGGAATCTAATGACAGATTAGACTTAGGCAAAGCTATTAAAAATATTACAGCCTCTACCGGTAAATATACTTTCATAATTATTTTTTATAGAATATTGGTAAAATATCGGTCAAATTCGGCCGGGTTTCTTCATTTTAAAAAACTTCAAACATAACCGCAGGTATTGGAAAATAGGATTTCTATATTAAGCAATAAAGCAAAATGATTATTTTTCATTTTTACTTGCGATTTTACGCTAAAGTTGATCCTGGTAATAAAATTGAAAAACGGCGGAGACTTACTTCAAATAATATTCACCACGTTAACCCCATACTATATATTCAGACGCGTTTGTGTACCATCATTTTAAGGCACAACAGTGTATACTGGATTGTTTACTTTGAGGTTATTAACCAATTTGCAAGAATTATAGTATTCGCCTGCTGATATATTGGGCGGTATAATGCCTAGCAGCATTTCTTGAGGACTATGCCTCGAATTAGTATTTTATTCATACATTCCTACTTATTTTTCACTAAAGAAGGAAGGTATTACTAACCTTATTACTATTAAAGAGTACTATTAATAGAGTGGCTGTTTATATTGGAAAAGAATTGAAATTCTTTACTGAATAAAAATCTGTACAGGTTAAAATTTACGAGGGATTATTTATGTATTTTGCCACTTGTGTGAAACGAACTGAAAAGGCTGAATGATAGCTTGCATCAATCCAGGACTGGCGATGACAAATACTTGAGAGCGGGGCATTACTTTTATCAAGACGGCTTTAGGAAACGAGGGGAACAGTAGCAGAATGTGCCACTTTGTTGACCAATGTTTGCTTGCTTGAGCGGGAGAATTCGGGAAGGGAATGAGAGAAAAAAATAGGCAACCTCAAAGTGGGACACACAGAGTAGTCTTCCTCAGTGTACACAGAATTTGAACTGGGATTGAAGTACAAACGTTTGACCGTGTATTATAAAAATCACCATAAAAATCGAAAACGCAGAAGATAAAATGAACCAAGAGGAATGACAAGGAGCTGTCTGTGAGATATCAAAACGGATTAACATGACATTCATCGAGGAAGAATTTTTTCATCACAATAAATCCATTGCTAGGAATCAAGCGTGTAAAAAACATCGTCCCAGTGAGTGTAGTGATGAGATCTTTGGCTTAGCATATGTTTTGCTGTCATGGGTGTTTGGATAGCCAATAAATGTAGGAAATCAAGACTATTTATATGTAAATATGGAAGTATAGATGAATATATCATCCAATAAAAGTACAGAACTAAACATTTAATACGCAACAAGACATATTTAAAAGGGAACCAACATTTTTCGTTTATCAACATGACTAATAAAATCTAATATAGGCATTAATAAATATGGACTTATTTAAGGAAGCTTAATTTTTATAGGATTTTTGTTGTTTTTAATAACTAACAGAATACAAAAGAAATATTTCATGATTCTCTTAGAAAAGTATTTGGAAATTAATGCATTTATTCTTACGTAAAAGTCATTTTGTGTGTTTTGACATGCCATATTTTGATATGACAGCTTTATACAGCATACCGCTTCCTGATTGAAAACGAAAATATATTTAATGTTGCCATTACGCATTTCAGGGAGGAAGAATTTTTTGATGAATTAACAATCACCATAAGAGATAAAAGAAGACACTGCTTTTCCACAACCTAGGTTTTGTTAAAGCATACCTCGTTCAGGAGGTTACCTGAAGATGTTAAGCTGTAAGGAAACCTAGGTCGTATTAAAAAAAATAACATTTGGAAAATCAAAAAGTCCTCTTTCATCATGAAGGATTTCCACCCTGTTACGTCTGAAGCTGTCATTGACTAACATTAATCATGTAATTTTCATTTCAATTTCATTAAAATTTGGCTGAAATATCAAGAAAAAATATTGAAAAAGGTTTTTGATGGAATTTTATAATGTTCTTGTATATTTAATTAAGATATTTTATTTTTCTTACGCGCATTATTTCAATACTTTCTATTGCACTCATTTGAATATTCATACGGCTGAAAACTCCAGATTTGAAACAAAATGATGGCCTCGGGTACCACAAACAGCTTCCAATTTATCTTTCTCTTTGTACAAGATCCATACAATAAACTACAGGTGTAATAGATGAAAGATCCTCCCAACCTATTGTGCAAGTATGATTTTTGGTGTCCTTCTGTTTCTCCCCCTCTCCTCTCCAACCATACCTAGAACCTCTTCATTTGCTTTCCTTACAGTTCACTTAACCTTCTCCATATTTCTCCACTTCCACATTTCAAAAGCATCCAATGGACGCCTGCCATCATACTTCAATGGCCGTGTTTCCTCACCGTTCATAATTACGCTCCATATCGAAGTTCTAACGAGCATTTCCTTAACATTCATACTCAACGTCCCGGTCATCAGTTTTGTCCTCCTTGTGAAAGCTTCTTCAGCTAGCACAATTATTCTCCTTATATCCGCAACTCTTTGATCATTGTGGTCCAAAGCACTTCCGAGATACGTAAACTGTTCCACCTGCTACAGTTTTTGCCCTCCTATTTTAACGTTTATCTTAGCCATTCCCTTTCCAGAAAACCACCCATCCTTTGTTTTATTTATATTGATGTTATACCATGACATCCTATCTCACTGAAATCCCAATTCTTTTCGGCAATGAATTCATTCTCTTGGATGACTGGAAAACTAAAGCTTGGTCATCAGAAAACCTAACTGATAGGAGTATTATGCCAGTTTTTGTGGATGGATGAATTTTGTGAATTTGGATACGAATCGAACGAATAAATGCTTTTTTTAAGTTAACGAATTAAAACTTGTTCAGTTCAGAACGAAATGTTTGTGAGAGTTATAATGATTCTTGGTATCCTTAGGAATTTTAATGCCAATAATTAGATAAAATTATCACTTACTTTCTTAAGAGAAAAGAGTTTCACGCTGGAGTAGGAAGTCTTAGAAGCAAATGCTGTTAAGCTTTCTGATATAATGCTTCCTCTTTCTTCGTTTCCCCATGGGTTGTTATATTAAAAACGATAGCTTGATTCTTACAATCAGTGTTAATGGTGTTCTTTTGTCCATTTTCTTTAAAGATGTTTTTGATTACTCAATTATGCTAATGTATATTTGCTGTTCCATGCCTATAAATTTTACTCCTAGTCTTTTAAAGGATTTACTGTTCGCTCATATCTGTAATAGGTTATTAATAGAGGACTAGGTTTGTCCGTTTTAAACTTCAGATATTATTTTCAATATTGTAACTGAGATAAGAATTAAGCAATACTTCAAATCGTGTAATTTATTTACTTCCTAATTCTCTCGATGGATTTAATAGAGCTCTTTCACGGGAAATGAGCGTGTTTTGGACGTTTTTTGGAGTTATTTTGACACGCTTAGTTGTTTTTCACAGAGTCCATGGAAGATGTCTATGCTTTAGGTAGCGCGCAGTCACTCGGAAACTATACGGTTGCCCGGACTACTACGAACCGAAATATAAAATCATTCGAAAAGGTATATTTATCCCTTCTTGTATTATGGACATGAACACAATGTTTGACTATTGTTCGACACTATATTCAGATTGTAGAAGAGTATTCATATGAAATCAACGTACTCCTTCACACATACACATTAGTTGTAGCTAGATATTACGAAAATAACAAATGAACTCATCGGTGAATATTTAATAATCACCAATTTAATATTTTTACGTACTATTTCCACTTATTCTCTGCATTTAATAGCTAGTATTAAATGACATTCATCAATAATTGATGGCGTCACAATGTAGAATCTAGATCAACATTCTACTCGAGGTTTAAATTGTTAATTTACTTTATTTTATAGATGAAATTTCTTTTTCAATCAAAGTGTACTTATTAAATATTCAATAATAGAATAAGGTTGATAAGACACATTCTAAATATATTCTGAGCATATTATATCACTTCCATTATGTAATATCAGCATTTTTGAGGCCTGTAATAATTTTTCCACTGGTTGATGGCGTCATAATTGTTCACTAATCTTATATCTAGATGATTAATCGAGTAATTATATAAAAATGTACGTAATTTTAGCTAGCTTCCTTTACTCCCAGTCAACACTCTTTCGAAATGAAACCTTACCATTATTAAAATTCGCCTTCATGATAAAGGTACGGTGGCCGATTTTTCCTTAAACAAGCGCACATGCTTGTGAAATTCTCGTGCACCCCGTTTAAATCTACCAAGTGGGAGTAGGAGTTTCGGACCCTTTTGAAACACCACTTTGGATTACTCCCGCATCCCATCCCATTCGCGAAATCCACTGGAAATGCTGAAATCATGATTCTCTTCGCATTCCACGCCCACTGCCATCACGGCGTTCAGTCATCAACGCTCCAAGCGCTGAATTTAGTTCCTTTTCGAAAACTCCTCCCAGTACTCAGTACACAGCCCGTTGCCTTCCTACCGAGTATTAATTTCTCGCTGGCACAGGTGCATCAAAACTAATGCCACTGTATGCACTTAGTAATTTCAGTCATATTTGTGCAATGAATCTAGAAGGCAAGTTAAGCTATCCGTCAGCTCTATGTTTCTCAGTCGTACCTTAAGGTCGTCTTTCTTAACTTTGTAAACTAAATTCTTGTAAGTATTTTAGTGCAGAACCGCAACCCATGTTTATTTATTTATTTATATATTTATGTACCCTGCAAGCCACCGCTAGAGTATGTGGCAGGGGAATGTACACCACAATAAATTTTACCCGAACATGGCCCTACCGCAGTCGGACAATGATATTATGATCTCGTATCGTTCGTGGAAAAAATGACATCTAAAATCTGTTTCTACGCCTAATTTCTCTAATTTTAGTTTCATGATCTCTCCCACTGTAGTACGATGGGGGTAATAATGCATGTTCAACATCACTGCTGAAGATACTCCATTCCCATTAATGCAAGAGCTTCAATCTGTAATTTAGCCTTCGCTCCGTGAGTCATTCCCAGCCAAACTGCTCTTATCATTTTGGATACGCTACTAAGTTTATCATAACAAAGCTTTACAAATCTAGCTCCTTTACGCTGTAAGCGATCCTATTTGGCAATTAATCCAACTACGTGAGGATCCCATATACTTGCAGAATATTCTAAATGAGGCCTAACCAGCGGCAGGTAATACTTCTCTTGGACTTTTTCATCACAGTACCTAGTACTCTTCTAATAAATCCTCATTTAATGTTAGCTTGTACGTACATTCGCCGTATATGTATCACCTAGGAGAGTTTTCGGTCCATCCTAAATATTTTATATGTATAAATTGATATTATTTTTCCTTGCGTAAGTTAAGTGCTATGAGGTCCTCATTCTCAGTAACTAACTTAATTCTTTAACTTATGACTGAATCTTTTTAGGCAGGTGCTTCTAAGTTCTCTGCTTTCGTATGTTTCTTGATATCTGCTTCAGATGCTGAATTCCAGTGAAAGAACATGCTACATAATTTATCTCCTCTAGCTATTTCAATGTTAAGAAGTTTACCCTAGTGGTGATAAAATTCAGCTTAAGTTCATCTACGGCTCTTTAAGCATAGTTTGTAGCAATTTTGAATAGGAGCAGAGATCAGTTACGGCTTGGTATAAGATGTGATGATGGGTCTTTTTTCTGGGGTAGGGAAACGATTTATGAAGTTAAAGATGGAGAAAATCAACATTGGGTTTTTTTTGCAATGGGTGTGCCCACGAACTTAAAATACTACCGTTATACCCAAGGTAACGAATGAAATTACTTCAATCAAATTTAATTGGTGTCATTGCCTATTAGCTTCAAGTAACCGCGTGAACATCAGAGTGATTTTCCTTTATCTGAACTCATAATTATCCACTCTTAGGTTGTACTAGCCTATCTCTCACAACTCCAGCAACTGATACTTCATCTCCAATATCTCATTTCTCCATCAAGTCAAATGATACGGTAGTAACAATTGGTATTTTTGGTATCATTTTATTGAAGAAGGCGATTCGGAATTTAATATGAGATTTTTTGATATGATGAACGAAAAAAGTTGTCTAAAGTTAATGGATAAAAACATAATTTGATATATTACTGACCAAGAAATTCCGCTAATCTTGATGCTGCTAATCACAAAGCGACCACTGCACCGGGACCATGTCCGAAGAGGTATTGTGGCGCTTGACCCAAGTTCCCGGACGAGCACTCACCAGACCAGACAGGGTAACCCCATTCGATTCCCAACCACCCCTGTATCCACGGCGTTCCAGCATGCTTATCAATCCACTCCAAGCCACGACCCCATTCTAATCCCGATTGTTATGTACACACCACTTGAGGTCATCATAAAAGATATCGGACTCTAATCCCCGCTGTCTCTTGCGCCAGCCTCGTATCCTCTTCCCCCCGCTCCTCGCGTCAACCTCGCCACACAATTCACCCGCAGCTAACACGAGCGTCCCGCCGAAAGAATCAAGGCTAGCCAATTACCAGAGTGAATGGACTTGCTTGTAGTACCTCTCAGACTTAACTCAAAATGGAGATGTAAACACAGAAACACGCCAACCAATGGACAGCCTGAATCTTCAGTAATTTGGAAGTCTACATCGTCGTTCATCCTCTATTCTTGTGAACATATTCCAACCTCTTTTTTCCCGTTCACTATCCACTTTTGAGCGGAACTAAGGCTATGTCCACATAAGACTGAGCATTGTTTGATTTTTCCCTTATTTTTGCTACGGTCTCTGGTGTGGGATATTTTTGCGATACCTTTTCTATTTTTAGGTCGTTGTTGTCACCGCTAATACGGCCAATAGAATTGAGTGTTTATCAGTGATTATTACATCACTGAAGCTTATAGTTAAGAAACTGAAAGTTACAGTCGGGAATAATTATGAATTGTTTGGCCTATTTTAGATCATTTAACATACCATGCGAAGCTGTTTTTTTGCACTTCACCTCATCAAATCACACAACTTCAGGATGTATTGTAGCCAAATTTGTTGCATTATGATTCTAAGAAAAGCCTCATGCATGTAATTCAAAATGATTTTTATATACCTCGCCTCTCTTTATACTACCAAAATGCCGTAATATGCATGTATATTGCTTTAACTTCACAATAGTCATATCTGACTCTTTTTCTCCCGGATTGACTTTATTTTCTTTGGCTTCGCCTCTTCATGGCGGTTACCACCTAGGGGTTGCGTCAAACGCATAAGGAGGGTGAAAATGGTGAGGTTGAGCAAAACAAATACCGGACTTTTAATATAAATTTAACCAGTGTCTTGATCCAAAGTACAGTATTATACGACGGTTTACGGCATGCTGAAGGAGTAAATGCAAAATATAATTTTCGTCAATGATTAATAAAAATTGATACTGAAAATCTTATCTTTCGTCGTTTTACAGTCTGTTAAAAATAGAGCCAATCCACTTCGCGTCTTACGATAAAGTAAAACTCGCTAATGTGATTGTATTTCATAATTAGTATTTTAATTTTTGCAACCCAATATGAGTTACATCAGTCACTTTAATTGATGGTTAGTCTCATAGCCATTCCAATTGAGAACATAAGCTTATATGCAAACAACTAAGTTCTGATCTGCAACAATTACGGACTGATTTTGATAAGAACTATCTATTTCCATGAAGGAATTTTTCGACGTTTTCTGGAACCCTGATATGTGTAAACTGGTTTGATATCCATTCCAAAGGTTATGGGATGAGAATAGGATAATTTTAAATTTCTCTTTTTTCGTTTTGGTGAGATAGGCTAAAATAAATAGGAGACTTAGGCTTAGTGTACCAAAACTTATTTGTGCCAGGGATATGACAGAAGAAGTATGGAGTTTGGATTCCGAAATCAATTACGCCAAGGAATGCTTTAGGTCTTCAATTTTTTTCTCAGCAGTATCAGAGTTGTTTCATACGAGGGTGGTCTGGAAGGTTTCCGACCTGAAAAGACATTTTATGCGAGATATTTTTTCTGAAATTTTCTGAGGTCGGAAACTTTTCAGACCACCCCCGTATTCTAAAAATTCCCCATTATAGTTTTGTGCGGGAGAGAGGTAGTCAATGTCCAGTGCCAGAAGAAAATAGCCTCGGAAAGAAATCGGTTGTATTCACGGATAATAAAATTGCAGCATTAACAGTAAGCCCGTCGATTGCAGTCGCATTTGAGCAAATTTAAGAATTAGGATTTCGTGATAAATCAATTGTGTGACAATAAACAGTATGCTTATTAGATCACTATTAATTTGACTAAATGTAGGATTTAGGGAGGAGATACATTTTTAAAATTGCAGAAATTCATGTTTGGTTAAGACGGATTATGAATAAAATTTTGTATGGAAAAAATGATGTTATATAAATTGCGTTGAGGGAGGAAGGAAATCAAAAATTAGGGATTATCGATAACAAAAACTATTCAATAAATATATTTTTGGACCTTTTATATGCAGACAAGTGTAGCATGCTCATTTGGAAAAAGATGTTTATTATAAATTTAATGAAGTTAAATATAGACAAGGGATAAGAGATGCATCGGTATTAGTGGATTAAATAGTGGTAAATGATTTCATAATTGACATGCAAGGGATAGTGAGAAAATTAATAGAATAATAGATCGAAGGAAAGGTAAAAAATACGAAAAATACCGGATTGAAATTGTACTGGATCAAAAGTTGGATGTGCTTTTAAACAAAGTCCATTGTTCGTTAGTGACTGTGTATAGTTATTTCTAGGAAAAACACTGTAATTCAACCCTCATCAATAGATTACGAACAACGATTTAAATCAAATTATTATTAGCACAGAATTTCCTACATCAAAAGTGTAATTTACACGATAACAGCCAAGTAGTCCAAAAATTGTTTCCGTTTTCTTGAAAAAGCACTTGAATTAATATCAATTATCCATTTTTATATTTTTATTAGAAATATTGAGAACGCCCTCGAATGCCTATGGCTATAAAATGTGGAAATTTTGGTCCCAACAGGTAAAAAAAATGACTTTTATTCGAATATGTTAGAAAAGTGGAAAAAGAGACCTGTCTGAAATGGAACGCCGAATCTGTCCTTGGATTACACACGGCATTCCGTTCTCCTTCCCGCACGCGTTTTCGGATAATTTCGTGGGATTCCATCATCAGTCCTCTCCGGGGAGTCTACTCTTGGCCCGTCCATCTGCACCGCTTTTACAAAGGCCCGCGCGGTACGCCGTGTCCCCGCGTCCTCACCGTGCCCCCGCCCCAAACGTCCTCGCCTGTTCACACTCTCGCACACCCGCCTCTCCACAAATTGCCTGTCCATCCTGTGCATCACCCACACACTCACGAGGACGCACACCAACACACGAGTTCTCGCGGCAATCGACTGCCGCCCGCTGAATCGAATGCACGCGGCCGCAAGCCCCATCGCGGAGTGCTCGGGCGGAGGTGGGTGGGACGAGAGAGGCGGTGGCAGGAGTGCACTGGGCGGGATGCGGACGGGAGAGAGGGTAGGGAGGGGTGCAAAGTGTCGAGGGGTGGCGGCGAAGTAGAGTCTCCGTTGCAGCCGCTGTCCTTCGCCCGCCGAATCCACTTGCCCCTTCCCCCATCACTCCCGCCCCGTTCTGCATCCCCCCGCAACCGCTTAATGGCGACGAATGGGTTTGAGGCTTTATCGGGGGCATTCGAGCCGCGGCTAGGATTTGAAACCGGGGCAGGCGATGTGGAGGGAAGTACCCATTTGGGTCTCCCTCGGTCTGTCTCTCTGATGGGAAGAGTGAACTCGGTCTCCGCTTCTGATGAGAATCGTGTTAGTTTCGGGCTCTCTCGCTCTCTTCGTGCCCTTGTGTCTCATGTGTGCAAAGGGATGATATTCGCTGTGTAAAAAGAATACGTTCGGAATCGGTCAAAAAATGCCTGCAACATAAATGTTGATTGATGCCCTATCATCATTTCGGGCCGAGAGTTATTTTTTCGAAATTATCTCGTGCATCGTGAAAAAGGTCATATCTAATCCATCATTCTTGCTGTCTAAAAGGGCTGTGTATTAAACTATTTATGATAGATATTGAAATTGTTAGTGTTAAGTTCTATAAACGACGTTTAAACAAAAGAATAATCACAGGTTTGCATATCATTGCGTCTACGAGTGGTAGCTATGGAATGAGAAAAAAGAGACCAAGGAAATATTCCATTTTATTTATATTATTTGATGTAAATAGATAATTAATTATTATTTTTATTACCAAACTTCCACAGAAGGAAAGAAATTGATTTTAACAGGATTTTTATTTGTCACGTTCTGCTTTATATTTGGATTGTGGAAGAGGAGAAACGCGTGTGATCCCAAAGCAGTATAAATATAAAAAAGAGGGGAGGGAGAGAGTAATAAATACGTGCAATAAGGATGTATTTATTTGTTCCGTATATATTCACAGCGCGATTGATATGGTAGGTTATATAGAATGAATGATTCTACGTGCAATACATGGCAGAATAAAGAGTAGGCTGGAGCGATATCCGGCTTATTCGAGACCTTTATATGAATGAAATTGTTCGGGGGAAAGATGTGGATAAAGAGTCAGGAGGAGAAATGCTAGGAGGTGGGGCGGGACAAAGGCATTCACCCTACTTTTTGCGAGTAGGAAATGGTAAAATATGCTTGGAAAGAACTTGCTACGGAATGAAAGTGGGTTGGGATTCATAAATTCAGTTATATTTCGGATAATCAAGTTTTATTTAATCAGTCAGCAAAGGAGTAACAAACATTCCTAAGTGCATGAGGAAATTAATGTGATATGTATGGGATCAGTTTCAATGCGAACAAGGAAAAGTAATGAGGTTTTATAAAAAAGGGGAAGCCTGAGTTAAACATTAAAATAGGAGGGCAAAAACTAATTTAGGTGGATCAGTTTATTTATTTTGACAATGTTTTGGATCAAGGTGAACTAAGAATTATGGTCAAAAGAAAAACTTCCTCAGACACAGTAGCTCTCGTAAGGAGGAGATAATTGATTAGCGGCTTTCAAGTAAGGATTATAATAAAAGCTTGATTCAAACTATATTATGTAGCGGTGTTTTGTACGGCACGGAAACATGGTCGTTTAAATAAGATTGGCTTAGGGTGGAGGATTTTGAAATGTGGGTGTGTTAATAAAAGGAAGAGATGAAATTCATAATAAGGACAGCAAAAGCATAACGCGTTACTAAGAATTGCGACGAAGGAGAGAGGAAAGTTGAGAGAAGGCAGAAACGTAGATGAAATACATCTTGATTAGGGGTGGAATGTCATCAGTCATCAAATACTAGCTTAATGATTTAAATAGGCCAAATAATTCAAACGTTCCAGCTAAGCACTCATTTAGGAAGTAAATTTTTCGGTTAATTAAATGGTATTATTCCCTAAAATATCCTACGCCGCATGTAAAAAGATATTCAGGCCGTAAATTAAGTTAATAATGGCTAGGTACAATTATCAGTATAAAGTTGGGAATCAAAAATAAACCGAAGCATGCAAATGTGATTTTATTATATTTTTGTAACTTTTTTTGAGAAAAAAAATTATAAATTATAAATTATCGTTTATATGAACTGATATTATCGGTTTTGATTTGTGGTCGGATTACATTTTCTCTCTCAAAAGAACATTTTTATAAATGTTAGACCTTCCTATGTTTTTACCCTCGAATAAATGGTTGGTAGGCCCTATAGATTATTGGCGAAAACATGATAGGCTGGTGTCACCATTTGTGGTGGGAAATACCGATTGGAAAAGTAGTTAAAAACGAAATGAATACCCTCTTTTTTCGTTCAGCCAGCGAGTTATAATTTTGTTTTTTTTATGAATAACTCATATATATCACTCACGCTGCATCCGGAAACGGTTTGATCACTGATAAGTTATGTCCGGTTTTGACCTGAAAAAAACTCTGACTATTTGATATCATCATTCAAGGATAGTAGCCATGTTATTTCGGAGCTATGGATAGGTGAAATGATACTGCATGCATTAAAGGGCGTACTTACTTTTTAGACGCGAATAATAAAAACTAAGTATGACCATTACAGATTTTAGATACTTCAAAACTGAATTTTTCTTGTCTTCAGAGACATTAATCATAATTTGTTTCCAGGATTTCTGTGAAAACAAATCTCGTGAAAACTTTGTAGAGAAAATGAACAATTATTCCCAGAATTTGGTGGCGGAATAATTTATTATTTTTAATTTATTGTTATTAATTTATTTAGTTTATTTCCCCAACTCATCTCTAAAAAAATACACAGACGAATAATGCTCAGGGTTTAACAGCATAAAAATAAATGTTTTTGTAATTTTCTACCACATGTATTGCATACTATGCGTTTGAAAACTCATGCATTATCTTCAGGTATGGAATACAATTTTTTTGCACCTGAAGATGACGTATATGGATGGTAACACTTAGTGCGCAATCAATTTTGCGGAAAAAGATCTCTATTATTTATCATTAGGGCATTTTTTCACAGAATGGGTGTGGCCTTTTTTTATTTGGAATTGTTAAAGATATAAAAACTGCATCTGAATATGCTAACGTCGGCCATTTACCTGTGGTAAAAATGTGATAGCGAGTATTTTTGTTAAGATTGAATAAGAAATTTCTATGTGATAAGGTTTGGAAGCCATAAATGCCTTTGAAAAATGTGAAAATTCAACTTTTAATCACTTTTCCCTTGCATTCGCTAGTGATTTATTGTTTCAAGTTTTCATATTAGAATTTATATAGTGAACTGAATCCGATCAGGGCATAAAAATATTCCAAAACACAAAATGCATGTATCTGAAATTTTGGTGTCCTGTCTATGGGGTCGATAATTGTATTTCACTAAGGCAGTTGAAATCAAAATTTTCATCAATTTTTAATATATTTTTTACTTTTATATGTTATCAATATCATTCTCACTCTAGTAATTTGTATGGTTTGGAAAATTCTCCCAGCAATTTTCATTGCTGAACGTTTCTCAACGACGTCGACACTTCCTCGTTCGAATGAGTAAGAATGGGTGTGCCATCCGTTTTAAAGTGTCTATCAATATCCTATAGTTTGTACAAAAATTATCGCAATATTTTAGCCAATTAAAAACTCCAGAACAAGATTTTATTCGACGAATTTTCTTTTTAGGAGGTATTTTGGGTCAAATGTGGTAAAAGTGCCGAAATTTGAAGTGGAATTCTGACTGCTTGTCACAAATACGAATAGGGTAGGCTGAAAATTCCTCCATATTGATCTAAAAAAGGTCCTCCTTCCACGTTTTCCTAAATATTTATATTGTTTACTAGTAGTCTTCCACCACGCTTCTTTCTCTCTTTATCTTTGCCGCCTCATTCTATTACTAAACTCTTTATACTTGCTTCTATCTGCCTTTGCATTTGAATTCTTACTTTTCCCTACTCTTGTCTTTTATGTCTAATCATTCCTCAATTTTGAGGTTTCCCTTTCACTTTTCCTATTGTTTCATTAGTGCCTTATGGTGTATTTGTTTTGATGTACCTATTTTTCCTCTAAAGCAACCAAGTCCCTATCCTCGCCTTTCATTTTTCGACAGCCTGGTGATACTCCTCTCTTATCGTTTCAGTTGTCGTCAGTATCGCTTCTGCATTCTATTTCCTAAATCTTCAACCGCTTAATTTTTTTGATTTGGCCGCTACATTCCATTATTACTAACTTATGATTGGAATCCACATCTGCCCTCAGGAAACTGAAATTCAATTACGCGGTTTCTAAATTTGTGCCTAACTATAATATATTCAAACTAATGTCTTTCTGACTTTCTTTTTGCCTAAAAATATTCTGGTGCATAAACCGAGTGTTCATTTTGGTTGATCCTTGTCTCTTGCGGAAGGCAGTTGCTTTCTCCCTGCAATAATTCCTTTTTCCTAAATTGTTGGTCCCTGCCTCACTATCATGTCTCCTTTCGCCTACCAACGCTTTTCAATCCCTCATTTATATCAATTGTTTCCTTCCAGGAACACCCGCCATTATTTTCTCCAATTGTTGCGTGCCTTGTCGTCTTCTTCCTCCAAACGACTGCTAGGTAGCATGTAGACCTGAAAATTGCCCAATTTCGTAGGTGCAGCTTTTACTTCTACTAATAATATTCTATCATCGCTCCCTATTTGGTTACTATGCTTCTTCCTACTTTTAATGTTTAGTATTATTGACACTGCTTTCTGGCTCATACCTCTGCAGTATTTTATAACCATTTCTACCATAACAGTATTATCAGCACTATTTTAGGAATCCATATAATTCTGAAAAATTGAAAACTAATTTGGGAAACTTTGAAATTTTTGATAGTTTTTGTGGAAAATATTTATTATTTTATTAGGATATTTCTGTGGTCGAACCCTGTCAACTAATATTGATTTCTATTGTCCCCGTATTTCTATCTTTATTTCTTATACACAATCTTGTGTTCCGTTAAATTTCTGTTTAATATGAATAGCATTACGAAGCTGTTAAAAAGCGAAATGTGAAAAAAATCTTTAATCGGTGGAGTTGAAAGTAGATTTTTTGAAAAAAATTGACCGAAATATTAAGTGGATTTTAGGGATTTAGTGAAATCCATGCAAGTTAAAAAGCATATATTGACCAGGTTTCAATTTCACGTGAAAGCATACCGTCACGTCTTTAATATAGAATAATATAATCGCATTCCACCGACGTTTTATCATCTTAAATCCATCCTATAATCATGAACAGGGCTGTGGTCCACTCTTAAAAGAAATCCATGGGCAAGAGATACGAGAATTTTTACCTCCTCTGCAACTTATGCAATTCTTCTCAACGATGAATCTCTTTCTTGTCATAGAGGAGGGGGATGGAATTGTCCGTGACCCACATCGGCTAAACCATGTGAGGGTGGAGGAGCTTTGACGGTAAGAAGAGATACGGGAACAGGCAAGGCCCTCATTATTTCTCATCTTCTCTGCCTCTCTGTTCAAAGGGCGAAGGAGCCACGTTAAGGGTCTATCTCACGGCCGCGCCGCCCGAATTTTGTGAGACACTGCCAAAGTCACGTGATCTTTTATCCCACAGACGAGTCCAAAGTTCACTGCTGTCGTCCTTTAAGCCATTACGGATCCCTCGTCATTCTTTCCATCACAAGACCTTACTCACTCCCTGGTGACTTGGTGGTTCTTTTTTCATCAAATTGACTCGTTCAGCTCTTCTTGGAAATATGTCAGAAAAACGTTTCAAGAAAGAGTGAGGTAATGCGAAGGAAGAAAAAGGGTAAAAATTTGACCAAATATGAACTTGGGAAATGTGTTAGATGACATTAACGTCTTGCCATTTTTACCATCGCCATTTCACCCTGTTCATTGGGATCATGCAATTATTCCATTTGAAGCAATTTTTGTTTCAATCCGAGAAAAACTTAAGGCAAAGAGCTTATGTTGCAACTGCTTTCTGAACCCGTAAATTCTCATTTTGGGCAAAATGCTGGTTTATCAAATTCAGAATTTGATTTAGTAGTGCAGTGTTTTAATGTTATTGTTATGGTAAGTCGTTCATTTTATACTTTTCTCCGATGCCTGTTACAGGAATATTCGTCTTAAGTAGCCATAATTGAACATTTCATAAAATCGCACAGTCTCCTTACTTGACCGTATCAAAGCAAATATTAGGAACGTCTTTATATGAATAAATGTCAAATATATGTAGAGAGTATGTGGAAATTGGGGTGGGTCAAGAAAGTTATGAATGGCCAACGACCAATGAAGGACAGTAAGAAAGTTTTGTTCACTGATGTTGGCATTCTGAGAAAATGAGCAATGGTTGAACTACCAAACCAAAATAGGAGAAATGAATAAATGATTTGAGGGGGAGATTTATGCGATTCAGAGAAGTATGAAATCAATTAAAGATAAGAGAGTAAGTAATCGAAATAACATAAAATGAGGTTATTCCCCCAAAAGTGAACGGAGTAAAGGGTATGTACGGTTAAGGTACCCTGAGAATGTATGTTAAGATTGCACGTTAAATTTTTGAAAAACGATTTTCATTTAAAGAATGAAATAATTTTCAAGGGATTTATTGACAAGCTTCAAGTTTAAAATAAATATGTACATATAAAAGATTTGGAAGACACAATAATTATTATTTATACATACACGTGAATCCACGCTGATTTCCGAGAATTACCGTCGCGTAGGTTAGTTGGTGGACAACTGTTTCACCCCCAGTCCTGGAGGCGTCTTCAGGTCGAAGTGATGTGCGTTGCGTTTTGGCCGCTATATATAGGAGACGCTGGCTGGCCGGAAGCTCTCTGATTGGCTCTTTCTTGGCGGTGAGTGGGAATCACCCTTTTCCAAGTGGAGGTCAGGGTGTAGCCGTCCTCACGGTTGAAGTTGTATGGATTTTTTATTATTTCCACCGCTTCTCTGATGAGTCGCGGAAAATATCCCCTTTCTCTTGCCAGCACTCTAGTCTGGTCGATCTTTATAGAGTGTCCGAGTTCCGACCACGCATGTTCGGCAATTGCCGAAAATCGGAAGTGTTTCTTATCTGTGGCTCTTTGGTGCTCCTTGGTCCTGCATCTGATGCACCTTCCTGTTTGACCGATATATGACTTCCCACACGTGCACTTTATCTCATATACACCTATACGTGCATGAGATCGGGGATTTGGTCCTTTGGCTTAGATATTATGTCGCTGATTTTTCTGGCTGTGGAGGAGTTGGAGTCCTATATATAGCGGCCAAAACGCAACGCACATCACTTCGACCTGAAGACGCCTCCAGGACTGGGGGTGAAACAGTTTTCCACCAACTAAACTACGCGACGGTAATTCCCGGAAATCAGCATGGATTCATCAGATAGATGGCGCGTAAGCCTAAGGATTATACATACACGTTTTTAGCTGGTACAGTTTCCGACACTGTGTGAATATTGGTTAGTCCTAGGTAGGTATATGTTTTATTTCATAGCATCCTGACCTTTTACACTGCAAGAATTTCGTTCCACTAAGTCCGCTGTTTTAATCACACGACGCTGTTTGTTAATATTCCAAGGGAAAAAATACAGAGTATCAATCAAATAACCTCCACTAGATTAGGAACGAAACTCGCAAGGAAAAGGAGAACACGGTGGAGCATCGAAAATCCTGCAGCAAAAGTTAACGTGAAACTGCGGTAGCCTACCCTAGAGCGCAGTTTTTTGTTACTCTACGTGTTCTTAAGTACTTTACGATTAATTTATTGAATTTGTTTTTTGCAATAATTGCAGTCTATTGTTTTTAATGTATTCCCCAAGTTTATCATGCAATCGAACCTACTTCTGCTACCAATTTTATCTCTCGTTATTTAACTTACCAAACTGCGTGACGCCCTAGCAGTAATGCATCGATTGCAATCACCAAGGGACTTTTATGTAACTTCTTTCAATACTACAGAAATGTATGTCTAGGTCTAGGATCATGCAAAGACACATTCTTTGAAAATAATACGATTTACAAGATATATATCCTAGCCTACATTTGTAGAATATTTTTTAAATCCCTTACGAATCACCAAGAGGTCACAGGGCCTCGAGGCAATCAGCTGTCTACTGGGTCGTGCAAGGACGAGAAATTTACCGTGCCCGGGTAAATCCACGAGCAGTTAATTAGCGGTTGACCCAGTGCATCGCTACTAAAGAGCCGTGGGCTAGGTTCCGAGGGCAAAATTGGCTGGGCGGGGTGTAGTGGGGCTGAAAGGGTTTTGTGGGTACGAGTGGGTAGCGATGGGGGAGACGAGTTAGACAAGGATTTGTTCAGGAGCGGATCGAGATGATTTGTATGATTAGATACGGTTCAAGCAGTGGCTCGTGCGCGACGTAGTTGATTTTATCACGAAATACCGGGAGAATTTTTGAGCCTGAAGAAAAGGGGTCGGCCGGTCAGTGTAGGTGGAGGGTTTAGTCACTTGACCAGTTGAGTATTTGATATTACTGAATAATTTATCAGGACATGTTGCCAATAGGAAGTGAAGGAGGTTACTCTAGGTTATTTCCTTCTACAAATGAAGTCAGCCTTTTCATTGGCCATTCTTGCTTTTGATTCCTGTTTTCACTTTAGGTAAACACTATAGTATATAGGTAACCCACACTAATTTTGGGTTTGATTATTATTTTTAAATGTTCTTAGAGATGTCACGTCTAAATTCACGAAACAGTTAACTATAGGAGTGAATCGTCACTCAATAAGAAATACATTCAAAGTGAAGGATAAAATGTGAATTTGCAGAATACCATTGTGAAAAATATTGTTTTAGATTTTGAAATAATTTGATACTAAAAATGAAATGAATCAGTGGCACCGATAATAATATAATACTTTCATTTTTTTACAATTAAACTACTAGGAAAAAAAGGCAATGTATTATTTAGTTTAATATGCACGAGACGGGATTTTAAGAAAACCGGGTAGCATGCATCTTTTAAGATTGTATAATTTTATATATTTCCTCCGAAGTTGGCAATAGTGAATAAGTTATTCAAATAGGCACAATTTAGCGTCTAGAAAATTGTTTCATAGTGACAACAATGTTTGAGTTATTGAAAAGAAAAGAACATGAATAAAGTTAACTCAAATAATATGAATACCGTCGTTTTGAAGCTGATATTGAGTGATGAAAGGTAGAGAATATAAAGAATTTCATCAAGGTAATTGATGAAACCATTTCTGTGGAAAGCGAAGAGATCAATTTTGTGCTCACTTATCATTGAAAGTTGAACGCTAAGGTAATTGAATCGAAAACCAAGCGCGTATTTCAGAGGACATAAAAAGTTGAGGGAGAACGATAAACCCGCAGGGAGTGAATAAAAGTCATGAGTTCCGTTGAATGAGAAAAAACTCGAGACCTACTGAGCCAAGAAAAATCAAATTCGAGTGGAGAATAGTACAAAGGTAAGTCTATCACTGTTCAAAAAAAGTATAGATTCATATTTCTATTTTTCCTCCAATTTCCTAATTAATTCATGTTAGATTAATTTAGCTCGAATTCCAAAATATTTAATAAGTTAATTTTTTAAAAGAGTTGCTTCAAATTTCTTCTTAACATTGCAGACTATATGGTTCTTTAGTAATAAATATTTTTCTTGTGAAATAAGTGCAACTCTCACTGAACTCATATTGTCTTACTTTATTTAACTGCAATGAGTATATTTAACTAACAGTTGAAAAAAAGTAGATTATTAACTGTGATTTCACCTGATTCTTTTCCTTTACAACCATTGTGAAAGTTCGTCTTAACTTCCGAATTCATGAAACCCCTAATTATACACCATTTGTCACGTTCACTTTTATAATGAGCGTGCAACGTTAAATCGAAATGTAACTTTCAACCCAAAAATTGCTAAAGATCAGACTTAGTTTACCGTAATTTTTGGCCATGTTTTTAAATATCAACTAATTGGGGAGATCGGGAGCATCATTTTAAAACGATAATATCTAGTGTTCCAGGAGAAAACTTAGTAACGTTCACGTGCTATTGCGTTCATTACTATATGTAACTCGGCTTTTTTTCTCACGAGGAGAGTTTAAATAGTAATAGGCAAATGTGGCGTCATTCCTGATGCATCATTATTTGATCCGCTGTATATTACTGTATTACCTACCCCACAATTGCTGCGCAAAAGCATTTTACGTATAAATAACCACTCGAGTTTGCTTAAACATCTATTTGAATGGTAATAGTGCAATTTTGGTACATTTCCGTCGAGAAAATGTTGAATTTAAAAATGAAGGTAGTTTCAACGTTGAAATTAATAATCTATAAGTTATGCAATTATATTTAACTGTGTAATCACTCTATTCACACCTTTTATAAGACTTAAGTATCATCTTAATTCAAATTTTCGGTAACCTTATATGGAAATAAACTCATGAGGCATGCCTAGGAAAATTGGGAAGTTTGGGTATTTCCTTTATCAAGATGAGAGCAGCAAAAAAGAAAATTTTATCTTAATACTTATTTCTCACGAAGTTAAATGTAAAATACCTCTGGTGAGGTTAATTAGACTGCGTTATTCATTGTGGTATCCTCCATCCTCTAGTTCTTTTTTAATAATAAGCTTTACTCCTTGAACTATGGATTAAAGAGATTTTTTTACTTATTTTTGAAACCCATACCAGGACTTAGAAACGAATTAAGGACGTTCTCAGTATTCTTATCTCAGGAAGAATATTACGCAATTGTTTCGGCTACTTGCCTTCAAATAGTTTTTGTCCAACTGCAGGATCCACGGCATATTCATAGTTTGTTCATTTTGGAATTCATAATTTGTATCACGGAGGTAAATATTAATATTTAAATAGTAGAGGGTACGCATTTGCAGTAGTTTGTTCATTAAGAGGAGACATACAAGGTTTTTTACCGGTTAAAGCATTTTTTCGCCTAGCGATCGACTTCCAGATCGAAGAAGTTTCAATGTCTTTGTAAGGCACTGGACCTTAACACGAACTCAAATCGTCTGTAGTTCAGACATTGAGCTGTTAAATGTTCTCTTTTTAAATCCTTAGCTTTTCCCAATTTGCAAATCACTCAGATAAATTCTGTATGAAAAATATTATTCATGGATACTTTAATTCAATCGGTTGAAGTTCTGGCTCTAGCAAAATCTGCTGAAAGAATTCATAATTTAATACTATGTTACTTTGTAGGGGTCCATTTAATATGGTGTTGAAGCAGAACATTTTTAAATTTAATTTTATTTACGAAATTTGAATTATGGTTGAAACATTCCCTCAGATTATTCTAATTCTAGATACTTCAAAGGGTGCTGCAACGGCCTATTTAAATTTCATTATAAAGTGATTGCGAGGCAAAGGAGTTTTTACTGCTACTAACTTAAGTCTTTCTATTTGAAATTGAAAATACTAACCCATAAAATAATATATCTTCGTCTCTTATTTTAATTAACACCCGTCACAGAAAGAATTTTCCTCGACAGCTAGTGAGGACCGAAATAATGTCGGAATTAAAAGAAAACCTACGGTGAAACAGAGTTGATGCTTGCAACGGCAACAGCGAGGCACTTCGCTCAAATTCCACGCAAAGAGATCCCACTCTCCGTCTCCCTTAAGATCTCAAATGTTTAGAGATATAAAAATTCCGCAGTGCAAGCAAAATCCCTTCCTTTTCAATCCCTTTTTCATCCTTCCCACCTCGTCCTTTTCTCCCATTCTCCTCCTCCCTACCCTCTCGCGGTGACTCTCCGTGAAACTTCTTTTGGAATAAGACTTGTAAGAGTCGAGGCAGAAGTCGTCGTCCCCCTTCGAAGGTGAGGGCCGAAGACAATGGGTGCGTGGAAGATAGCGCCGTCGTCAGGTCCCACGCCCGGAGAGGGGAAGACCCAACATCCCACTCTCCAACCCTCCCCGTCCCACCCGCATCTTTTTCTATATCCTGGTCCGCCTGCGCCCACACCCTCCTCCCCACACCCGCCCTTTTCGCTTTCATTTCCTCCCGCAAGGTGTCCTCTCAGTTCCCATTTTTCATGTCGTTTGACTCGGTCCACGCATCAATCCGTCCCCTCCCATCCCGCTTTTCCCTCTCTTCCCTAACCCATCACTGGGAGCCACCACCCCCGCCCCTTCCCCCCCCCGGAACCCCTAGCCACCCGCTCTTCGTATCCTCCCTCCCACTACCCTCCACCCTCCCGACCAACCCTCGCTCTGACGACTCTCATCTTTCCACGCTGAGCCCTTTCTCTTATCTCTCAGGATTTCTCCCAAGCGTCCGTTTTTCAAATCCCTGCTTTGCTTTTCCGAAAGCCTTCGGAGATAAAATGCAAAAGTGAAGGCGTTGCGAAGGAGGGAAAAAAACTCGCTCTCTTCGTCGCCTTTCCTTTGTCGCCGTCCCTCCCGCCACTCCCCTCCTTCAGCCTCATCCACCGCCGTCGGGGACCCCCCGCAGGTTACCCCCGCAGGTTTCCCCCCCACTCCCGGGGTATCCAACGTTCCCCCTTCACCACCCCATTCCTCCCCGTTCGCCCTCAATCTTCTGTGGCTTCCGGAGGCGGAGATGTTTAAGTATTATTTTGCTCTCTCCGGAGAAGAGGGGGCGGGTGGCCTCGCGCGGGAGCAGAATTGAGTTGGGGCGAGCGAGGGAGCGAAGAGAAAAAAAAGTCGTTTCAATTAAGAAAATCTTTAATTCATCCCACGAGGAATTCATTTTTGCCCTTCCATCAGTGAAATGGTTTCTCTTGGTGATACTCTTTTAAGGCCTATTGCTCCATAAGCTTTTTGATGTTTTTCACAAAGTTTTCTTTTCTTCGGATGAAGCGGAGGTTAATAAGTTACATCTTTATGGGAATGTGGATATTTTTGCCAAGTTTACGTACAGTATTATGTGGCTTTTGCTATCAAAGGTTGCTCGCTTTTACTCTAGCTTAGTTTATATCGTTTTAGTAGTTTTTAGTTAACACCACATGGTTCATAAAATTCTAATTCTAACACTCAATTATACATAATTTCATAGCTTTCTTCTCAGTGGATTAACTTCTGCAACAGAAGTTTTAATAGCGTTCAACTGTTGCTTCAATATTTTAGTTGTAAAATAATAGTTTTTTTTAATTTTTGATTTCATTTCTGAGAAGCCATTTAACCATTTTTTTTACAAATTCTGCGATTAATGAAAATAATAGCCATTAAGTTTTTTGTTAGTTGTTCCTTTGATGTGGAAATTTCCAACCTGCTGTTTCTACTAAATGATGACCGTAAAATAGTTTCAATAAAATTATGTAGAGAAAAATAATTACTATCCCCATTTTATGTAATAAAATATAATTATGAGTAATTTTGAGCTAATATTTTCATTCGATAATAGTGACTATAATAATCAATTGGAAGAGTTGAATGAAAACTTAAAACAATTTTTTATAATTATAATTTATTGAATGCATTCGCTCAGTTATGTTTTGTTCTAATCCTCTTTTCATAGGATAGGAAGGAATGCGAGATATTTTAATTTCTGGCGAGGATATTTAAATACATAATCTAGATTTTCTTTTGATAAGGGTCTTTAGGACTATGGTAGGCAAGTCTCCGCGCAAATCGGTAAAGCAAAACCATGTGCTTACGTTAATATCGAGGTAGTGGGTAGTTTAGGCACCTTCTGCATGAATTGGAAGAAAATTCTGTTGCCACCTAGTATATATTAGTAGCCCTATTACCCTGGTTGAGCATTGTACCTGCAAGTCAAAAATTGAGAGAACTTATCGTGCACACAAAATATTCCAATTTGTGATGATTATCAATTTTAAAACGACAATTATTTTGTATTTTTTGTTAAATTTAAAAAGTCACCGTACGAAGCGTATGTTCTAAATATAATGAAAATTATTTTATATCATTTAGGTAGCCAATGCATTTATATTTATTGGATAAAAATACAGTAACTACCACCTAATGTTAATGTGTATTGCCTAATTACCAATTTTGATAAATATTTTAAAGGATGGGGAAAGTGTATTCTTTTCCAAAATAAGTAATATCTTTTAACCATATCCTGTAGCATCAAATTCGTAGGTTAAATGTATTTTAAACTTGTTTATTTAATGGCGTTAAGTTATTAGCAGCATCAGAAAATATTCAGGAATAACATGTTTATATTTGCAGGCAGTACCTAATGCTAGTGTTGAAATTTAAGTAAACCTAACAATTGGCAAAGATATCGATTTAAGTGTAAAGATGTCGTAATATTTGCGGACTTCCTATATTATTCTGTTTGTCTTCCCTTGCTGTCTTCTTCTTCTCGGTTTTCCAGCTCTCTGTCTCTCTAACTCCCCGTTTCATATATCTCAATTTCTCGCCTCGTTCAACGCAGCGCCCCCTCCCATCTTGCCTCCCATCACCCAAATGCTACCGCCCTCGACCGGACAATGACAAGTCTACTAAGTCGATCGAACGCGCCTCATTCTGAAGACACTTCCCCTGGCTCAGCATCCAGCTGCTACCCATCCAAAGACAAGCAGTCTCTCGTGTCCCCCGCCATGGTTCACTGCTCAGCTCCTTCTTTTCTTTCTCCCTCTTCCCACTTTCTAATCCTCTTGTCGTCTAGCTTTCACTTCCTTCGCCTTGATTCCCCCCTGTAAGAATACACCTGTAGTATTCCGTAAAGTGATATTTTCTACGGTACCAGCCTAAGAGATAGAAAGGGATATTATTTTGTTCTTTACATTTGTTTTCCTGCTTTCCATCCCGCGAAACCCAAGTCAGAAAAGAAATGTTGAATTTATTGGGAATTTTCTCAGACGTCTTGCCATCTAATTAATATTTAACCAAATGATAAAGAGAAAAAATAGCAGTCAATTCGTTTCGCCTTGGTTCACCCGACTCCTCCTTCAACGGCATATTTGAAGAGGCACACCCGTTTCTCAGCCTCTTTGCAGGTCTTTTCCCTGCCTTTCAGCCTTGACTCTTTGATCTTTCTCACTCAGCAGCTTCGAAATCCAGCCATAGCCGCCTTTCTTGTTCCTCCCTCAGTTCCCCATTCGTCTGCCATTTCTAGGTTGCCGGAAATTTTTATCCTAAAGGGGTTTTTTCATCCTTTTGCATCTCGCCGTCGTCAAACTCGACCGCGTTTTTCGAGAACACCGGGTGTGGCCACCGAAACCAGAAAATTATGGAGCAAATACGAAAGAAATGTGTGTGGATAAATAAATGCGGACATAAACGCGGCGATTAATGGTGGAAGAAATGTTTAGCAGCTCCGTGAGTGGTGCAGGGCCCTACTTAGCTTCGCCAAGATAAATTTGCTTAATAATTCAAGGAGAAAAGACCCTCGAGAGCTTAATATTGCGCCTTAATTTCCTCGGAGCACCTGCCGCCACAGCCATACCCGTTCTAGGGGCGCTCGCCGGCCCCGAACCTCTTGGTCTCCCGCTCAACACTTCGCCGTCCTCACTCAAGGGAGGAGGTCTCCCAGGCCCTCCTTCCTAAGATGCCGCCCAACCACCCACCAAGGCACCCCCGCAACGGAGACACGAGGCGTCACTCACTCGCCCAGCAGCCCCGCTTTCACTCCCCGGTGTCATTTCCACGTGGAATCGTTATCCTCAACCCCCTAGCAACGCCCCTCCACCCACTCCTCATTCTCTCTCGCCACTCCACTCTCTGTCACCGTCTCTCATTCTCTCTGGCAAGGAACCGCTCCACCGCTGCGTCCTCCCTCACCGATGCCAAAAAAGTAAGAACGAAACGCGAAACAATCTTTTCTCTTGACGCTCCCATTCCCTTCCCCCAATACCAGCACCATCGACCCTCATCCCTCCCGCACCACCCGGAACGTGTCCCGTGGCAATCCCTTCCCGCGGCGTTCTCTCCCACTGCTTTTGTGACAAGATCTTTTTCAGAGGCCATTATTTGTCTAAATTTTCTATTCTCTGCAAGCAAGCCCACGCAATGCTAAAGATTAGACGAGTATCGCTATAAACTGTCTAATTTTATACAAATATTTTTACCTTTTATATAATCTGTCTAGAGATTAGCATGCCGAACTTAGTACATCTATATTATTTGACGGTCAAATGCCTAAGGGTGACATAACTTTCCAAGACGAATGGAGGAATACAAAGCAATCGTCAAGAGTATGGTATAAATATACTAAACGTGTATTCAGGAATTTATGCTATTACTCAGTTCCATCTATGTATATGGATAACATTACTTTATGTGTAGATTTCTCGAATTCAAGTGACTCATATTTAAAAAACCTATTGGAATAGACTAATACTTTAATAATATTAACTCTAACGTCTTGAAATTTCAAATTTTGATCTTAACCCGTTAGATTGACTAAACTGTATCTGCATTAATCAACATTCACCTGTTATGGAAAAATGTATCCATGATTTGGGGAGTACATTATATATTACAGAGATGTATTAAAAATAAATTGTATTTGGTGAGAGTGGATGATGAAAAGACTGCTTGAAGACTTTGTATCAAAATATTATAATGTAGTTTAGTGTACGTTAATCAGCTATTATTACTAGAATTACTTAAAGCTTTAGGGCTCTTATTTCAGTGAAACTTATTTAATTCTCTTCTTATCGACGTCATCCTGCAGTGTATTTTATTCAATTTGTAAGGGATCATAGTTTAAGGGTTCGATTACTCCCACAAGTGCTATATTTGTATTGTCATGGGCTTAAGAGTGTCCTTATATTGTAACTGAAATACGATGAAAGTCTATTTTTAAATTTTATTTTAAATATTAATTTCAAAAAGGTGTAACTTTATTTTTATGAACATATTTTCAAACCATGCCTCCCATCGCCATTGTTTTTTCGTATTTCATATTAAAATCTTTCATTTTTCTATCTCCAGTGCTTTTATTACTAAAATGTACAAAGTCAGGCAGTGAAAAAATAAATATTATTTTTCCTTTTTCATCAAAAACTATTTGGTAAACAATACCAGTTAATATCAGGAAAATGAATACCCTTCGATTATGAAAATTATGAATCGATTCCTCTATTAATCCCAAAAAAAGGTTTTTTTAAGTTATTTTTATAATAACTTCCACAAGCCTAATTAATATTCTGACCTGATTGCAAATTAGGTCATAAAATTGGGAAACTTTCGGATTTTTTGAATCGTGCATTCATTATAACCTATTATACGCAATAATTAACGTATACTCGATTGCACGAACAACACTGATACGGAATGTTTTCTCCTCAAACAAAAGAATAATAAAATCGGTCAATACAATGGCCTTTCAGATTCATGTTTCTATAATCCAAATACTATATGGTTCACTTAAAATTCCGCAATCGATGAATATTGAAAATTAATTTCGTGAGCATCTATAATTTGGTCGTTGGTCGTGTGGAAGTGGGGCAACAGTTACTTTTCCCAGTGATAAATTATGCACCCTCGTGAGAGCAGGTGGTGGAATATGACCAGGTAGCCCTAAGGCGCACTATATCCTCCTCTCTTGCCTTTCCGTTGATATTCTCCCATTCTTCCTCCAGACCTCTCTCCCCCTTCGCCATCTCATCCCCTTTAAGCCCTTAGCCAACCCAAGCCCTTTGCCCGCCCTTCCCTCCGTATTTCTGTCCCCTCCCCCCGCACATCTTTGCCTAAGAATCGCCTAAAAAGGGGACCCGACCAAATCCATTCCTTTTCAGATGCGATATTCTCTTTCTGCCCACGCGGGAGGGTGTTCCTTCCCCTACCCCTCCCAACTTCAGGCGTTGCGGGAGTGGGCGGTGTTGGTTGGGATGGTGAAAAGAAACGTGGACGCTCTTTTATACGAGTGGCCAGAAAATATAGTTTCTCTCTTCCACGATTCCGGTCTCCTTCGCCTCCATCGACCATGCCGCTTCCATCCTCCCACCCCATTCCTTCCTTCACCACTTTCACTCAGCTCTGTTCGAAGCATTCGAGAAAATATTCTCTATCAAAAAATTTAGTGAGTCACACAGTTATTGGTGAGAAAGGAATCAGAACCTCTTCTTGTGCTATTTTTACATAGCGGAAGACCGTATTGAAAGTATACCCAAGCAGAAACAGATTATCTTACATTGATGTACAGAGAGTAATGTTCTACCCAAGAATTCGATCAATCATTGTAATATTTTTTTCCCTCAAATAATGCTAGCTATGAGAAAAATTGAGACGATCGAAATAATTTTTCTGTGAGGTTTTGCTAGTGGAATTCTATAATTTTTTTATCATATGAGTTAAACTTAGTTAATTTTATTTCGACAGTGTTATAACAATATGCTGCTCAATTTTTCTATAGCCATCTGGTCTAGCAATACTGCATTAAGAGGAAACTTAATGGTTAATTTTTCCCAAATGGCCACCGTTGACACTAGCTCTCTCGAAGATTTTAGAGATAAATGACGGTTTATATGCAATTATAGACGTATATAGGGTTGTAGAAAGCCAGGTCTTCTCCTTAAAAGCTTGGAAGAGAGTTTTTGAAGAAAGGTCCGTAGGAGTTTTGGGGGTCGAAGTCAAAGCGAGGAAGGAGGAAACCAGTGTAACGGAAGAAGTAGTGTCCCTTTTGGCGTGAACGCGAGGGGCGGCGGGGGAGACAAGAACGGAGGAATCAGGAAATAAGGTGGCGGTCCCTCTCCTCTCCTTCTCGGCTAACACCTCGATCCTTCTAGTCCACCTGAGGCTCTCCTTCGTTCCTTCACCCATAACCTCACCCCCGCAGTCGACAATCCTCTCTCTAGTACCGCCATCTCGATCTCTCCTTCCCAACACCACTGCTACTCTGCTGCCCATTGTTTTCGTATTTCAGCCGTCCCTATCTCTTCATGCGGCTGAATTGCAGAAAAGGTCCTTTTCAACCAGTTAGTCATTATTTATACACAAAGAAATGGGTTTCTGACATCAGAGAGCTCCAAAGAAACTGCGGGAGATGCCGCAACAGTAACGTTTAACGGAGTCTTCCAGTAATGTGCATTTCAATGCAACATTTTCGGCGAATGATTTTTTACTCTCTGAAAATGTTGCATCAGAGAGCTCGCCTACTTAGCATCGATTATGATTCTGTGTGGTTGACCATCCTCCCCGGGATGCAGTATCTACTAGTGTTCCAGGAGTAACTCTCTCCGCGCGTTTGGTTTTGGTGTGAATTCATGAAAGGTCTTTTAAATTCGATTTTGGGGTAATAATTTTAAAGATTTGTTCCGTGGATAAATCGGCAATTTAGAGTTTTTTCCTATTAAGAATGAAATAGTAGTAATAACCTGCCACCAGATAATGCTTTTACCTGAGGCTCGACAAGGTATGGGCTTAGTCAGTTGAGTGGCGTGCACATAGGATATCCGAAGTTACAAGCTTGCCATATAATACTCTTCTTGCCCGTTAATAATACTCAGTTAAAATTTTGTGCTTTTTCTTTGTTTCCATATTTCACAATCCGTAGGATAACAGGGCAACCCAGCTACCCTGCGTCAATAAATTTGTGAATGTTCAGGACATTGAGAATTAGCATGGTTTATAGGGAAGGATGATTAGAAGTAAATGCACTATTTTATATTCTCTTTTTGTAATTAATTTTAACGGCATGAAACTAGGTGTTTTCCAGTTGGTTAAATTTCTTAGAGATGTGACTTAGGAAGGTTTTTAATGGTAATGGATTGACATCCTACTTTTTCTTAATTTTCCATTTAATTTACTTTTGGTGAAAATAAATTAATTCCATAAACACCACAAGACACGTTACGCATCCAATTGTGATACAGCTCGTAGGAAAAATTATAGTATTTCATCTGTTAAATAACTACTCATTCGTTAACTGAATTATAATCGAGATGTTTTTAAATTCAATTGATTTTTGGCTAAGTATCTACAAAGAGTTGTGTATGCGATTAACAATGAAGAGCTTTTTATTTCCCTTCCATCCCCGATAGCAATTTTTATTCGATCCTTCTCTCTCCCGAGCTTAACCCTTAATGTAAATTCTTCTGAACTACTATCTTTTTCCCGTCAAGTATTTCCCGCAGCTTGCGTGTTTTAACACTTCTGTACTTACGAGTTCAATTCTTCTATATTCATAGTTCAATTGAAGATCACATTTCTATTAAAGGGTAAATATTACTACTCCATTATTTATTATTTGCTCTTATTGCATAATTTTTATTTATTTTTATTATTAATTATCATACAAAATTGTTTTTTATCCTTATTTATTGCTATTAATGAATACTTTTTGTTAATTTTCAATATAATTTTAAGTGTCAATTGATTATTATCTATTTCAAGTGTCTTGAAATTAATAACCGCTTTATATTTGGAAGCGTGTAATATCTCTTTCTAGCTGTGTAAATTGTATAAAATATTTTTCCTAGATTTTATCTATGTTATGGACTCTGTCCCTTTTAAATGGGATTTTACCATTCAATTTTCAATGTGTACCGTAGGTAGGCTTCAGTTACACTATTTATGTCCTAATGAATAACTACACCTACAATTTCGAGTCTCTTCAAATGAATTCCCTCTCTCGCGGCTGAATGGGAGACGTATACTTGAATTACTAAACTTAAAATGCAAATTCTACAAAAATATTTCAACGTTGGTCAGTTTAGTGAGTTGGATATGGAATTCAATAGATTTAATTCCCTCATTCCGCGTATCTAATGCACGAACTCAGGCATTTTCCTGAAAGAATCGCTTCCTTTTTTAATAAGGCCTGTGGTAATAATTCGTTATGGAATCACCTACAGGTGTAGCCTCACTTAAGTAAAAAAACAATTTATCTCTCCACAAATTTTTTTATTCGGTGCAACTAGTTTCGACGCTTCGGCGTCATCATCCTCAGGTACCCTTTGACTCACTGTTTTTTTTTTTAATTTCAGTGTTGATTTATTTCCACAATGCTAAGCTTGAAAACATCGAATAATTTAAGAAGTCATTAGTTCACTATAAGGAAAACATATCTTATAGTTTCCACACGAAGTATTATTGAAAGATACCTCATAGAGGTTGAGTTTTTATTTATCAAAGTAGTATTACATTGATGCTTCTCTGATACTTTAATGTATATTTCAATGATAAAAAAGCTCATTTACCGTCCCTAGAGCCTAAAAAAGACGATGTATCTAAAGGAATGTAATTTGGATGAATATTTGCGAGTTTGGGTTTTGTATTTGAGAAGAGGTAGAAGAGGAAAAGGATCAGTATTTCCACCGTTTTAGGCAAAATCGATGGGCGATTTAGTGTGATAATTAATCAATTTGAGGCAGATAAAAACTTTAAGGCTTGGCTGATTTGAAATACAGTTACATGTAAAGATACATTATTTCGGAAGGTATCCAAAAATGCAGCATTATTAAAGCGCAAAATCATGTGGTGTAAATTACCGACTGAGTTAATTTTTGCTTCAAAAATTTATAATATATCTGTATTTTATTTGAGCAAATAAGTACTTTTCGTAAAAATCCCACAGTGGTATTTGTTCTTAATAGTAAATTTGAGATGTATTTTTGTGATGAACTGATTAATCAAGATATATTTAATACTATTTCTATTGTGAGGAATAAATAGGATTTTTCATTGAAATGTTGGAAAAATGAATACAGTTTACTGGGGGTCATTCCATTTTTAAACTCGAATTACCCAAATCAGAAAGAACTCAAGATAAATCTGGCGGTCTTTTTGTTCACTAATTTCACCCCTGACGTTTTTCCTTCATTCGATGGTATTTCTATTCTAAGAACTAAATAGCTCCTCTAAATACCTTTATTTCCACTTTTCAAGCGTTCTTTAACTTAAGCCATATCGAATCATCATTCCTATTTAATGCCTTGCTGGAAGTGAAAACATAGTTATTTTTCCACTTAATGACCCATAAGGCTTACTGTACCAGTAGAGTTGCATTACTTTTTGAAGCTTAATAGCGTATACATAAAAGCACCCCTCAGATGAAGGCGATTACGTGTATATTCCTTTAAAAAACAATGAATCCTATAGATTGTCAAGCCAAGATCTTCGCATCGGAAAAATTTATGATCGTAGTGAGAGGGTGGCATGGAGGAGTGTTTTCTAAAATGTTCCATGGTATTATATTTGTAAATCCGCCAGCCAGCTGGGTCCCCTTTAATAACGTATCATTCTCGCTCTCTCATCACCTCTCATGCTTGGCGTCGGCCGCGACCATCCAAGCAGCAAGCGACGAAGTACCACCAACATCTCCACAGCGGCTAAAGGGATTGTTATCGTACGGCACCTCCCTCCCCTCTCTCCTCCCTCTTTTCTCCTTCCGTAGATGCCTCTCTTTCCTCCTTCCCTCCCAACAACCCTCCCCCTCCTCCATCTCTTTCTCTCTGTCCCGAGGCGAAATCGGGAGATCAATGCCTCGAGGCGATCAAAATTTAATCTCTCTCTCTCTCTCTCTCTCTCCTCCGAAAGGATCCTTCTGTTATCCACATCCCGCACGATGGAAAAGACAATATTCATACTATAGGGCGGCGACGCATACCTTGGTTCTTGAGGATTAAACGTGCCCACCTATTCGACCAATCGGTGTGCATCATGTCGTAGCATCATCAAGATTTCGGTAATACCATTCACATGGTTTTAGGCGAGTGAGCCACCTAGGCTATCACTATGTGCTTTAGCTATGCCTCCGTTAACAATCCGCTTTTTCTCTTATACCTCGACTCAGCCCTTCGTCGTTGATACCATTCACATGGCTTAAAGCTAGTGGTAACATGTAGGCTATCTCTATGTGCTTTAGCTAGGTGTCCGTTGACAAACCGATTTTTCTCCTCTACCTCGTCCCTCCCCTGAACCTCTTTCTTTACTCTCCCCGCCTTATTCACATCCTGACCCATTGATCTCAGGGCAATCCCTTTGACTATCCCTGCAGACTGATTAGTGCGATACACGTGTCCATTCCCATTCTTCCCACTTTGTACGTAATCCACATCTATCCCCTATTCATATTCCCATTTCGTTCGACGGGAAATCCTGCTACACCCTTTTCATCCGATTGGTAATTGCAGCACTAGATATGGCAAGGGACTGGACTCAGATCTGTCTTCAACTCATGTAGTTAACCGCCGGGAATTGGGTCTTACAGGGTCCGTACAATAAGTATCGGGACTGGCTCAAAAAATCAAAATGTATTGCAGCTATCATTATAATTACTTAATAATCTTCAAAATACTTTCCTTCTGCATAAATACACTCTTAGTTCGGCGCGTCTGCCACTCATCAAAAGCCCACTGGAAGTAGGTTTCCGGAATACTGTTGAGAGCTTTTCTCGTCGCCGCTTGAACCACCTCGATGGAGTCGAACCGATATCCTTTGAGCTCCTTTTAACTATCCTTGGAGGTAATAACGCTGTCGATAAAATCTTCATCTTCCTGGACGCAGTCCAAAATTTTGCAAGCAATTCCCACCTGCGACAGTTTTTGTTCCTCGCTCAAGACTTTCGTCTCCATCTTTGCGCACACTTTCCTCATCGCAAGATCCTTTGTTACAATGGTGTCGACGGTTCTGACTGAAAGGCCGATCTCCTCACTGATAAGGGCGATGATTAAACTCCTGTCAAGAATCCAAAACTTTTTCGCTATGGCCACCTGAGTATCGGTTCGAGTGGTCGTCGGTGTGTCCACCGCGGTGCTCGTCTTCGATGAGCTTCCGGCCTTCCTTAAACATTTTGTGCAACTCAAAAACTCTTGTGCGGCTTAAGGCATCATTCCCATAAGCCTGTTTAAACAGTTCAAGGGTGTCCGACGCGGATATCCCGAGTTTACCGCAAAACTTCACAGCGTAGCGTTGCTCGATCGTGCGCTCCATGCTGGCGCGATGGCACCACAAACACACACGTCACAAAAATCCAACTACTGTCTCAACGCATGCCCGGAGGCGACTGAACTAAAGTGCACCTGAGTGGTGGAGGACGGACTTCTCTACCGAGCCAACCATTTGGACCCCTATCCACCGCTCCGCTGCGGCTACAGCGAACCAGTCACGATACTTATTGTACGGACTCTGTAATTCTTGTTACCTCAGCTTCATTATCTAACAAAATCGCTTTCTGTGATACTCTAGTTTATCGCCCTACTTTCCTAGCAAGCTTCTGGTTTGTATTACTTTAGACTCATGTTTATGTACTAAGTTACTCTCCTTACTTACTCTCTACAACATATTGTGTACGTACAAATTTCTTCACGGATCATTTTCTCCCGTTGTGGTTAGTTGAAATAATATGACTACTTTAGTATTCTACATGTCGGGAGGTGTTAGTCCGTTTGGTTTGTTTTGAAGGAAGTCCTTTAGAGTGAAGTGTCAAAAACTATATGTAAACAGGGAAATAATCCATTATTTGCTGAATGAATAATTGTCTCATTTCACAATCATGTAAAAGCAATGTTAGTGCAATGGTAGATGAAGTTATCAATTTTAAATGCCAAAGAGCTAAAAGGACACATTCAAGTGGTAATATTAGAGCACTTGTAAAGAATTTCGTTAATTTTTAAAGAAGTCAATGCTGATGAAAAATATAATTTAAAGTTTAATTGATAATTATAAAATGATGTGTATGAAAGTTCAGTGAATTTCTGAAAACAGGTGCTTATTCCGGCAATGGAAACTTATAAAATGCTAATAAAGGTTCAAATTGAACCAAGGTTTACTGTTCTGAAAAAATTGAATCTCTACTTCGTCCTCCTATTTGTCTTAGTGAATTACAGAAAGCTAATGAGTTCTTCTGTGGCGAGCTGTACCAAGGATTGCTTTTTATTTGACGTAAGGTTTATTATAATTATAAAATTCAAATGCGAGTGTAAAGCTTTCATTCACAAAGAAAATTTTACTCCAGTTTGAGAACCCCTCCATGCTTAACAGATTCACTGCTATATTTTCTGGTTCCGCTCAGTTGCGCATCTCCTCTTAACACTTTGCCATTTTCCGCTCCCCTTTAACCTCACTTCTTTTTCTTTCTTACTTAATTCGCTTCGCATAGCATTGGAGTGTCTATTGAAAAAGGTGCTCCGGAATAATTATGTCCAATTATTTTTCAAAATGTTTCAAATGACATCTATGGGTACAATTGCTCGGGAAGAGAAAGGTTTTTATTATACTCTGTACCTTTGAACCTTTTTTCTTTTTCGAAATGATACATGGTCCTTTTTAAGTTCTCATTGACAAAACTCTACTAAAATCAGCTCCCTACCTTTATTTAGTTTTGTTTTTCCATTGAAATATTTTGCGAGAAAAATATCTTGTGATAAATGGAAAAGGTCAAGTACATCAGTAAAAATTGGTTGTTAAGGATGGTGACCTCTATAAAGACTAAAAATGTGTTTTCTCCAAAACTCTACATTAGTTATGCAATACTAATAAATTTTTTATGTATAATTTTGTTTGACCATACGATAAGTTAAAATGCTAATCCTCTAAAAGGAATTATTTTTTTTAAATTCGGACAGTTTGGCCAACTTCTCTTTTTTAAAATACAATTTTTCGAGGAAAACGGTAATTTTTTTATTTTTAGATTTTTGCTATATTGCCTTTACTGTTCAAAAAAATCACGTTTTATTGCGAGGGAAACATATTTTTATGTATTCCATTGACAGAGAGAGGTTGGAAGTCATTTGGAATTTATTCATTAAAGTATCGGATGAATAGGCTAAATTTAAAGCTCTTATTTTATTAAGACCAATGTATTTTGTTATTTCAAGTACAAGTATATTCCCTGAAATTTTTGAGCCTTTTAATTACGATATAGTTTGAATATTAGTCTGAAAAAAGTTTTTATTATTTGTGATTGAAGTTAAACTCGGAAAAGGATAATTGTTTTTGAAATGCAGAGCATCGCTTCATTATTCTATAATTACGAGTTGCAGTTATAAAATTGATATATTCAATATTAAAAGGCATCCTGCAATAGCTACACGAGTTTCACAACTAACGGTAAATTGTAACATAATTATTAATGTATTTACAATATATACTTTTATAATACATTCTATAATATTTAATTTTTTCAAATATATATGATGTTAAAATTACAAACTGATATTTGGTTTCATGCATTTAGAATTTATTTTTTCTGCACTATTTTACATACAGCGTTTACTCATATGATATTAGGAAACATTTTGCTTTAAAATTCTGAAGAAAAATGTGACTTCAGTATTTGCTTATTTATTTTTCTTCAAACATCTCCCGTGGAGCGTAAGAGTTACTAGAATCCGGACGAGCGACCCTTGGTTTGTCATGACTATCAAAGGATCCAAGCCGCCGGCGTTTACGTAACTCTATGTCTACAATAAAACTTGACAATTTACGAAACTGATGTGAGTAATCAGGTGGGTGCGTTCCCACGTACCTAAGCTGGTCGGCAAATGTTTACATTTTACGTACTTACATTGAAATGAAAACGGATAGTTGCGATGTTTTCTTTGCATAGATTTTTGTTCGCCCGATGAGAATGAAATTCTTTGTTACATGTAAGCATTTAGCTTTGAATGACTCTAATGCGAGTGAAGGAACTATTTGAATTGGATTATATTTATAAGAAATTATCATGACTAAGAACTTGACTGCTTATATAAAATTCTGTAAAAAATGGCTCGTATTAAAGTTTGCTTCTTTCAAAACATGAATTTTCTCATCTAAGTAAATAATCGAAAATACTTCATCACTCTTTTTAATCTGTGTTCACGGAAGTCTATGGCAATAGACGAGGGTACGTAGTCTAACTTATTATGCCTAATTTTTCGTTTTATTTATATACCATTGGAAATTTACGGAAATGCTCTGACCAAAATATTGAATAGATTTTGCCTTTTGGTCATTTAGAGTGTATGGAATGATGGAAAAATATGTCTATTTAAATTTAAAAGACCTGTGAAGGAATATGATCCAAGAAAAATCTGCGGTTATCATGGTAATATTTTCTCTATAAGCCGTATTTTATTCGTCTTATTTACCATCTTATTTTATGATTAATTCCATCTACGTAATAACTTCAATGTTCCAGACTCTTTAAAAACTGGCATTCAACACGATCGAAAAGAATTTGATATAATTAATGAATACGTTACACCAATTCACGCAAGACTGAATTTAGCGGTCATAGAATATGCCTAAGGAGTTAAAATCCGTTGAATGACTAAATTCAAGACCAAACAAATTCATTCCCCTAAAAAGATCACTCCCGGTTAATTCTGGCTCCGGAGATTTTAACCTCGTTGGAATCTCAAAGCCTCTGTTGAGGGTATTTCTAAGGTAGCAAACCCTTCAGGGTCCTCCTGACCCTTATCAATACCCTTCAACCTCCTCTCAGATCACTTTGACCTGTATCTCTATCTGACTCAGCAACCAGAGGGCCTAAAGCCCTACTTCAAAACTTCATATCCCATAATACGTACTCATCTACCAAGCAAGTAAAAATTTGCTTGCAATTTAGATGTCTGTAATTGACGCCACTTCTATGATTCTATGAAAAGTGCTCATAATTGTTATCTCAAGCCATTATTTATCCATCAAGTGGTGAAATTCGTTAACTGTCATTCTGCCTAACTTTTATCATTAATCACCACATGTCTCATAATATTATTGCAAAATAATCAACACTGGAAATATTTACGTGACAAAGTAAACTTTTAATTATGATTGGCGGAAATTGGCATTTATGAGGGCTGGCCAGAAAGCAACTTACGTATCGGCCTAGCAATGCGGTGGGTAAGACTAGAGCAACCATCTTGATGTCTAAACACCCCTACAAGAAGTACGCATTCTGTTGTGGTAGTGAGTAGACTTTTTTCTACTTTGCTCACTGCGAGATGTTTAAATTTTCTCTACAATACTAAATCCCGCGAAATCTGTGATTGAGTCATTACTGGCAAAAGACACAAGCCAACTAAATTTCGTAGGCAACTTTGTAAAGGGTACGGAGACAGAACGATGAATGAAAGCGGGATGAGGCAGCGGTACATTCAGTTTAAATTTGGCCGCATCAATGTTCACGACGAGGACTCGTAGCCTAGCCTTTTGACTGAGGAACTGTCGGTGAAATCAACGAATTAACTCGTGAAAATCGCCGATTTTCCATTATGGATCTCTCGCTAGAAGGGGCTTGCAAGACAGCGCTTTGATAGTGACGCAGGATTTCATGCTAGTGTAACCAATTGGTTAAAATGTAAGGTGGTAGATTTCTTCAGAGATGGAATTGAAAAGTTTGTGTATCCTTGAAATAAATGCCTCAGTTTGATTGACAGCTATGTAGAAAAATGGTATAAGATCGTTTCTTTACCATGTACAGTATGTTATAAAACTTAGTTTTGTCCCTTGGTTCACATTTTATTTTAAAACGCAAATTACCTCCTGATAAACGATCTTACATCCAAATCTTAAGACATAACAGCGTGAAAAGTACGCTTACTTGCATTAATACTTATTTTAGGTTTTCATGAGTGAATTCTATTGATTCGAAATCGGCAGGATTTTAATTTTATGTCCTTAGAGCCACTAATGACGTAAGCTGCCGATATTCCTTTGATCAGATCGGATCAAATCGAATCCCTCGACTGCTCCTACATCCTTTCTCTCGCACCCTCTCCTCCCTCTCCCGTGGCACATCAACGCCCCTAATCCCCCAAACATTTCTCTCGATCCTCTCAATTCCCTTCCGTTCATGCAGCCCCTTCCCAGCCGCCCATTCTCACCCCCTTAGCTTTCACCCAACAGGCCCCTGCTCATCCCTTTCCCTCTCCTTACCGGTTGCTAAGGAGGACTCCCGATCATTCTCTCTTTACATCCAGAGCTGTGCTCGCTCAAAACCTCGACTCCATCACCGTCCTTATTCCCTCCCTTCCCTGACATCGCCTTCCCGGTATCCTTCTGCCACCGACGTCCTACCCAACAGACCCACCGAAGACACCAAGCCTTCTCCGCCCTCCGATCATAAAGCTTCCCCTCCGTCCCGTCCTACCGCACATCCTTCGGTCCCTACCGTCTTTCATCCTCCCCTCCCTGAAGTTCAATCCCCCACCTCCCACAACCATGACGACCAACAATGAAATTGGACTACGCACGTGTCCCATTTCTCCGCTTCCGCGCCTTGTGTTCCTCGGGCAGCGGGGAGCAAGAGAGGGAAGGAAGGGTGGTGGGACGTAGTGTTGTGGAGGGGCCGGGTGGTGAAGGGCGGGTTTTTGGTACGAAGAAATTTCCTTTCCCTTCCACTGCCGCACATCTCTCAGCCCCTTCCCTCCCACCCACGCAAGTTGGGACAGTAATGGATCGAGTTAAACCAGGTTGTAGGCCATTGGCTTTAAGGGGATTTGTAATGGGTGTTTGTTCAGGAGCTAGGATTGAAGGGGTTGTTCGGTGGAGAAGAGGGATGGGGCAGAGGAGTAGTGAATGTATGAAAAGGGGGAGGGGTGATACCCTCCCGGTGAACAGGGTAAAGCTTCCGTCGAGTGCCTTAATGCGTCCCAAGGATTGGGAACGTGGGGTTTTGCATGGGAATCCATTGAAAACGTCTGGGAAAGCGGTCCAGTGGCCTGCGATGACAAACCAGGAAATATTTTTGTGTATTTGCGTCGAGTTAGATTTATTGCCTTTGGTAATTTTGAAAGTTGTCAAATGAAATATAATGAAGTTTTAAGAAGGAAACCGTGGCAAATTAATTATTATTTTTAAATGCTTAACGAAGGTTCCTAATTTATACGGACACTTAAAGCCATCGCGTCATCACACAAATCAAACTAACGGTCAGTTTCGATAGGTGACGTTTAATTTTACAAAACACTGAGCTGTAAATGACGTGGAATTCACATATTTTAGGTATAGCGTCAATTTCTTCTCTTATACCACTATTCGCTTATCTCTCAATGTTTTAGTAAACAGAAATTGTTGCCTAGTAACTATTACAGGTTGTTATTTACTTAAATTAATAAATCGAGCACTAGAAAATTGTGTATCAATTGGTGAGTTTACACAGATAAATCTCAAATAAGTCAAACCGTATCGTATTCAGTATATTTTGGGTTACGTACTCACATAATTATAGGCACATATTAGCCTTTATTAAAATACACGACCTTAGGAGTCGTATTTGACTTGGTGAAAAATTGAAACTTCCCGAGAGAGAATATTTTTCACCCGGAAATAACTTTAAAAAATCACAAAGTTTGATTTGATTAAACTATATAAAAAGCAAAAAAAAGACATTAAGAAAATTAAACAATTTGCATTGGAGGGAAAATGAAGATAGAAGCCGTAAAGTTTTCCTCACAAGTAATTCCTGCCTTTCTAAATATGTAGATATGCAACCAGAAGGGAACGCTAGGAGGTTTAAAGGCCGAAGTATATGGGTGAAAGAAGAAAGTGGTGAAAATGTTTGAAAAAATAAAGTGAGATTTAGGGTACAGGGAAGAAGAGCAGCCTAGTATTCAAAATGCACATGATAATGAGGAAGGAGTGAGAAGTTCACCATGGAAGAAGATATTGAAAATGGAAGGGGAAATGGGAGAGAGTGCACTGGCTCCTCATTTGTTTTCTACATTTTCAGTCATTGTAGTGATATTTATTGCGATAAGCGGTGATACTGTAGAATTTGCGAAGAATATTTTGGATAGGGCCAAAGTTAGAACAACGTTCATATCAAGAAAAGATTGTGGAAAGAAACCGGAAATCTAAATTCACCTGATTTTTTAGAGGCTGGTCGGTGTGAACTTTATATCAACTCATACTCTCCAGAAAAAATATACACTTAAGTAACACGGTGGAATATTCGAAATTTCCGAAATGTCCTCTTTTTTCATTCAGTACTACCAGCAGCGTCTAATCTACTTAATCATACTGTACTCAACTGTTCTCGATCGTTTAATACTTCTAGCGTAGTAGTACCCAGTGACAGAAGATCCAATAGTTCAACCCAATAATTGATAATCAAAATTGACAATAGAATGAAAAACGGAACCATCCAGTTTTAAAGGGATGATTATTTTCTTCAGGTGAAAATTTCCATCGTGATTATCTCTCTGCTTATACGTACCTTTTACGGTAGGTAGGGTAGGGAAGAATGAAAATGTAGTGTTTGTTTGGAATCCTAGTCTTGTTCATTTTTTAGTTTTCTGATCTAAAGGTTATATTTCAATAAATCATTATGACATGGAGTAACACATAGTTACTGAGTAAGTTTTAGATACTCGGGGAAATAAAAATATACTCGTATATATGTATATATGTATATGTATATATATATATATATATATATATATATATATATATATATATATATATATATATATATATATATATATATATATATATATATATATATATATATATATATATATAAACCACCGATGAATGCCGCGTAGCCATCTCTTGGACTAAGCGGGTGTGTAAAGTTTGATACTTTATAAATATCCACGCCGAATATTGTGTACATGTAAGTTTGCGTTAGGATGGCATGGGAATGAAAGGTTGAAAGAAAGAAGGAGGAAAGTTGAAAGAGCTGATAAATGTGACGAGATAGAAGTCTGCACACAAGGCAAAACACTGGCCAAGTGGAGACGAGAGGTTTTGAGAAGACGAGAGGGTGGGGCCGTCAAAGACCCAAGGAAGAAGTAAAAATTTGAGCAAGGATAGAGGGCGTGATTGGGGAGTATAGGGGGCTGGGAAAAAAAATGAGGAGCGGCAACCGGCGTGGGAGGAAAAGAGAGAAAGATCGACGGATAATTGGCGGAGATGATTGGGAGGTTGGTGTGGGTGCGACGAGGCAGGGTGGGTGGTGTCACGGCGCGAGGAAGCCTCCTGGTGAAGGTGGTCATGTGGAGGAGGGAGTGCGAGGAACGAAATCACGGAGATCGACAAATTGAGGTTTTAGCTGTTACAAAAGAGACTAATAAAAAGGCGGCGCTGATTTTTATCCGTGACACGAATGAATGGGAGTTATTTGTTCGAATTTCACTTCCCAACTCAAGAGCAGACGTGATTCCTCCGAGGTCAAAATCTGTGGTTTCTTCATAATTTTTTTTGCATTTATTAAGAAGAAAAAATGCCAAAGAAACTTTCTTGCTGAGCTCAGATGAAATTGATGACATTAGGGTTTGATTAGGTCCAGCCAGAAAATCTTAATTAGTAATTCTTAAAGTTGAGCCTTGGCCCACCAAGTAGAAATCAAGGCCATTTTCTAAGCTTATGAATTATCATTCAGTTATAGCAGATGTTTAGATGCCTTCTTTTACTTTAATTCTATATTTTCTCTTTACTCAGTCAGCTTTTAGTCATTTAAGGGAAAATAAAAAAAATATTTCATGTAACCAATTATTAACTATGTTGAATATGTATAATTTAGGGTAGGCCAACTTTTTTATGTGAATTACATAAAAAATACTATTCCCACAATTAAGAAATTCTCTAATACATTTTTGAATAATATACGAGGGTCATCCGGAAAGTAGTACCCGTTCGTGAAATAAAGACAAAAGTAAATATTAACAAACATAAAAAATTTCATTTGAAAGAGGATACTTTAAACTACTTCTCAACATAATCTCCAAGCAAATTAAGGCATATACATATTAAGCATAAAGCATATTAAGGCAGGCTCGTATACCAAATTTTATTACGGCACATTCAATGGAATTTGACAAAGCTAGCAGTTACAGAATATACATTAGTATAGCCCCTCTGAAAAATGCTGAAAAGAACGGTTTTAAAACCTATACATAATGAAGTATCAAAATGTTGAAATAGTTGGAGGTTCCGGGAGAGTGAAGCCTTTAATATTTGTTTCACAAGCATTATGATATGATGTATTGATTCTGCAATGCAGGGCGATGTGCAATGATGTATTGGCATGTAAAAGTCGTGATACAATGATCCTTGTGACTCCAGGAGCTTAATGTATAAATCTTTTGACTTGGTCCTTTATGATATATTTAATACACTTAAGGAATCCTAAAATTATCTTAAACTCTTTACAAAATTCTCGTTAAATAATTGAAATAATAACTTGATCTATTGCAATATAGCGTCAAATGCCTCAAGTTTTTTATTCAAATAATCGGTGATTCATAGAATAAATAGTTCCTGAAAAATAAACACAATATTATAGTCAAATTTCTCACGGAAATTTGAGAAATTATTCAATTGTTTAAACTTTTTATCCACGAATATAAACATGCCTAAAAATTTATCTATAATTTGACTGTAAAATATGTATAAAAATGTGGCATAGTTAAAAGCTGAATATGGAGAATTCCAATTAAAAATGCAATTAAGAATTATTTCATATTATTATTTCAATTCAGTAATAATTTTTTCTCAATCAGTTAATAGACTAACTTATTTGAATATTACGGTTATTGAGATTATTGCATCTAGTCCAATTTGGAATTATCTCCTGGAGTTTTTCAGAGCTTCGATTGTCCTAAACAATTATTCCTCATCTACTTCTATTCATCTCTCGTATTTTCTATCGTTTTCCCTCTTCGTCTATCCCTTGCCATCACCCTTAATCCTTCGTCAATGTTTCCCCTTTATCCTCTCCACTACGTGCACCCTTTTCTCATTCCTCTTAATCGCCTCCCCGCCCTCTTTCCCGCTCCCCCGCCTACTCCGTCCGCCGGCCCTTGCTCCCTAATTCCCCTTCGGCCCTCCATTTACCTTGCCACCACGCCCCGTGCCATCGGACCCTCTCCTTCCACTTCCTTCGCTTCTCCAATAAGGAATCTCCAACATCTGCTCCCTGGGCCCCAGCCCCTTATTTTCCTGCCCCTTGATCTTATACCACCGCCGACTACGCAGCTTTCGCAGACCCTTTAGGGGTCCCTCCCGTCTTCCCTCGCTCTCTCCACGGCATCTCCTCCTCTCTCACTACACCTCACGCGGAAAACTTTCACCTCAAGAGCGCCCACCCACGTAAGGTACCCTCACACCCCCTTTTGCCTTGCCCTCACCCACCCTTTATTTTCACAAGTCTTCCCCCTTCCTACGCGCTCCCTTCTCAATGCACACACCCACCCATCCTCACTTCAATATTCCCCCTATTCTAGTAGCGGAGCATGCCAAGATATTTCTTGGTGGAGCACCTAGTAATGACTATCTACACTAATGCTGGCAATGATATCACGAGTTTGAAGTTTGCGGCAGCAATTTTCCTGAACGCCCATCCACCACATGTTCTTCTCTATTGAACTCCTTAGTGTTGAATTCTCCATGAATTCTTATTTGTTAAGGGGATACTAAAGCAAATAAATAATTTTTAAGCATTCTAATGCAACAGTTCCATTATTAGGAAGATATTCTTACGCATAGCTATGATAATGCTGATCTTTTAAATATTCAAATTTTTTTAAAATTAAAATGTTTCAGTATCTTCTGATATCCATTTTTCAAACTATTTGCTCTAAATAGAGGAACATGGACCAGAGTATATGTTTCAGCAAAATTTGTTAGGTGAACAGATTATCTATTTGGAAGTAAGTTGATTTGATTAAGTTAATGCATATAAACGTAAGTTTTTCTACGCACACAAAATTTCATTCAATAGGATCCACGCTGCTTCCGGGAATTACCGTCGCGCAGGTTGATTGTTAGACTACGTTTTCATCCCCAGTCCTGGAGGCGCCTTATGGTCGAAGTCAGTTCGACGTGAAGACACCTCCAGGATTGGGGCCCAAGCAGTTGTCTAACAATCCACCTACGCGATGGTAATTCCTGGAAGCAGCATGGATTCTTTATCAAATAGACGTCGCAGAAGCCTTAGAATTCATTTGATTCAATAATTCACTTAATTTAGTGCTCTAACCAATGGGGAAAGAAAAAGATATAGTATGCTGGTGAGACTTAAGTGAGAGGTAAAATGATATGGTAATAGTCATTTGACCAACCGCTAAGCTAAGGACCAACTGCTAAAAAAATGTAATTTCATGAGATTATGAAGGGACAATAAGGATTGAGATAGATGAGCCAGTAATTAATAGTACTTCAGTCGGCAGCGCATGGTAATGAAAATTACGGCGCTATCTCCGCGTCAGTCATTGCCATGATAGTGAGACAGGCTTCGGATATGAGTCATGAGTATTAAAGAGAGGCTTTGAATAACCCTAGAGAGCTAGTTCACGTTTCAAATGGATGTCATAAGTGCATATGTCTCTCCTAAATTCCATATACCCTAAATAAAAATTAATTCTTAATAGTTTTTTCTCGAAATCATATAGTTCATAAGGTCTTCATATTCCTGTGTTTCTCCAATTCAAAAATTTTAATATTGTCCTTTTAGTCTCTACTAACTCTTTTTATTTCCTTCGCCTCTTTTTCCTGTCTACTTAAAATAATGCTGAAAAATTCCTCCACCTTGGCTTGTGTCAGGTTATCTCAACTTCTTCTCTATCCAATTCATTTTCCCAAACGCCCCATAGCCATATTTTCAACTTCCATATCTACGCTGGTCTTCTCATCTCAGAGACCAGGTTTCAGAATCACACAGCAACACACTATTTCTTTAATTTTTAATTATTCTATTCTTTATGTCAACGCATACTGCAACCGCAGTCAATGCCCTTCTATTTATCTATACTCTTTGAACTGGTATAATTATTCCTCAAATCACTAACTCTAATTTTACGAATGCTCAAATAATGCATGAATTCTTGCGTATTTTCTCATTTAATATTAAATCCTGTATAATGTTCAATGTTATATCTAAATTTGCTATTACTTTAGTTTTTGAATTATAAGTATTTCTCCCATAGTACATGTATTATTTTTGGTATACATGCATTCTCACCAATTGCTGCCTTGGCTGACTGCCTTACTCTCGTTTCATCATCAATAATTGTAGTTTTTATGAGCTTCTTGTCAAAATGTATCCCAAATTCTCCCTATATTTTTAAAAGTTGAAGTGAACAAACACTCTCGGAAGGGGCAACAAAGCATTTAACTCATCTGTCTATCATTGACCGGTGTGGCAAATAAACCGCCAAACCCTCAGCCTGTTCTTATGCGGAGCACAAGTTTCGTTTTTCGACTATTTTTTTAACTCTGTCTTGAACTCCATCTTGAAATTTATGAAAATAAAAAATTGTTGGCAATTTTCTCCAATCCTTTTTACTAAATCAATGACATATGAAAAGGTGCCTATTGTTTCCCCCATGCTCTTATTCGAACCGAAATATCGTTTGTTTCTCAATGTTCTATGTATGAATCTTTAATTGCTGCGCAGGAAATAAATCTCTTGTCCTTTATTCTAATTTATTTCTTGTCGGAATGTGAAATTATTATTTATTATTTTCAATTATCTATATGACATCTTCCTTTGTATAAAATTGTGTGAATCAGTTCAAAGTCCTATTTGTATATTTTTCCACGAACTTCTTTGACTTTTTATTAATGTAATTTGTATTACTGAAGATATATTTTTCCTAATCCTGTTCAATTTTATTTACCGTAGCTTCTTGTCAATACTTTTTAAAATTCTTGGACTCATACCGTCCTCATCCAAGATAAATCACATTCCTATTGCGAAATGTAATGAACATACCATGAAGTTTTTTTAAGTATGCATTCCTCCTTCATCGAACAGTTTTTAGCTGCTTTATTATTTTTCTGCCTCTTAAAAAAAATTCTATTAAAATTTTGTTTATCACTCAATATTCCTCCACATTCCCATTTAGCGCGTTCAAATTTTACATGCCAGGAAAATTCTCATTAGTCATTTTAAAAAGCAAGCATAAATATAATACTTCGGGGTTTTAATGCAGATAAAAAATCCTTCAGAATAATTTGAGTTACTCTCACCCAAGAGGCAATGGATAAGGATGTATTTATCCTGGAACACGCATTTTCTAAAATTGATTTGCTTCTCAGTATGTTCCCAGAGGCGTACGTAATTACATACTAGGAAACTAGATATACTTCTACTTAGGAAATGTAAAATATTCTTCCAAGTCATTAATAGGTTAAAAATATCTTGAGCAATACAAACTAGTTTAGGTTAGTGAGGGAGTGGTGGTGAATTATATGAGCTTAATTCCTTGCTGGCTCCGGAATTCGCGATAAAATTTTGCTCACATTCTCAGGAGATCTAAAAAGCGCGTTAAAGCCGGCGGCACTCTGTAGAGTCTTTTTTTTTTAAGTATCACGGAACAAATACATTTTGGCAAGAGTGGGTGGGACGGGGCTTGTCTGGCGAGTGCTCCTTTGTAGTCTCTCATATCCCTGTCGTCGCAGGACGCTGCTCCTCCACCACTCTTGCCTCCGCCTTCCCTTTCATCTTAACTTTCAGCTCGATAGTCACCCACCTAACCCTCCAGTCCGTTCACTCAACCCTTCCCCTCACCTCCCACCTCGCCCCGATACTCACCCTTTCATCCCCTCGCCCCGCCTTCCCCCCCGCGCCCCGCTCACCAGCCCCGGGTCCTCCGGGCCACCTCTCCACAGCACGCCGGATACCACCAAATGCCGGCCCGCCACAGAACTCTTCCTTTCTCACTCTTACGCCACGTTGGCCCCCCTCCATATTCTTCCTCCTCCCCGTCCTCCCCCAAATACCACCTCCTCTCTTTATACCCCTATTCCTCCTACCCACGCTTACCATTACTGCCCCCTCCTCACTCCCTACGTCCCGCTCTACGCCAAGGAAGCGCCCCGAGCTCGCCACCAGCTTCGGAGGTGGACCCGTAAGGGTGCCCCGGACGGAGTGTTGCGGAAGCGACGTTTTCTGACCCTTAAATGGATAAATCTTTACGAGATTCACGACCTCCCTGTTCTTTGTCGTGGTCTACTAAAGCCCAAAGCCTGTAAAAACTAGTAAAGCGAGGGACCTGAAGCTCGTGAATTATCTTCACGAGTGATTTCCAGTGCACGTGACTGACATGCATGGGTGGAGAGGGACTGCTTTGAGGGAGGGTAATCTGAGGATCTGCTTCCATAAAAGATGGAATATCTCCCCTGGAGGCTAGGGGTTAATGTATCTTTTATATCCTGACTAAATTTGTCTGTTATTCAGAAAGCTTTGGTGATAGCGTGAGTTTATTAGTTGTCCTATTTTTGTTCATTCCATTCGAATCCGGCTTTTTCTTCTACCTGCAAAATTGTTTGTGAAAAAACTCTAGAATTGTATTGAAACTGTTTCACCGCAAAATCAGAGTGGGGTTATACTTCTGGGAATAAATCTATTGTAATTAGGCAGCACGACCTAAAAATTTCATTTTTTTCTCAAACTGCGAAAAGTTTGTATCATTTAGCCTTTCAATGCCAGATTGCTATCTATTTATTTGTCTTTGCTGATTCAAGTGCATCAGCTACACTTGATAGATTTTATGCTAATGGCAGATAAATAGAGAGTGACCTGCTGGAGGTAAGTAAAAGTAGATGTACACGACCGTTCGTATTCATAGCTGTCATAATGAGTGATAGGCAGTTATCTGATTTCCAAAACTTTTTGAATCAATATTTAAACTAATAATAAAGTAACAGAATATGAGCAACTTAACATAAATAATTAAATCAGGATATTTCAACACTAATTATTACAAAGGATAATTCTATCGTCCGTATGATTGTTGAATGAACCAATAATGTGATATTGACCAGCCAAAAGAAATTAGAGTCTAGGTTATCCTAATGTCCGTACTTCGGGGCATGAAAATTGGCTCACATTAATCGTATACAACGCCCGTGTACAGTAGTTATCCTCATGGTATATGTGATCATGAAAGCTAGAAAAATAATATTTATCGTTGAATAATAGGTATCTGAGACAGTAGAAAAAAGGTTCAGCGTTTAGTTTTTAAGCATCTATGTGAATATTTGCTGTTTTGAATATGCATTTAAAGGTCATTAATTTTTAATATAAATTATAATATATGACGCAGTAATTATAAGCACAATGTGAGATGGTATAAAGTAATCTTTCCTTGCTTGGAACCAAGTAATAGATCAGATTCATTGTCAGCATGGGGTAACACATTCGCACAAAGCTAAACACAGATTGGTTAAACAGTATTCGGATGAGGAGTTTTGGGACCAAGATATTCTTCAATTGTATTTACGGTGACCGTTTGCATTACACTGGAATACTATCCATATTATCTTTTAATGGATAGTACTGCAGGGTTACCGATGACTATTCTTATGCGTTTGCTTGGCACTTTCGGATATAATAATGCTTGCTCCTCGGTGACTTTGGCTTTTGATAGGGCATCTGTGAGCTTACTGCAAAGGGAATGATGCATCTGAGAGCGTAAATGAGCAGGTGACCGAGTGTTTGTGATGTAATATGCATTCTCTTTGGATCTGTAAATTTAACGCCTAATTAATCTTCACTTCTCTGTTACAGATAAGGCCAGCAGTGACGCTTCATCATCGTTTCTCTGACGGGAGAGGTAAATATTTCTTTTAATTAAAACTATCAAAATACATTACATATTCAAGACCAAAGGTCTCAGTGAGAGTTGTGTCACCTTCCATTAGAAAAATGAAAAAAAAATTGTAGCTGAACTTACTAGTCTCGTTTTATGGGTACTCTTTAGTATTTTATGTCACTGGAGGTGCTGAGTTGAACACTATTCTTTTTAAAAATATATATCTCGATCATATTCTAGCTACTAAACACCTACATATTAATTGAATTGGAAAAGAATTTAAATTACAGTTTAACGCATCTCTATATTTTTAAGAATTAGAGAACTGATGGTAGGAATATACGTCTTAGCAGATTTGATTTGCAAAAGTAATTTTATACATATGATTTATTATGTCTGATGGGGTTGAATGTCAGTCATTAAAAAGTAATACCTCATTAAAACCATTATAACAGCTAACAACTAATGTCATCAAAGTTTACTCATATAGCTTTAATCGAACTTTTGTATAGTTGCCAATAATGCAATTTATATTTTCCCTTTTTATGTTATTCAATTTTCCGTTCTTATTTCGGAGATTTACCTTACCAAAGCACAAAGTCAAGACCAATTACCTTTAGAATATTTTTATCTGTTCTATCCATTTCAAATAGTTATTCTTCTCTGCCTACGATGTAATGTTCACATTATTTTACATAGTTCCGTAATAGAAGTGGTAATACCGCGTGTTGATCGTAAGTTTTTACATCTATTTATCCTATTGGCTTTTTCCTGGTGTTTGATTTTGCTGTACTAGGTCCACTATGATTTTGTCGTTTTCATGCATTTTTTTCTAATTCGACTCAGGTGAGAATTTCGGTCCCGGCCGAGTGTAATTGTGACACAAATGCTTTGATACTACTCGCCTCTGTATGTGTCTTCCGGTTTAACCGTACGAGCACACTCTCGAAACATCTTGGTATACACTCTATCCAGATAGTTGTGCCCGACCGACCTCTGAGCATTCCTCTTTCTCCGACTCTCCCCCATTTCACTCCCCTCCACCAACCCCTCATGGTCCCGCCAAGGCCCTGGCCTCCACTCATTCCTTTCACTGGCTGCCCAATCCTTTTGGCCAATGTTTGCTCGATCCCTGGTTATCGGCGAATCTTGAGAGTCAGGCGGGGGATGGTAGAGAGGGTTGAAGGGTGGTGGAGGGGTTTATCTAGGGCTGTAGGGAGGAATGGTCGATGTTGGAGAGGCATTGGAGGGATGGGGAGGTAAACGGCTTAAAGGGAAGAGTGTAAGTGTGCTTGAGAGTAGAGACATGTGGGGAGTTTGGGGAATAGGGGTTAGAAGGAAGTGAAAGAAGAATAGAGAAGGAATTCAGAACGTGGAGAAACAGAAAGTGAGGGAGTCCTTGTTATAACGAAAGATTTACTCGTATCGGGATTGATGTGACGGATTGATCCATTATGAGGGTTGGATGTGAAATCCTTGAAGGAATTGAGGCCCATAGCGGAGGGGAAAAGCCGCCATTTGACGTTTGAAAGTGGCCGGTTGAAATATATCAATTAACGTTCTTTCAAGATGGAGAAACCATCCAAGGCAGTGATTTCCGGTGCTTTATCGCGTCAAAATACGCGTATATCTACGCGAAAACTATCTCGCGCGGCAAAAACACATTGCTTTGGTGGAAGTGCATGGCGAGGGTGGAATGAGGTTGGTACGCGGCTTAATCTACTCACGTCGACGCACTGAATTCCGGGGCAGGTCCCAAACGAGGGAAGGTCGCCGACGTCCCAAACATACCGCCGCAGAATGCGCTTTCCTTTCCCCGTCGGATAGCCGTGAGTTGCCGCGAGAAGGGTATTAAACGAAAGAGAAGAAGCAGAGGCAGAGAGAAAAAGTGGGAGAGGACAATTACGGGAATAAATGGGTGGGAAAGAACGAGGTGGAGAGAAGCCTTATTGAAACTGGAGGGGGAAAGAAGGCGAGCGTGATGTCGATGGGCAGAGAAATGGCCATGGAGTAAGCAAGGCAAACAGGGCAAATAGGAAAAAAGGCTGGACAGGAAGGGAGATGATGAAGTAGTGGGTGAAATGAGGAAGAGGTTTGGCAATCAAGAGTCTGCGAGGCCAGAGGGGATGGAGGACGTGGGCCACGACTCCGCACCGTATATTGCAACAGAGAAGTAGTGGAATGCTCTATTGCCCGGTTAAATCTATATTTTCGTATAGATTCGGAATTTTAGTCTTTCTCTATTTCCGTTGCTATAATTTATATTTTATCGAAAATATCGTAATGCTGTAGCCTGAGCCCTGCAGTACGTCGTCAAGACTCTTGCTTTTGAAAATATTCCATTTTATTACTCTTGAGAGCTTTAGTAGGGATTTTCATATCTGCATGGTACCTAGGATTGCAAAATAAAGGGATATTAAATTTATATACATATAAATTTTACCTTAGCAAAGCTACTGGTTTTACTTAGCTTTATTTTACTATTAGGTTGAAGCGCTCATCCATATTTTGCAGGATATCAATGTGACGCTAAATATGTCACATTGATAAAAATCTAAAATTAAATCGAATATATTGCCCCTATGTTAGGTTTTGAACTCATTCCTCACTTCAAAATGCGGTTGTCCCTGTTGGAATCGCATGCAAATTTTGAAATGAATCAATCCTTCAGTTTCCGTATAACCGCCATCTGTTAACGGATCCTGGGAGACCCAGGCGCACACCTATTTTGACGTTATTTAGGCCCATGATTCTGGCTAGTCTGTAAAAGAAATGACTTTCTTTCACGTGGGAATCCTGCTCTCGCTAAATATTATATTTCAGAATTGTAGTCACCACATTAAGAAAAGTTGAGTATTGATTCCCTTGGTCACATGGAAGGATTTATTTATTCTTGCAAAAAATAATGAAAAGGGTGCGGTTACATATAAAAGCCCTAAATTGAAGTATCTTATCGTGAAAGGTGAAACTTTATATCAGATTTTGTATTAAAACTAGATTTAAGATTTTCCTAGAATTATTCATGCAATTTTTTTATGTGACTCATTCCACATAATATGCAGATCAACTAGATACTATTCTGTGAGCTAAGGGTTGTAAATTTATATACCTAAAATACAGAGAAAGGAACTGGCCCCCCTACCCTGATGCGTGAATTTCACACGCCGTCGGGCTGAGTACTGGGTGAACTCTACCATCACCTAACAAACCGACCATAGGGTTGATTACTGTGCTTTTGGTGTTTATGCCTAAAGTATGAACATTCTTTTAATAGCGTTTTCTCTGGATTTCTTCCTTCAAGCTACCAAGCATGAGGGACCCTTCATGCAGCATCCATCATTTTCCTTTATTACATTTCAAGGTTTATGTGGAGCATGTACTCTCCTTAGGAATTTAAAATTTCACCCGACGACAATGGCTTTGCTGTGTAAGTGAAAATAATTTAATGATATTTGCAACGATTATTTAGGCTAGGATGGTGCATAAATGCGCTCTTAAAAATTATATTACAAATAATTGCCTATAAATGTTGCTGGATGAAATAGATGAAAAGTTAAATTAAATATTAATGATTTTTATGCAACGTACCTGTATAATTCATTTTATGTCGTGCCTAAGCACAAAATCTATGTATAAATTTCTCCTCATGCCCTACAAAATAGATAGAAATTCCTCTATCCTCCTTGTTAATGTTACCCATGCAAAAAGGTCCTCCCATGCAATAGTGCATCGGATGTAGAAATATTTGTTTCGTGCCTTGGGATCGAGCTTATTCCAAGTCGCTCTGCATAACGTCGGAAGAGAGCGGGAATGCTAAAGTGGGCACATTTTCTTGAGGGCATACATAAATCGAATTAGGAATCCCGTTCTTTAGAAAAAACCGATTGAAGAATATGGGATGAACCGGACTATTTTCATAAATCAATTTTGCTTACTCCTCTTGAGTAAAACCTGAATTCTGTATGGAATTAAATCTTATACCTGCTAGCATTTACTAAAAACTTCTCAAAGTTTAAATTAATGCCCTTCAATTGAATTGAGTTTTTCACCTAAAATTGTAAACTACCGTTTACTTAAGGAGAAAAATGTCATCAAAGCGAGTTATATATATTATATTAAACCTATACCTGAAGTTGCTCTGCAATGAATGAAAGTTAAAATAATCTAAAAGGAATAAGAATATCTCTCCTGGTAAGTTAGTACCGATTTCTTAAAGTTCCTGAAATGAAAAAATAGTTCGGCGATATTCTTTAGTTTGTCTTAATTTTCATGACCAGTTTTCAATTCAAGCATTGTTTGTAAAAGCTTTCTAATCAGAGTTTGAGTTGTTCATGCTTAATAGAAATACTGCTTCCCTTTCTTGTTTTTCGTATTTTTCCTCCCTCTTCTATTATCCATTTCGTCCCATGTTTCAAAATAGGCCCCATGGGTGGGCAAAATTAATACTCCTTTTATCACGGTCAAGCTTTTTAAATCTACACGCATTACTCCAAACAAATTGTGTTTATCACTTCATTTCCATACTCTTCCGTAGTTAGGTCTTACCTTATATAACCGTTTATGTACTGCTGGTAACGCCCACGAGTACCGGCAGTATGAAAATACTGCCGGTACTCGTGGGCGTGGATACTCGTGGATAACACATGTATCAATGGTTTACAAACTCTTCGACTGTGATATTTTTTCTAAAATTCTGGATAGAAGATATCTATAACTCCTATCTTTCTTTTTGTTATCAGTAATGTCTTTTATTTACACCACTCCTTCAGGTGCAATGTTATATATGTTCCCTATTAAAGAGGTAAATCATACAATATATAACATAGGCTTTTACTAACTTTGGCTCATTTTACACAAGAAACTCTAACCAATCATTTTGAACTTTGTTTTAGTTAATCACGGAAAAGTTTAAAAAAGCAATTATCAGTGAAGGCATAATTTTTAAAGAATAAAAAACGACTTATGACTAAATGGATTACAGTTCACCTTCCTCCAACCAGGATGTTTGACGGTCTCGTTCTTTTCAGCACAATGCATTAGGTAGTCGTAGATAGAGATTTACGGCGGATTAGAGAGGAGGTATGGTGGCGGGACGGTGAACGTAGCCTTTGTCCAAGTATGTGTTCCTTTCCCTTGGCCGGCCATGTTTATCCTTTCGCCGCAGACGTGGACGGCATTCGCCCCCAGGACGGCGGGGCCTTTAAGATGGCATACAAAGCAGAAGTGGGGGGTTGGGTTGCCGGAGTGGGGGACAAAGATTTCGTCCTCTCTCACACGAGGCATGCATTGCATGCTTATCAATAGGTGCGTCGAAAGACGTTCCACTTGCCCGACGTCCCTCTGAGGCGTTTCTGCACCCCGCCCCGACGCCGATATCTCCGTCGCTCGCAGCAAGGGCGAGGCGTCGGACGGCGTGGCAAATGAGGCGTGAGGCGGCGGCTGCGTAAAGCGCTCACGCACGTGTCCCCGCTGTTATGGCTCCACACGGTTGTCCACTGGGACGGGGAGGATTAAGCGTCGGCTCTCGGAGCGCCCGGGGGCGCACTAAGCATTGTCCGGAGCCCTCGCGTGGCTGGAATGCCAAATTGGCGCTGTTGGCTGGGGGGTGGTAGTCGAATGGAGGGTGGAGGGGGGTGCTGAAGGGTGCGGGAAGGGAAGTGGGTGAGAGGGAGATATTTGTGCAACAAAAGGGTCCGTCACTCTCCATCCTCTTCACCAAGTGCGTTTTTTTATGCTCTCAATGGCCTTCCGCCGCATTAAATCGCTGTCCCCGGCATCGGTGCACATACGACTCCATTGAAAAAGCTACAACTCTACGAGCTGCAATTTAACGCGTTGAATTTCCCGGATGCAACCCGGATAACTTGAGGAGGAGGAAGAAGCATGTGCTGCCTACATTGCGCATTATTAATATTTCAAAAATGTTTTTCCATTTAGATATTAACTTGCGATTCCTAATTTTTGGTAAGTACTTTCAATTTAGAGGTTCATCAATGGTTTAAAATTTGATTTTTTTACTGTTTTATTTTTAAAGAGCAGGATAAATGGAATAGATAATGTAATTAGTAGTTTCGTAGATACATGCTTTCTTTACTTTTTATGCAATAAAGCTTGAAATTCGCCTAAATATTTATTTCCGAAAATATATTTCATAAAAATTTTTTGTCTTGATGAAAGAGTGGGAAAAAAATTTTGAGTCTAATCGTAATAATCAATAACTGCAAAAGAGTAAAATTTTCAGTTTTTATTTTAGGAAATATTCAAGATATACAAAAATGCTTAAATCAAATGTTTCTGTTTTCAAATTAAAGTAATATATAGTTGTTATCCTCTTAACATTTCAAAATTACGCTACTGATATATACTAGATCTACATTCAGCTTTTAATTAATTAATTAAGTATATGAATTGATTTAGCAAGAATCTTAATGAGAAAGCAGTCCCTGATGTCAATGTTTACTGGTCAACTGCTTTTTTTATGGTAGTGAATGACTGAAGCAATCTTCCTCAGAAAATTTGAAAGAAAACTCTGTTAATATATATGTATTTTTCATTTTCCTATGAACTCCAAATAAAAATTCCTTTCAACTCCATAGCATTATAGCTCAATCAGTTGCAATCTACGGCAGATAATCAGGCATAAGTTAAGTTTGAATTGACCGCGACCTAACCATAGAATACCGGTGGGGTGTGTTAACACCTTAAACCACAAAGAGTCAATTTTAATACCACTAGTGATCAAGAAATATTTGTTCAACCGAGGATTTATTCACTTTTATGTTCAATTATTTTCCAAGGCCTGTACGTAATTGTACCCAAGCGTAATTCCCGTGCGTTAAAGAGCATAAAATAATTATATCTGATCTCGCCATTTGAAATTTCTGAATCTGTTTAAATAATTTTTACTATCTGCTCCTGCGAAAAGGGGGTTGGAATGGGTAGACTGTCTTATTTGTTATATCATAAAACCCTTAAGCAAGGATTGGGTTTGCATTATTTTCACCCAGAGAAAGTTAAAAGCATTTATCTAAGTTCCACGCTCTGTTTGGGAGAAATCGCTTACCCAGCCCCGTTAAGCACGTCGCTATTGTTTTCCCTGCCTATCTCTATTCGCGGTTCTAAGCCTCTAGCTTCATTTTATTCCTGTTCAAAAACAGGTATTAGAAACACCGGAAGTCTACTTAATATCTCATTAAATTCGCTATATCACAAGAATATTCCATCCGTGTAAATATGAATTATTTATTGGAAACTAGCTGCTTGCTGTTATCAGAAGTGTTAATTAATTAATAATCTCTCCAATTGCTTTCCTTTCCAATTATTCGAGAAATTTAAGGTTCATTCCTGGGCTTTGACCAACATTTATGAATTTAAAATCAATTCTCTCAGGTTGCGCTTAGTGGAATAACACACTTAAAATATACATTTATCTTAAAAAAATGCCTTTTCTTGTTTGTTGAAATGCACTGGTGTTATTTTCTTGTCAAATATCCTAGAATCAACCAAATGATCCTTACCTTCAACATAATTTCAGAAGTGTGCACATAAAAATTAATATCCCTAATGAACTCAATAGAATATTGGTGAAACTATTTGTTTGATTAAAAACGTAACGAGAAAATAATCGTGAACACTCTGATCACGCATTAACGACAATGGAGTTCAAAGTGAGTCCTGGGAAGTGTGGAGAGTCCCACAGAAGGGTGGAGGACGCGAAAGAGAAAAAAGAAATAAGGAATGGAAAGAGCGTGCTTAAAGAAAATTTGCATATCACTCGGCTGGGCAACCTAGATTCCCGCTCGAATCCACTGCGGTAGGCCGAAATGGAGACTGGAAAGTTATAACGCTAAAAGAAGTCACTGCTTCATCTCCGTCTATTTTTATTGAAAATGATTTTGTTGAATTAGTTTTCCGCCTCCTGGTTTCATTCAAGAGCCGTTATCTCTTCACATTCAGGTATAGAGAAATATTAATTTGCAGCTTATTTGTTTTTCCAATGGCCTCAGGTTGTCTATTTTACGTCACCTGCACTGCTCTGCAATTGCACAACAAAACTTGTTTCTCTTTCCTTTTGGGCTAATGCAGTATTTTGCGAGACGTAGCCATGTGTATTGCGTATAGCAATTTCATGTCCGCACGTAGCCTTCACTTAAGTAAGCCGATAGAAGAAAGCGATTAAACATATTTTTCCTACCTCGGGGCTCACATATGTCTTGGAAAATTCACGCAATATAATACATGACCATGGAACTCAACTGTCGCTCGTCAATGTGGCCAAACCTTTTCCCTTCTGCTAGTTTTTTGATCGATAATCTCAGAAATCATTGATCAAATGGTTTTTTTAGTAGAAATTTTAACGTCAAAAGCATTTTTAATATAAATAGAATCTAAACGTGCATAAGCTTCCACGTAAAATCCAATTTCGAAATATTGCGACCAAGCAATGCTTGTTCTTGTAAATTCGAGGTGAAAGATAAAAAGGATTAAATGGGGTAAATTTAAAAGACTTAAATGTAGTTATGTAAGTCGAAGGATTTCTAAAGGAGTAAAAATATAGTGATAAATTTTCGAATAGTCGTTAAGTGTTCTCGCATTGGGATACAGCGAATGTTGCTCACCCACGTGTTGCAAGAAATTGAATAAATTCGGAAAGGATGAAAGAGACATCCAACTACATGAATTGCGTTCTTTTTGTTGGTGTTATGATTGTACATGAATTTTGATGATAGTTTCAGTCGAACGTTTGACTATAACGATACTACTTTTCAGAATCAATTGTTGGCCATAGTGATTTTTACCCTCGATTGGATTTGGACGGTATAACAAATAATCCAAAGTTTTGCCGTCTCGGTGCAAAGGATTTAACTTTACATTGAAGAACATTTCGAAGCCTACACATTAGGATAGATAAGTATAAAAGTTCTTTCATTCTTCCCATCAAATTTAAAAATTGGCACATTAATTTGAAGGATCGGTTTATCAATTTAATTAATCGTTACTTGCAGCTTTTTTTTACAACGTTTTGGTTACGCGATTTCATTCCAGTTCACATTTTTTCTCTAGGCACAATTTGAAAGTAATATCGTTATTAAACTTTTGGCATACTGTTTAAAGTTCTAAATTGTAATTTATAATTTTGAGTGTTATTTAACAGCATATAATCAAATTATTTTGTTCCCCCTGCATATTCTGTTTGACAGATATAAATCATAAGGTTGTGGATTTATTAAACCTCATTATTTCCGGCTTTATACTTAATTCCATGTCAAGTATGTAGGGAAAGGATTCCTCGGTCAACTCGATATGTTTCAGAATAATTGACGCATAAAAAATATCAATCTACGTGATTGATGTTTCCTCCTCTAGTTGTACTTATGGGCGGGATAAAAAAAGGTGAGTTTCGGTGACAGCTTTCATTACTTCAGTAATGATATTTATCTGTTAATCCATGCTATATTAATATAAAACATTTGATGTTTTAAGTGTGCTAAGGTTAATCCGGCATTCCATTCATCAACACTAATTTGGGTTGACGTATTAATCCCAGTTTTTGGGATTAATTTGTTATACCCATAATTTTCCGTAATAAAACAGAGAAGTATACATCTAGTCATCTATAGCCGACGAAAATTATTAAACATAATTGCTTTACTTGTATGTACTCTAAGTAGCTATAAATCCTTTTATTTCACTTTTATCTTTGGAAAAATAAATTTCAGTGGTCGTTAAAAGACTAAAAATGATGACTCAAACTATTTAAGTGGTAATAAAAAAACTTTCAAGATGATCTTTGTCGATTGATTTAAAACGTCATCCTCAATAATGATGGTGAGGTTTGATATTATGCAATATCCGTATTTTTCAAATAAATACATTGCGTAGAAAAGATTCTAGGAATCATAGCCCTTCTCAATTTTTATTCATAATTTAAATAAAATCCTGTGGGATAATTTATTTAATTTAAATCAAAGTCACATTGCATTCATTCTCTCTGTTCGCAGGTATTGCCGACCGATAATTAGACTTAACTGCTTCTTCTAGGGCAACACAAAATATGGAACGCGGGAAATGTTTTGGTAGTATTATAACATACATGCTTGTTACTTACACGTCTCAGAGGTATTAAATTTTGCCAAAAATTGATTGAGTAAATAGAAAATGTTCAACACAAAATCTTCCTTTATAGTAGTTAGTTAAGTCATTCGGTTCTGGTATCAGTGAAGTGAATACGTAAGTACAGACCGACAAACTAAACATATACCTTCATAGCCATTAGACTCCACCGAGTCTATTGTTAGAGATATTCTATGATGTTTAAAATGATATAAATGGCTAGAAAAATACCTTTTGGAACAGTAAAATTGTATCTTCGCAGTTATCCTTCGTTCACGCAAATTCGTTTCGACTGGGTCTGATGTGTTATACCTCTATTATTTCCGTCAAGGAAAATTACTCCAAACATTCAAGTCCGACATATTCTAAGTCATTACATTTTATTCATGTTTATTTTTCCGCGTATTTGTTTTGAACCATTATGGTTAATTTGAAATGAGTATAAAAATAGCTGCGTTTGCAATTTATTGTCAGTCACGTGATAATATTACATTGTAATAATCTGATGGCTAGCGATTGAATGATTAATTTTTTTAGGGAAATGATATTTAAATGCCATGGTTAATGAGAGATTTCCTATTTCAAAAATTTTAAACATATTACCTGAGATAAATTCAAGAGAAATACGTAAAGTTTTGTTCTATGGAGTTACTTGAGTCGGTTCTATACTATTCTTATTGTATTTTGTCAATAAGCAAAATTATTACTTTGCCATCTTATTTATTTGTGCCGCCTGTTTTTGTAGTTCATATGTAACTTGAAATCGAAATGGTGAATAATAAGCATATATGTAAGTATTATACAGGTTTATTTTCCAGTAATTTTTTGAAGTATGTAGCATCCATCGGACCTGAATTGTAGCATGTCGTCCTGATTCTACAGCAGCATCATATAGGGTATAAACAAAAGACCTCTCAAATTCTTCGTTTCCTAGTACTGGATCCGACCTCGCCGGAGTGGGGAGTAGCTCTCTCTATGCGGGCTGAGTCCGGGAGAGACCGGGTGGTAAGCATGTTTACTCGGGCGCATTTCGTAGTTGTAACACGAGGGAAACGGTAGAGGGGGCAAATCCACGGGCGTGCTTGAGCATGGCGCCATTCGAACCCCATCGTCGACGCGCTGTGAAGCCCGTTGGCTCAAGTCGTTAAAGGGCCTCTAAACGCTTCAAAGGCCGCCGACACGAGTTGTATTACCTCGCAAACGCTGCATGCGAACAATACTTCCTCCCCCACTCCCGATATTACCCGAGGACGTAATCATTCCTTCACGCTCCAGCTTAGCACAAGCAGCACATCAAAGTGTCTCAGTGCTTGAATATTTATTGGTCTCCCAAATCCCGTTGAATGAAATCATGCGTTTAATGTGGATGAGAAAAATGAAACAGAAATTAGCAAAGTAATGGGGCTCTAAGTATTCAAAGACTCCTTCCTTTCAAGTGAATTAACTGTTTGAGTCATACCTATGTATTTATAGTAATGACCTCAAAGCGGAATTAACATTCCATTCATCGTGTAATTCAAAATGAAACTAGGATTTTATAGTGTGATGTACAGTTCACAGTAAGCGTGGGTATTCTTGGAAAATATTGTCCACCTTGTAACTATTGCAACCATAACCTTTATCAGAAAACAAGATTTTAAATTTTACTTTATTTTTAAGTTTACTTATTTGCTTTACTCAGTTACTCTACCAGACACATCGAACTTTTAATATTATTCCTTCATTATATTATGTGATTACAACATCAATAATATGAATAAATTATGAGCGTGCATTGCAACCTTATTTTATGTTGAAATTATTATGAGATACGTACTTCCTTGTTATCTGGAACGATCCAAATTAACCTGAGTTTAAAATAAGTGCCTCAACTAAATGCCTCTCTCAAGCATAAATTTAGGATATTATCTCTTTTTTACGGCCTCACTCGTATTCTACTTCTCGTAGCCCTTGGCCCGCATCAAAAGAATGTAATATTAGAAATATTATTTTTTTCATCTTGCATGAGATTGATTTTAAAGGTAAAAAATTATCAGACATTTTTAATGGTTGTCATTTGAATGGTGCTTAGACGCATTTCTAATACAGTAACCGAGTATTGTACGATTGCGACGCTGACATTCAATTAACTGAAGTACATGAGTTTATATTTTTAATGGAGATTTATGTAACAAAACTGAAGATCTTACTTGATTTCTTCTTGTAAATGAAAATTGAGTCCAAAACATCAGCACCTCGCATGAGAAAGGCAGTGAATGACAACAATATGTTGTTTATTATTTTTTAATGCAAGAGGACTTGATAACTTTCTTTGTTTGAGGTAACATTATTAATGGAATATGAAAACGTCTACACACCTGTCAGTTATTAGTTCGATCAGGTGACTATTTATAGCCATTTAAAGGAATTTAGAAAAATAGCAACGAATTCTTTTTCTCCAATCTCGAACTGTTCATTGGCTTGATCAATGCTTAACCAGGAGAATCGATACCCGAATCACAGCTGGTCGTTTGGATAGGTTTGGCGGATACAATTTATTGGAGTTATAGGAGCCCACATAGTCGGTGGTAATGAATAAATTTTAAAAAAATGTGTCCTGAACACAATTTTGCGCAGGCTTCCCTCGTGGCCCAAGGACGCAAAAAGACAGGCGTCCCTGTATTCAGGGTTCTGCTGGGAGTTCGACGGCTGTCCGCTGGTCAAGGGAAACAACACGGGCAGGAGTAGTGGTGAGAGTGACACCGAAGGAGCGGGGGAGGATGCTCAGAGGGCGGAGGGTGTTGAAGGAAGGAGTGGAAGCAGGTCCATCCCTCCCACGGATTGACTCACTCGATGCAGATTGCACCAATTTCCGTCTCGCTCGCAGGACGCTGAGCAGGAGTGGGATGGGACGGGGAGGGGAGATAGAGAGTGCGGAGCCTCCAGGAGAGGAGGAGGAGGAGGCGTGGGGAATTTTTCGAGGGGCGAAGGGGCTCTCGTATCGACTCTGTGGATAATGCTGCCTACCCGGCGTGTCCACCACGCGTCAATCTATAGCGGTTATCAAACGTGACTTTGGTCCTCAGCGGTCAACTATATGGAAAGCAGCGTTTCTGGTTTGCGCTCCGCGGGTTGGCGTGCTGGGGGCAGAGGGAGTGAAGGTTAGGAGTGTTTGAGGTTTGAGAGCAGAAATCGATACACGCCCCCTCCTCCCCCTGCGACCCACCCCCACTCCTCTACCTTACTCTCCTCCCCACCTCTGGTCTCCTCCCGCGTTTCCGAACCCCGGGGAAGGGGCTGCTGGGATCGGACAGGGAGGAGAGAGGGGGTAAATAGTGCAGCGATTACGTCGATAAGCGAAGTTCTGTGGGAGAGGGAGTGGAATGGGGAAGATATTGTCAGCTAATCACGGAAGCTAGGGGTAAACCGTCGTTTTTGAACGAGATTAACAACGGGAAAAATATTTGATGCAGGAATTTCACCCATTTGATCATGATTTTTAGCTCCTAACGCCCTCGGTTTAGTTTTGTTTTACATTTATACACCGCAGAGAATAACTATGGTAATATGACTCAAATGACTCATACCAGTATTAAAATTTTTTTCTCAAGTAACACAGGAACCTTTCAGTTCGATTGCTTTATCCTAACATTAAAGCTACAGCTGTGGGGTTATTAAAAATAAAGTGATAAGTTATTTCATGATTCAATGGCAGTCTCATGAATTGGTAGATATGCCAATATAGAGTATGTTTGTTTGTGTATATGTGTGTGTGTGTGTGTGTGCGTGCGTATATGTGCCTATATATATATATATATATATATATATATATATATATATATATATATATATATATATATATATATATATATATAATTGAAATAAATCAATATCCATTTGGGTTGGTGTAGTCCGGAGGTAGACCGTTGGACTACTGACCGGAGGGACCGGGTTTGATTCTCGGGAAAGCCTCACTAGGCACCTGCAGCTCCACCCAAGCTATGCAATTTTTCGGGTAGCAGATCTTCCTGGAAACCATAACCGGCACAAGGAAAGAAACTGGTCCCCCTACCCAGTTGTGTGAATTTCTAATGCCTTCGGGCTTAATACTGGGTCAACTCTATCAACTAACAAACCGAATTGTTGGTTAGTTGGTTACTGTGTTTTTTATATATAATTGATCCCTTTACTTTTTTGAGTTATTTTATTACCTCTAACGCAATCCTAAGAGAAATAAAAGCAATTGTTTCGAATTTCAATTGGCTAGTCTTTTTTTTTGCTATATAGTATCACATTTTACGTGAGAGCCTGAAAAGGTAAAATACAAAAAAATTGTGAATATTTATGATATCTTTAAGGAACTCATATTTTTTCGTTTTGACTGAATTCTCAGATGAAAGAAAGTAACGTCTTTGCATGGCATATTATTATGTAAATATCGTAAGATTAATAAGGTACTGGAATAATTTAGCCGTCAATGAAAGCAAAAAATATATCCTAAATGTGTTTCTATATTTTCTTATTTGACATTAAACTTTACAAAACAATCATATTGAAGCTAAAAATTCATTTTACGTATTTATGTAGTGAATTACACTACATTTATGTAGTGAATTAGTGAATTTTTAGAATAAATTAAGAAGATTTCTTCCAAAAATAAATGCGTATATCATTTCACTTTTATATTTTCTGATTCTTGAAAATAATTCTAATAAACCACATGTAAACATTGCTTTTTGTGTGTTGAAGCATAGGCTTCCGATAGCTCACGGCAGTGAATTTTAATTATGCCTCGCATTTATAAACTTTCACAATGTAACTAAATGCATATTTGTAATTGGTATCCTTATATTGCGGAATTTATTCATTCTTGAGAATAAAATTCTAAGTAATGTAAACATCGGAGATGTCCGGAATGGAAGCCAATATCGCGCCATGGTTAGTTTTTTGAATAAAATATGTATCGGTTTATGAAGTAAATAGTGTTTAAAATATACTAATCGCACATATGAATGATGTGCAGTCCATGATTTCATGTAATTCTTGGCGAAAACCAAAATAAAAAAAGCACGATATTACGTAGCATCGTATTTAAATGAACTGTAACTAAACGTATTATAGATATGCAAATGATGAATGGTTACTATTTTAATTAAATATATTTTGTAAAATCCTAAGAGATCTTACTGCTTCATGAAATGCATGTAATACTTAAAATTTAAAGAGACTTTAAGATAATATTTATTTGAAACTACAATAATCATCTTATTTTCCTTTTATTTATTAAATATTTATTTATTAATTGATTGCTTAATTACATTTATCTAAATTCACATGATTACTTTGTCGCGCCGTGGGATCATGAAATACTAATATTTTTAATGTTGATAATTATTAAAACCATACGGTTTATTTATTATTTTAATTTCTAAGATAAATAAATTATTATCTAGTAGCATAGAAAAACAAACCTTGGACACATTTTTACAATAAAATATACCAACCAAAGAAAACACTATTCAGTGATAACTGCTATTTTCTTATGGTTTAGTAATTGTTTTTAGTTTGTTGGGTATCTGCCTTTTTCGCTGATTAATAAAAATTAATGTCAAAAAATAATTAATGAGGACTATAAATTGAAGTGGAATTAAATAAACTAAGAATAGTACAGTTAAATATAAATTTTTGTCTTTGATTTTTCCACAAATACCCTTTGTGAAGAATAATATATTTTTTATCGACCACGAGTTTTTTGAAAATAAATCACCAACGTCGTTAAATTGAGTGCCTAGGATAAATTTCACCGTAAATCTTATAATGCGTAGTGAGTGAACCATATCCAACTTCAAATCGGACACTAAGTATTTTTCACATGTTTCACATATAAAATAATATACCGAATTATATTTAACTATCTTAATCCTCTTTATACATTATTTTTAATGGAATATTTAATAGCTTTTACACGCATTATTGAATAGCTTGAACTGTAACAATGATGCTATAGTGTAATTTTAGAATAATCTGTTTTGGCAGATGATATGTTTTCTTAGTGCTAGAGTCTCTGAACGTTTTTCAAATTCACGTGTATTTTGAAAATACATTATCAAAATTACGCAATTTTAAAATTTCTAGGATACGTAGTCGTATTTTCAGTGTAATGGCTGTTTCAGCAAAGTCGAAGAAGCGTGGAAGAAGCTGGAACAGTTATTTTAACGGTCCAACCACTGATTTGAACTAAAGAGCAGACATTTCACAATATAACAGCCATTCACCTCGACTAGGACCGAAACTATGATTTCTTGATTTCTAAAATCGAGAAATTTAGGTTCAATTACAGGTTAAAAAAACAATTTTCAAGGGTCTACGATTCGTTAAAGCAAAGGTCTACCGGACACTATGAGATTTCACCTAAGTCTCATAACATTAATAACCTTATTTTGAGGACGAATGTTACAGTAAGTATCCTGGTTACATATTAGAGATTAAGCATGTATTCAATCTTTATATAAGTGATATTCCTATCATCGCATTATGGGCACGTGAATGGAACTTTCATCATAGCATTATATACTCTGGAAATATAAGGCTTTTAACTCATTTTAAAAAACTTGAAATATGGATGACTTCGAGTTTGCACCAAGCGTATTTGCACCAAATTGGTTACTTAATCTTAAATGTTGTATTTGGATTTTAATACTGCTTTCCCCCATCATTACTGCGAAACAAGAGCTAGTTGTCCTTACTCTGAGGACAGTAGAAACCCCAGAAGGAATACCATAATGAAATTCTCTGTCATTAAATGATAGAAGGCCTAGAAATCTATTTTAGACGAAAAATCAGCAAACGTCCGATATGTCCAACAATTTATCTTGCACATCTTTCAAGTAGACAAGTCATCGACGTTTCCCTTCCTTCCACGTTATTATGTTTTGGTATTTGTAACTGATATTTTAAGTGGTATAAATCTAATACTATTATCTCCGCTCTAGGAAAACATTCTTTCCAAGTTACCGAATTTCTCATATTGGCTGCAAATTATCTTGAATGTTGATTCATATAAATCTTTTAACCTGATGAATATTCTTTATTAAGCATAAGAGGAAGTGACGACCATCATCAAAGGTTATTTGGTACCTCCATATATTTCTGTTGTATCATAAGGAAACTAAAAAAGATTCATTATCAATGAAGTTCGTCGTTACGCCCACCGTGAATTTGGAAACTTCGTTGCATCAATCGGAGGGAGCCTGGAGCTTTAAAGATATTGTGGTTGGATTCTGGAGAACGCATGGGATCGACGGAATGAGAAAGCTAAAATTAAGCAAGCGGTGGGGGAGAAACTTCGGAAGTTGGTATGAAGAGGTTCTTGGCAGGTTTGAACGATAACGGAGGGGCGGGGTCCAACAGGAAGGCGGGGACAGGGTTTGGGTGATCGGGCGAGCAGGAAGGGAGAAAGGGTGGGAATGTAAGAATGAGTGACACGCCGCGCTCGCCGAGACGGCCCGAGAGTGTCTCACGCGCCAGGCGACACGCAAACCAATCCGACACGCACGACGCCCTTCCTCACCACTCCTTTTCCTCCACGAGGTTGAGGTATGAACCCTCCCACCTCCATCTCCTCCAATATCCATTCCACGAGGAGTAATAAAAAAACCTTCCCGAAGCCCCCGAAAACTTCGTGCTCTGCAAACTGGCAAAGGGCAGCCCTTCCACGCTCAAGTGACTTGGAGTCCCTTTTAATAAAGATGATGAAAAAATATGAGCACGTATGTTTAGTTCACATTATCTCGAAAGGTAAAAATATATAAAAATAAAATACTCCTCCCCTCCTCATACTTTGCGTGTCTTACAGTTCTCTCGCGCCGGGCTAGTTTTGTCCCGCCCTCTCCGACCCCACTCCTCGCCGTCTCAATTTCCCCGGATCCTTCCCTTGTCGAGCCAAACCACCCCATGTAACTCTTCGTCATTTCTCCCTCACTCCAGTTTACCCGCCATGAGCTATCGTGTAGGGCTTTAAGATACGATGGCATATCAAATTATACAGCCAGGAGTCACATAGAAGCGATAAGCATTGAGAATTTGAAACCAATATTTCATAGGTTGTTAACGAGGTATTGCCGATGCATGATTCAGATGAATTATTGGTAAAAATATTTACGACACACTTTTATCAAAGATTACAATCAGAGATATAAAAACTAACATTGTTTTTAGTAATCTTAATTAATTTCAACTGAAACCGCTATTTCCATTACTTATTCTTAGTATTTCACCTCTTGAGATGCGAAATGGATACGGATACAGGATAATAAAATGTCTACGTAAGTACAGTTTTTGTTTATTTCCTCTTATAAGGCCCCCTGAGCAACAATTTTCAATGATATGTAATCTCTGCTCTCGAAATTAAACAAATATTTCCTAAATTATACCAAATTTGATCAGTATGCTATGTAGGCAATATTCTCGTCAACCAAATGGAAATTTTCCACTAATGCCTCAACTATTGATTAACCATGATATTCCTATGCAGTTACATTCTAAAAAAATATGTCACGCGTTAAAATATAAATTACAGTGGCTTTATTTAGAAAAGATGATGCGGTTAGCGTATGGGTTCGTGTGGAATGCAAAATAAGCACTCGCCAGCATTAAGTAATATTTTGCAGCTAATCCTCACTCAAAGAATGAGTGAAAAGGTACTAAAGAAAGATATGGAGCATAAAATTATTGAAAATCCAATATCTTAGGTAAGTTGATGAGAGCAGATCTAAATATAAGTTTTTTTTAAGGAAAAAAGAAAAAGTTTGACACAGTAAAGAAAGATACAGTTTTGAATGCTTGGGGCAGAGAGGAAAGTTTTGGGGATAGTTTGAGGAGGGCAAAAAGTGAATGGAGATGATATACTCGCAAAAAGGTTATTGGATGGTGGAAGATATAATGAAGGAACCTAAAGTAATGGGGAAAGGAAGTGGAAATATAAGTTATTTCTGGGCACTGTAAAATGAGCATAGAGTATGACGAGCTAAGTAATTCTTTTCCAATTTTCTCATTATATGCAGTGATGCATCAAAGGTTAACTAGTTTATGAAGTACTTTTCAAGAACCGTTCAAAAGTAACTGATTTAGTGTGCTAAATTTGATGTTGATGCATGAGATTTTTTTCGTTTTCCCACTTATTTTCTTCATCTTTACATTGTTTACATCAAGAACCAATACTGAAACCTTGATTTTTATGCATACTCTCAACGATCATTGGCAAAAAATTTTTTCTCCCTTGGAAATTGTTTTGGCCTCATTCCACCTCTTAGTGTCCCTCCTTTATCCCCCAAACACTTGCAAGCACCTCCCTTGGTGGGAGCCACGTCCTTTCCTTACACCAAATTCTCTCCCACTTATCGAGGTGGTGTTCTTCGTGGAAGGCGTGCGTTTGGTGCGAGACGTCGAGTGGATCCGGAAACGCGAGGGAGTCCCAGGGCAGGGAAGTAGGAAGCGGTGGAAGGATGGAGAGAGGAAGGATTTCAGTGTCTCGGGTGAATATTACTTTCTGGGCGTCGACGGTTCCGGAATTTAATGCCGCGATACGAGCATACCTTTTGGCGCTTTTGGTCAGTAGTTGAAGAGATAAGAGCGACAATTTTGGAGGCATAGCGGTCGGTCTCCACCCCATCCATCGAATGGCTGCCTCACGCAGCACCGGAAGCAAATGAGCATTGAGGGTGTTCAGGCGGCACAGGATGTGGAAAAGTGATAGGAAATAAGTTTCAGCCCGAAAAACATGCTAATGAGATCATTTTATTTTCCAAAAGGCGAGATAGTTCAGTTAAAAGCAGTATTGCTTTACACCTAAGTTTAAAAAAATGTAGACTTAAAAAGTAATCTTTTCATGCTAATCCCAAGATTCATTTATCTTATTACTTCTAAATATTCAAAAGTCTACCAAATATAATTGTTTTGGGCTAAAAATAAGTAATCCATGAACTTCTTCCTGTTGAATTGAGACATCTGAGTTAAAGGTTGTGATGACTAAATTACCAACGAGCACGATTCTCTTTGCTTTGTAAAGGGTTCATATAAGACCCAAAATGTTTTGTGGTGTGATAGCAGATCTATTTTGGCATAATCATCAAACTTCATCTCCTGAGTGTTAACAGAATAAGGTTTACATCTTTATTTCATCATGGATTACTTTAGTTTTCTCCAATCCATGAGATCAGTTAGTAATTATTCAAAATTACGATTCATATTAATAAGACTAAAATGATTGATACGAATCTGCCAGGGATAGCTGCGCTAGGGCATTTGGACTTTTAACGGAGCGAATTAAGGGAATAGAGTGATTTCACCAAAGAGGATTTTCTCGTGGACGGACCCCCGTTACTCCGGTCGGGGCTCCACTGTGTTGCCTTTCCAGCCGCCTAGGCTTCTAAGGCAGGGCGTCGTCTTCTGCGTTGTCACGGCGTTCTGGCGATCCCTGCTACTGAAGCCTGGGCCTATTCTTGAGAAAGATAATTTCCTCTCTTAAGGGCGACTATTTCCAAACTTAGGAGGACAAGCCACCTTGGCCAAATATGCATTCTATTTGGCAAATGTGGCTCATCTCTTTCTTCTGGCTATGAAGGCCATAAAACGCATTGTTCTTATCTTTTATGACGTTGTATGATTGCTTCCCTACTGTTCTTTCCACTTGTGTCGTACTTTCCTCTTTTGGTGTATGAAACAGCTCCCTGACGCCATCTCTTGGCTAAAGAAATGAGGCATTTGGTTGCATAAATCCCCCTAAGACTTCTGTGGTTAAGTGCAATTGCATGCTCAAGTGATTAAAGCATCGATCCAGCAAGTCGAATGATCAATGGCTCGAGTCCCGGTCAAGGATATATTTTGCTTTTGTGATCTGCTCGATTCCGCCTTCCCAAACTTCTCCTGTGTTTGTTTTTTGTACAAGCTCCTATGCCTTCTCCTTATATCTATATCCATGTGAATTTATATATATATATATATATATATATATATATATATATATATATTTATTTATTTATATAATTTTATTGTTTCTTTGTCACTTCATTCTTATCTGTTTGACTAACATGTTTACCGAATTCGGATTTTCCCTTACTTTCTGACGGTGTACCTCGCTTTTTAAGCTTTATTATTTTCCCACCTCAGTTAATTATTCCACTCTATACCTCCTCATGACTTTGCTCCTTTGACTATATTCTTTAACATTTTCTATCCATCTAATCATCTCTTATGCTATGCCTGATTTTCTTCTCGTTTTCCAGTTTAGTGTTCCGATAAGTTCGTTAGTAGCTTTCAATGTCCCATTTCATAAAGTCAAAATTTTGTTCTATGGTATCCATCTCCCTATCTCATTGATAATTGCATTTATAGTCTGCTGATACCCTTTTCTTATCAATATCGGTTGCTAATGCACCCAAAATTCCATTCCGTCCTCCATCTACCATATTATGCCGTGTATATTACATTTGATTCGTGATAAATTACCATCCGAATCTATATCAGATCCCGGCGAACTGTGCGACTTAATCACGATCATCCTAAAGTTGTTCCACAGTATAACATAGTGTAATTGATACCTTTCTGAGTCCTCGGGCATTCAACATGTATACTAACGTCTATTGTGGTGTTTAACCGAAGAGACTGAATCGTGATAGATGGAAAGAATATATTTGAGGAACTACAAGGTAAATATATTAGATCAGCAACCTTGGGTATAGCAAAATAAAGTGACGCAGATAAAGAAAACCTAAGTTCATGCATATTTGATGGCAACAAATAATGGGAAATAAAATCAAATGCGGTCGTGGAGGTAGATAGCATTCTCGCGAAACTAAAAAATCTTTAGAAAAACATGGGAGGAAGATAGTTTTTAGGGCTAAATCGTAGCATTTTCAAGGAGGAAATTGGGCTGAAAATATCTAAAGATGAGTGATAGCTCATGTACCAAAGAAAGGAAAGACAGTAATATGTGGCAAGATGACGTAAAAGTTTGAGTATGTACAAAGCTAAAGTAGTTCTCCGAATAATAAGTAAGATGTTGGATTGGAATTTAAATGAATATTTGGGAGATGATCAGTTTTGTTATACAAATAAGTACCTTATTTGTATAACAAAAGAAAGATAATGTTTTAAGAGAGGCAATTAGCGTGGGAACGAGGTGAGAGGGCAATGAGAGGATGTGGGGGAGGGGAGCAGATCTGGTAAGTTGACATGTTTTACATCGGGGGCGGTTGCAAGTAGGGGAAATATGAGGATAATTGTCAGGGGGAGCACTAAAGGGTTGGCGGATCTCAGAAGGTTTTTGAGATTCTCTATGCGAGAGAGGGGCATTGGGGTACTAAGGATGAGGTCGCGTCATTTTCGTGTAGAATAGGAAACAGTTCTTCGGAGAAGGCCGAAAGCTCAAACAATGTACAATATGAGTGTCAGCAATGTGTTATCTGTTACCTCTTTAATTTTGTGTTATATTGTGCCGTTTTATATATATATAATGTATAAAGGTATATTATATATTATATATATGTATAAAGGTATATATAATATATATATGTATATACTATATATGTGTATATATATATATATATATATATATATATCTACATATATATATATATATATATATATATATATATATATATATATATATATATATATATATATATATATATATATATATATATATATATATATATATATATATATATGTGTGTGTGTGTGTGTGGAATCAAATAATATTTTTCCTAGTCTTTATAGAGTCACTTCATCGACGCTTCGCCAGCCATGATAGATTCCTATCTCACATTTTTTAACGGATTGGTTAGAACCCTTCTTTTTTGCATATTTCCCTCCTATGTTTTCTGTTTCTCTCTCATTGTTTTCTAAAACACAAATTAATTTGAAAAAAGCACTCTCCAGGCGTTAGGCGTTATTGCCCGAAGCGAGTCGCGTTTTTGTTCATATTTTATCGACACTGGGTGTTCATGAAAAGTAGAAATATTTAGGATGAGATGACGTTGTATTGAATAAAAGATTGTGAGAATGCAATTTTAAATCAAATTTTAGTTGAAGTAGAAATAAATAACCACTTGGTGAATCGTTACTAATGATTCAAGAAGTTGGAGTCATTGCAAGATTCATTTTGCGGAATTGCTGTAGAATTCGTTCCCTAATACTTAACCTTCGCTACTTATTTTTAATACTGTCCCTAGGATTCCCTCGCAATGATTCACCGATTTTCCCTTCAATATTTCAATGAGTTGTTTGTTCCTAAGGATCGATTTTTGACATTTTATTTTAGGCATTTCACATGATTTGCAATTTTAATAACTTTTTCTTCCATATATACTTTTATTCATCTTAAGTTGACGACTATGTTTTCTTAATGTACGTTTACTCCCCTTTACTAATCAAACTCACCCACACAAGGGATTTTAAAATGAGCAGAGTCAACTAATTGCAAGCTTTCAGACATCTCGTGGAAAATTTGTAATTGCTGAGGCTGAATGCCTTAAATATTGGATTAATTTCTCACACTGTGCCACATGAAAGTGTACTTATCGAGTATGGCGTTCATGAATATTGCTTAATTCTATGAATTTGGAATTTATCCGCATCCTTGATAAAATTCTTCCTTTTATTTGATTAAAACTTAAATAACTAGTTAATGAAAATTTAGAATTGCGTGCAAAAGTATGACGAAGTATACAGGTGATGTTGGTTGAAGCAGTAAAGATTTCTGTTTGCTTGAAAATGTGTAAACGAATTAAAAAATATAACTGTTCACCTTAAGCGAGTAAACTACCCGAATACACGTCTCTTCTCATGCTCGTAAAATTCAGCGCTTGAGAGATCTTTCAGATCTCCGGCGCATAACGCTCAAGTATGCTACATGGAGACGATAAGCCCTTTTTAAGTATTTTATAAATACGACGCATTTCACTCAGATTACGAGCTCATGGTTACTTTATGACGATGCTGGATAATGATATTATCTCCCTCGAGTCTCGGCTCCTGGTAGCATGTCGACAAAAGCATGCGACGCTTCTCATGCGAAAGCGGCTTCGTAAATTTCCCTTGACGTTGTTTTAAAAGTCTTTTGTTTCTGAAAAGTAGAAAACATTAAAGCTCAGGCATTAGTTGGGATATCTATCTTTAATGTTTATAATTTAAATTAAATTCTCTATATAATATATTATTCTCTTTGTCTAATTTATGCTCTACAGAATAAATTTAGAGCCAAAATCAGCCATTAATGCGAATGTGTTTTTGAAATTCAGTGCGTAATACTTGCATAAAATGTTACTAAAAATTGTCAGTAATAATGGTTAATATCTAAAATATACACCAAATTGCAAATATCAACTTCAGTTCTTCCAAAATTTCGAAATAATTAAATGTTTACCCATGGAAAATCAATATTATAGTTGTGTATGTTACTGAAAACTCTACTTTAAATTAGTTCCCCAGCCTAGAACCAATTTATTACAGATGGTATAATTAATACGTTTGTAAATTTTAATGCAATAATCTCGACTTTGATTCCAAAGTAAAACGCGACTTTTCACTGGACTGGATTGCGCGGAATACAAAGAGTCTCTGACTTCTCGACAACTGATGAGAGTCAAACATCATAACGAAACTATTAGTTGAGATTTAGTCTTTTATTGGTTTTACCTTTACTTCTTTATTGGAACCTTTTCTGGATTAAACGTACTTTTTCGGGAGTACCCCGTGCGCTTGAAGGGTTACAAACTTCCATTAAACATATGTTTAACAACTATTCTGTTGTGATTTTTTGATGAAGGTAATATCAGCTGACTGTGTGGCTCTCAAGCTCGGAAGCCCATTTTTTGTGATCAATCTCTGGAATTCTGAGATGCAGCTTTTGCCTAAGAATGATCCGGAGACGGTGCCGGTAAAATTAATCATATTTTTATTCTGGGAGTATCATGAGTGGAAAAAATTTATAATTTGCAGTGAAACCTCATTGCAGTTATTGACAAATTTCACATCCATTTCTTACCCTAAACTAGGTGCTCATATAAATAAATATTAATCGAAATCATAGCAAACTTTGAATTTCAATAATTTATGACTTACTTTAAAGTTCAATCCGTTCATATCATTGCAATATAATTATTATAAATTTCCATGTAGCAAATAAGTTTTCAATATGGCTAAATATATTACAAATATTTAACCTTAACCTTCCTACTCCCAGCTCTACGAGAAAAATCTTTAATTCTTAATTATATCTTTCATCTTCATTCTATTTGTAGTAGTTTTAGTTTTGGATGTAAAATATTTCTTCTTCTTCCATAGATGATTTGTCATTTTTAAGATAGGCTATTGATGTCATGTATATCACATTCAGGATTTCCACAATTTTAATGCTTCTTTCTTCGATTTTTTAGTTGCACAAAATCTCTACTTGTTGAAATGGGTCTGAGGAATCCTTAATAATAAAGTTCACGATTATATCATGCATTCGAATTCCAAATTAGTATTTTTGACACCAATATGTTCCTTGAAATATTCTAAGCTTTCGTTTTCCACGCCGTGTGTGACTTCAGAAATATTCCTCGTACCAATTATTTCTAATTTTATTTGGTGCATACGCATAGAATGTCTCCTTTCGTAACGGTACCATTACAATCAAATGTTTCTGACGCTTGTTCGGTACGCAAGCTTCGTTGAGCGTTGAGTGATGTGTCTTGTCTTAGAATTTCCTCAAGGTAAGGCAAAAGGCTTGTGTGACCGTATCCAAGGCCAGTTGATGCGCCGTGGACTCATTTATTCCGCCACTGTGTGTGTGGCATCGTCGAAATCTTGAGCTGGCAAGAAGGAGTAAAGGAAAACACAAATAAAGGAAAGGGTGATACTACAAGTAGCTAGGGAGAAGGAACTCTAGACAGAGAGGGAACGGGGAAAATAAATGGAGAACGAAGTAAGGAGGAGTGAAGGGGGAGATAGAGGTTAGATATTGGGAATAGGGACGGTTACAGGTAATACAAAGAAGGAGAGAAAGAAATAGAAAGGGGTGAAAAAGGGAGGAGATATGGCGGAATTTAAATGGACACAGAAGGAGAAATAGGGAAATGGTAAATAGGAGAATAGAGAGGAAGAGATAACGGGGAAGCCGGGAGAAAGAGGGAGAGAAGCCAATTGGGAAACATTGGAAGGAAAGGAAGGAATGAAACAGAGAGGGTGAGGGAGGCGAATACCGAAGGTTAGATACGTGTGGCATAAGGAGAGATAAATAAAGAGAGAAGGAATTAGGGAGGGAAAAAGGATAAAAATAGGGTGGGTGATATACGTTAGAGATAGACCAATGATGGAGGAAGGGGAGGGAGGGGCAGAAGAGAGTGAGGGGGAGATATAGCTGGTGATAGTGGAGGAGACTGAGAAAGAGAGAGGGAGACAGAGGTGAGTTGGGAGAGAGCGAGGGATGTTTTCCAGGGAGAGTCCCGGGGGGGGGGGGATGGAGGACTGCGCGCGAGTCTTTTCAAGTCTCTTTGGCCGCGCTGTCATTTGCAATTCCGAGCGCAAAGTGCGCACTCTCCCTTCGCTGTCTCCCTTGCTCCCCGTCGCTCGCACGCTCTCTCTCGTGCTGTCAGTATTAAGGGGGAAGGTTGGTAACGTGATTGATTCAGGGGGGACCGAGTGAGGTAGGGGTAGATAGGTAGGGAAGATAATGAGTGCGGAGCGACGACCCCTTTAACGCCTCGACTGGCATTCACACAAATGCAGGGGCCCACCCAGGTCTTGCGGTCGTCCCATAATCCCCTAATGCGTCACTTGGAAGAAGTATCGAAGTCGGCGGTATGGTCTTTACACTTAGGACGCGGGAAGGGCGTAAAATGCTTTCGGATCAGATCTCTGACCGCTACACCAGGTAGACCCTTCTGCCCCCGTATTTGGTTGAGGGGGAGGACCTCAAGGAGGCTGGGAACCGAAATCTAATCAATGGGGATGAAACGATCCCAATGCCTTTTTGCTCGGAGGACAGGTCGTAAACCTGTTAAATTAACCTACGTTTCATTTCCCAATACTTCTAGAGTGAAATTTAATGGAAGAGCAATTGTTTCAGTGAAAGTTCTAGGATAACGTCCACTAAGTAGGAATTCTTTCTGCATGGTCATTATAAATTTTTAAGATCTGGAACTGAATGAACCACCAAATTAGTGATAACTTCTAAAAATTCTCATCGTCATTATCCTCACTTGTATATACCCCTTTTGTTTAACGTAAAATCCTACTTATTCCTCTAATAAAGAACTCAAATATTTATCCCTACATCTCTTTTCCGCATGATCGCTTTTATCACTGATACGACTGGTTCGACAAGTTGAATTACACTCCGCTCGTATTTTCTATCCACTTATCTTATCTTGCACTCATATTTCACAACTATCTGTTATTAATCCGGATTTAGGTTTTCCTGTCTATATCCTTACGTTCACCTTGGCTTCAACTACGTGTATTGTCCTCATTAACTTGCCAACTCTTCAAAACCACCAATTAGTTCATATCTTTTACTTTAAAATCTTCTTTCTTCGGCCAAATTTCAATGTTTTTATCTATTATGCCAATCAATCAGCCCATTCCATATTTGCACCATGAGGAGGGGTTTTCGAATTTTAAAAAAGTGTTTTTTCTTAAGAAAATTTTCACTCTTGTCAAAAATGATCATATAGTTAAAAAAATGACACCATGGTGTACCCTAAATTTTTCTGAGAAACTTGATGAATAAAATAAAATAATTGTTGCCGCATAATTATTTTGGAGTAATTAAAAAATTTCAAGAAGTAAAAAAGTTTTCAAATTTGAATTTATCTCATCTGTTATGCAATGAGTTTAAAAACCAGATGCGTGCAAAACTCCTCAATGTGAATATATATCATTGCTATATAATAAATATAAAAAATATTTCCCTTCCGTGCCCGTCACTGCTCTTTAATCGCCTCCCCCTTTGGAAGTTCCTAAACACGCCTGTCTGGTTGTGAATTCGCCGTAACGAGGGGAAACGTTTCACCTATACCATGTGAGGGGAGCGAACACATTCTCTCCCAGGCAACTGTCTCCTCTCGCCCCCTCCTTCTCCCCCTTGGCTCCCTTCCCCCAGGCAACACTCGTGGTAACGTTAAATCCATCGGAACACGGGGATCGCAGGTGTCGCATGCATTAGCGGAGGCAGGGGATGCGACTCCATTCCATGGCTCTGCCTTCACTCGAAATCGCTATTTCCCTCTCTCTCTTCCCCTCTCGAGACCGGAAGGAGGCGAGGCGTCCCGGGCATTGTGGTGCGTGACATTGTGATGCTGGGAGGCACCGCTGGGGCTCCCCCGCGAGGGGGGTGAGGGTTTAACGCCGGCGGGTGTGGGAAGGTTTGAGTGCCCTGATTTCAATATTCCGTGTCCAGCTGGGATGAAGGCGGGAGAATGCATTATCTCAGGACAGGATAATGAGACGTGCTCCCTAATACTAAGCTTAGGAGAAACTATTTCGTACAAAATGGGCATGCTTCGGATGAAAATGAGAAAAAGGTAGGCAATCACGAATATCACTCTGATTTTCAAGAAATGATAAAGATATTCAATGGGGAATTGGTCTAACCGCTCTACGGGAGTAAAATATGTTAGTTGAAGGTGAAACATTTCTTTTTCGTGCATACGTCCAGGAACCATGTCGGATGAATTTTCAGTAGAAGAATGATAGTTGGCGTATGTTTAAATGCCCATCTGTACATATATTATACGTACTGATAGCTGTATGTATGTACATAAGTGTATATGTTTGTTTATTTTTTGAACCTTAAAGAGTATGCCCAAACATGGCCCAAAATTTGCAGGATTTTGAATTTATTCTCTTTGTTCCTTTTATTGACAAATTTTAATCTGAACTCTTTTCTGATTTTAATCTGAACAATTCAAGTTCTAACGTATTGATAGAAACTAAACTTTAAGACCTCTTGATAATATAAGATGTTTTTCACGCTTAGAAAAAATATTTTGAAACTTTCCATGAACATTTAAAATTTGTTACAGTACTTTATCCGGTAGACTCTAACAGAATTAAAGTCGAAAATATTTTAGAGAGAATGTCATGATATCACTGGTTTTATTTATAGCCTAATTAGAAGATGTAGCTCATGTCTCTTCTTCAAAGATTTTTCTTTGAAAGGCGCTATTACATGCGCCGGAGAAATGGAGATGAGAAGCACCGAAATTCCTACGGGTTGGCGTCAGGCTAACGAGAGGAGTGGTGACTAAGGGTATATTCGCTGCCACGAGCAACTCAATGGACCAGCGGAAGATTTCCTGGAGCAAGGGTCGCCGATATAACGTGTGGAGTGATAAAGAGAAGGGATCGAGAGGGCGTGACGGGAGGAGGGTGTTATGCGTTGGATCGCACGCGATCGGACGAGACCGGGGTGATTTGAAAAGCTTAGTCATAGCATGAGGGGGTGGTAAGATTTCCCTGAATTAATTCAAATTCCTCTCCAAATCCCACGCAACCCTCTGACCTCCGCTGGATTTAAAAACTCCTCGCCGACACGAATATCATGGTCTGGGTCGTAATGCAGCCGCTGCACTGCCGAAAAGGGTTACGGCTCGTTAACTCCGAGTCACGCGCCCGCCCGATGCGACCCCACCCCAATAAGCGAACCCGAAACCAGTCTCCTGCCACCCACTGCCTCTATACCACCCCGTTCCCAGTCGAAAAGGCCGAGAGGAAGCTGACGGACCCTGTGGCTTTGCGGTCGCCGCCCCGCCGTGGGGTTGCTTGCGGGGGGTGAGGAGATGGGTTGGCGGTTTCCAATCGCGGGGAGTGTAGACCTAGGGGTGGGGCGGGTGAGCGAGAGAAGGCTGGTTGAATGAGGTCCGGGGGATGGGTAGGGGGTAGATCACGATGGGTAATAAAAGGGGAGGAGTACGCGCCGTAGAAGGGAGAGGGAGGGTGCAGTTATTTCGCCATCGGACTTCGGACGGAGTTGGTGGATCTGATGGTGCTGGCGGGAGGGTATAAATGAAGTGGCGGAGTATGGGGGAACTGAACTTGGGTTGGCGGCGGAGGAAGAGTCGGAGTGAGTGTGGCAGTGGGTGTAGGTAATCCCTTAGGGGTGGACTGCATAAATAATTCCCTCGCGGTGAATCCCACCGTCTCCCCCGCACACCCGCTCTCCCTCCATCTTCCATTACTCAATCCCTCCTCGATCAGAAACACGCGTGTGCTGCCTCTTCTGCCCTTTCCCCCAATGAATGTACGCCCTGCATGAAAGCGAAAGCTGCCGCGAAGCACCAGAGGGCCTCTGCGAAAGCCATTTTACTCGTTATTAAGGGTAAAACGTCGGGTACGAAAACGTGCGCCGTTTGCATGGCTATTTGTAAATGTTGTTTAGTTGTTTGTCTTCCGGAACCAATAGGTATCTTCATTGAGCACTGGTGAATTACTGCGTAAGTTTCTATCAACGAGAATGCGCTTTGAGCTATTTTTATTTCATTGATTGATTATTATTTGATGTATTAGACGAGAAGCATTTGTTAAGCTCATTAGCCGTTATGAATGATTAAAATACATTAATTTATATCCGTATTTTTTTGTTGTGTATACGAACACCGTAATCTAGCGGTTAGCGCATTGGTTAATTGACTGGACGGCTCGGGTTAGATTCTCATGGACGCCTATGAGCAATCATAGCTTAACCAAATGAATGTGATTTCGGGTTCCAAATCTTTCTGGGAAACCATGGGCGCCGCAGGGAAATAAATTGGTCCCCCTACCTGGATGTGTGATTTCACACGCCATTTAGGTCTTGGTATTAGGTAAGATTTACGTTCAACTATCAAATTTACCTTTCGGTTGACAACTGTGGATTTATTCATAAAGGTACACCTATAAAGAGGAATAGTTCAGTACACCTGTTTAAAATATATTTCTTACACTTATACGTGATTTATAAGCTTTATTTTTAGGTGTTTCATATTCTAGTAATAGAATAAAAGAAACACGGGCAATAGACTAATTGTCATTAAAACTCTTTACATGCTCACAATTTAAAAAATCCCATAAAACAAGTACCTAATTATTCTTGAATGTTATATTAATATCTTATTTATCATCTGCATTTCAAACCTGTGATTATTTAACTGCAGCCCTCCATTCTTATCTATTCAGTGTTAATTCCTTCACGCTCTGATAGAATCAGTTATTCGTAATCCATAATTTGTCCTAATTATTAGTCTTTTGGTCTTACTCGTGGGATATTTCCTTCATTTTTCGCTTCTACTCTTCTTAACTAACCCATTGTTCGTTAAGGAGTGTCGAATTCATGTGATTCTTCATTGCTTTGCGTTATCACTATGAACTTTTCCTCTTCTGCTCTTTTATGTACGTCCTCGGTCTTGACTTTAACAGTTCATTAAATCTTCACCACTATTATCCAGGCTTTCTCTCTTCACTGTTGCGCTTTTAATATTTTATTTTTCTTATTGGACTTAAAATTAAAATAATTTCCGAAAGCATAAAAATAAAATTTGGCTTATGGAAACAAATTGAGTTTTCCCCCTAAGTAGCTTTAACACGGTTTAAAAATATTAGAATGAGATAACGCCATCTCAATTGAATTGTGTTTTACTATTTTCATAATAATTTTCAATGTTAAATCTGATAAAAACTGATAAAATTTTACTTCCAAAAATACGTTGCCTGTCAAGCGTGTTTTAAACTTTTCCCATGCCTTCTTCATGTAATTTTTACCGCATAAAAAATAAACTCTGCATCTTTTATGAAAAATGAAATTCAAGGAATCTCAATGCCACATATGCGAAAGTAATTCGAAACTAAGGCGAAGTCACGCGGACATGCGGTCATAAGCAGATGCGAGGAGAAACGACCTCCGCATGTCCAGCAGTCAGCCCGCGGGAGCGTCCTTGCGAACTTCCCTGTCGTAGCGCGACTCTGCGAGGTACTGCTACGTACGACATGAAGTATGTACGACAAGTACAAGCTGCGGCACGGCGGAAGAGAGGAATTTGTAACGGGGGGAGGCAGATATAGAGGGAAGGTCAGGGAGAACAAGGAGAACCTGAGGCGGCCCCACCAAATCCCCTCCTCCCCCCCACTGGTGGGCATTCTACGTGAGCGCATTTCAAAACCAAACTTCCGTCGCGAGCCAGTAAGAGAGAGGAAGAGAGAGAGAGAGGAAGAGAGAGAGAGAGAGAGAGAGTTGGACGTTCTCTTCCCGTCCCTCCACTCGCTTCCACTCTCGCTCACAACACGACTCGGAAGCAGCAGACATTCAAGCCCCAGCTTTCCAACCCCCTTCTCTCCGCCCTGACCACCTCCCGGCTTGCGTGCACACAAACTATCTCCTCCACCCCCTTCTATATTCCCCAACCTCACAGGGAGTCTCATCTCCTTCACCTCTTGGGAGAGACTGCCCACGGCGAGAAAGAGATAAGGCAGAAGGGAAAAGGAGAGGTGGGAGGTAGTGAAAGGAGGAGTAGAGAGATCATCTAGCCGGCTGGCTGGTTTACTTCGCAAGTTCTCAGCGTCGCATTCACTTCCACCGTCTCGCGAGGACACATCCGAAAGGGGGAGAGCCAGACTCTAAAACCGTTTTTGTGTGGAAGGATGGGGGAGAGAGGTGGGGTGGAAACCATAAGGTTGAAGGCGATGGGTAGAGATGGGGCAAGGGGTGCGATGGTGTTCTCTTCGGTAGAAGAGGGCAGGAGTCGAAGGATGAGTGGTGTGGCGTGGAGGCAGTTTACAGTAGGTCGAGGAGGATATCCTCCAAATTTGCAGAGAAAGGTAGTGACGAAAACTTGAGTCAAGTTGCTCCCACTCCCCTTGCCCACACACACATACACACCTTGAGGCACGCACATCCAAAAGCGCTCTTTCTCCTCTTCCTTCCATTCCCGCCTTCGCTGCGAACTTGCCCAAAATGTGCAGTGCCGCCTGAGGGACATGTGATCCTCATCTTAACGTTGTGTATGGGGAGAAGGAGAGGGAAATGGAGGCGAGAAAAAATTCCGAAGGGAATTCTTCGGAGAACTTAGAATATGGGAAGGAATGGGAGTCGGCGGAGCGGGAGGGAGCAAGAAGTGGAGGGGGCCCGTTGCCCTCGCAGCCTCTCCCGGAGGCTATGACCCGGCTGCGAGCCTGAAGGGTCAGGGCGGGGAAGGTCCTCGCATCAGTTCGGGGCCCGTTGAGAGGCCCGGTCCAATTTTCTCGTTCTTCTTCCGCGCTCCAAACCAGTCCCTTCTCAACCCAAAAGCAATCCCACCCTTACCATCGTCTCTATTAGTTGTACCCAGCTCACCTCGTCGCTATAACGACGGTCGCCGTTGAAACACGAATGCCCGCCGCGCTCGTTTGGAGAGCAGCTCCCTAATTAATGGGATTCGAAGGAAAGGTCGGGAGAAGTACCGACGGTGAGAAGGTACGGGAGGCTGGAGACGTGAGGACGAAGCTGGTGGGGTTTGTGATAGTTAGTTTGCTTGCAGATTGTTCGGCTCGATCATCCCCAGTCTCCGTGATTTCAAATCACGAAGCCCAAGTACGTGAGCGCGTTAATGAATTACAAGCGGCACAATTAGTTCCCGGCTTAATTCATTAACGGGAGGGAGATAGCAAAGTTGGATGAAGTAGTCGTATCTCCTTAATTTGAAAGAGAATGACCCAGTCCCGTTGGTTCCCAGGTTCTTCAGTCGTCATTGGATAGGGCGTATTTGCGAACCAGCGAAGGGGAATTTCGGAACTTGATTTACTGCGAAACTACAATCAACAGCCTTCGCTATTTCATATCCATGAATTTCCAATGATGAAATTCATCAAATCTGATGGTTCCATCAAATTCCTAATAAAATTGGAAGATTTTGAAATTAGTTTGTTTATGAATTTTGAACAGCAAAGTCAACCCCTTATTAACAAAGCCTTGTTTTTTTACCACCTGATATAAGTTTTCCTAGATGTGATTATTTTGGAATCATTAGCATTTCATAATAATAATTTTCATTTGCGGCTTCCTACGGTTATTTTCTTTCAGTTGAATAACAACTGATATGAAAAAATATCATGACGAAACAATGCACTTTAAGGGACAACAACGTTTATGAATTAGCTCTTGATAACAAATTGAGTAGCTTCAGGCGTGATGTGGTGGAAGTTGAACATAATGAATAACTGATCGTAGCACTTTTCCACTTAATGTGAAAATATCAAGTGGAAAAGTGCTACGATCAGTTATTCATTAGCTGTTAATTTTTAAAAGGGTAAGACGTAATTGAATATGACAAACTAAAATAAATTCTATTACATTTTCAGGATCAATTTAAACATAAGTTATTTTAATTGGACGACATCATGTTGAAGATTGGAGTTCCAGATCTCTCCAACGTTGCAATTTTGTGAGTAAAGACGTTTTGTTTTTGTAATTTAAGGATTAGAAATGAAATGTTGAAAGACTTTAGCATTGTTACATATTTTATGACATTTCAAATAAATTAACACCTGAAGTTCTTCGAAATATAAATAAATTCTTAAATACCATAAATCTATTTTCTTTTTCAGAGTATTTTTAATTTCCTTCATGCAGTCAAAATGGATTGCTATTTTCCTACCTGACTTATATTATGTCTTTTATAACGTCGTCAAACGTACAATTGCTTTTTTTATGTTTCTTCAATTCAGTTTTCCTCCTCCTTGAGTGATGTCCAATAATATCCTCTTCATTTTAGTATACCCTGCTATTGGCAACATTCTTTGTTGGTCGTCATATCATTCAGTCTTTATAATTTCATCTGTCTTTCTTATTATACTTTACACTCGGTGTATATCGTCAGAGACCAAATTTTGAAATTTTGCTATAATAGGCACCGCGAAAAAATGTATGCCTTTCTTCACTTTGTTTTAAAAAAGATCATAATATCAATTCCTTCCCATTCATTATTTGATTACATTCTATCGTGGTATTTTTTATTGTCCTTGCCAGAAAACTATAGCCGCGTTTAAAAAAAATTGTTTCCTTAAAGATTGGAAATTAATGATGATTAAACATTTCTTGCAGTAATTTACGCTAGTATCTTTTGACCGATTTCAAAATAAAATTGGCGTTAGAAATGGTACCTGTCAATTCCACTTTAACCACTCGCAATTTTTTGACAGTATGAATTCATTTTGGAAATCCTTAATAAATGATATATTTAATTCATTCGGATTTATTTCAAATATTGAATAAAAGTACTTTCAACTATGGCTATTTAAATATATCTTTAAATTATACATTTATCCTTTATTCATGAAAACTACATATATTAATTCTACAACAATTTCACCGTAGTGAATGTATACCTGTAAAATTGCTGCGCGGTCAACGCACAGTAGTCTTTGGGACGGCATATTCTTGATTTATTAATAGTTTAAGCCCTAAGAGATCTAAATATGTCCTTATTTTACCAGGGATTCTAAGGATTTTAATTGCCAATGTAGTCCTTTCTTTCGACTTACTCTTATTTCTTCCCGAACCCCTCATTCTCTTACAATATGTGTCATATGCACCTCTATACGTGTGTACCATCTGCACAGAACTGGATAATGTTAAAAACTTTTGGAATAGGCAAATTTCGCAATCCGTCGAACAATACTAATTAAGACATGGGAGAATTATTGTTAACTGAAAAAACTGTCGAATTATATTATCGGTACTGTTGAAAAGCCCAATTTTTATCCTAAGTTCATATTCATTAAACATAACCCGCTTGCTGAAGGACTTAGTATCTTGGGACTAAAGTAATCGCTTTATTTAACTCGGCCAGAAACCGTAGATTTTCCGCAACAACCCTGGGATTGTCCCTCGACTCAACCTCAAATCAAAACTTGAACCAACTTCCCCCATTACCTTCTCTCCTCCATCCCTTCCTGAATCCTCGCAAGCGACAAAAATTCCATCCAATTACGCCTCCTGCACACTTTCACCCCTCACCTTCCTCCACCCACCCACACCCAGCATATCCGCCCCACCTGCTCCCTCACGGACCCAAACCTCTTTCCCCCAAACCCGTCCCCCGGCCGCATTTGAAATTTGTGCCTGTCCGCTGCCGCCGTTCCAACCCTCATAAGAGTCTCACTCTGCCCCCCTCCCTCTCCGAGCGCTCCCAACTCTACGCTTGCCCTAATCCCCCTCAGGCCGGCAAAGCGGGGGATTCAACCCCTCTCCACTTCAAACTCTCCTTCCGCTGCCCAAATAACCTTCTTACCTGCTCCCGAATCGCCAGCCGGGACTCCTTTGCACGGATGCACTTGCACTGTCCTACTCACGCCCTGCCTCGCACCTTTCTTACGTGTATGTACGCTTCTTACGCCATTGCATTCGATTTGTTGTCTCCCCCGCTCCCTTTCCGAGGACTCTTTGCTACGGCTTCCCGTCTTTGCAACGCCCTCGCTCCCCTCAGCTCTCCAGCTACAACTTCGCTAGTGTTTTCATCACTTCCTTCTATTAACTGCCTACTTCTTTTTCCATAATTTACTTTTGCATAATCTCGCTTCGAGAATGCTCATTTCTGTTCCCGTTGGGCCCATACTTACTGTATTCATACTCGTGTTCTGGCTTCTAGTTGTTGTCGTCCCCTCGGAAAAACCCCGAAGGACAGTTGACCACGCATTTTTTTTTTAAATTCGGGAGGTCGAATATTTCACAATGCAATATGGCGCGTAATATCATGCATCCCTTGGAGAAAAACCAATTTATTTCGCGGAGTAATCTCCTAGGAAGAAAAATACTACCACCGGAAATGAAGTTACGGCATTTAGAATTCATCCCGACCATTTAGGCTAGAACTTTTTAGACGGAGAGAAAATCTCTTTGAAGCCGTGAAAGCCTTCGAAATATGAAAATATTATTAGCCTATCCTCGCTATGGTTTATTATTTAACGAAACTCTCTCTTAGCTCTGATCCCTTTCCTTGGTCAGAAAATATCGAAGGAGCTGCATCTTGTTCGTAAAGGAACCATATAATTTGAAAGTCTCGAAGGAAATTTTTATTTCAAATAGATTTAAACCCATTTCAACTCTTTTGCTCAAGTTCATATCCTCATTCACCTACCTCCCCTTACCCTGTTTCCTACGCATTGCCATTCCACAACCGCATAGATAATTTCACGTGGTCCGACTTCGTCTTTGCATCCTCGGTTAACTCTTCCGTTCCTCCTACTCTCGGAATGTCACACACTTTCAACTCTTTTCTTCCACCTGCGTTGCTTTCCACCCCTCCCGAAGACAGCCTTCCTACACCCCATAGGAGATGGAGCATGAAGTCGGAGTGGATGGAGGGAGCAATTCCTTAGATTTCCAACCCGCACTCCTCTGTTCTTCCTTCTGCCACACAAGCCGGATCACTGTTTAGATCCTCAGCTTCAATATCCCGCTCAATTCCGTGGCGATCTCCCCTGAGGCCAATTCATTCCAGACGTCCCACGCGCCACCGATCACCCCTCAGCCGGCGGCGCGCACCACGGCGTCTTTCTCTCGGAGGCTGAAGGCGCCTGCTGGCGCATATTTTCTGCGCTCTCTTTGGGATTTGTTCGAATTCTCTCTATTACTCCAAAAAGTAAATCTGAAAGCAAATCACCCGGTCAAAAAAACGACACCAGTTGAGCAATTCGAGTTTCAAAATTGTCCCTTGTATAAAAAAGATTTGGGCTCAACCCTCTTTTCCTAATTTCATTGGAGTAATAGAAAACCTGCCAAGTTTCACAATATTAATTATCATTTTTAATGCTAACATTTTAAACAAGGATGTCTTTTTTATATATTATTACACCAATAATTTGTAGGATGTAATGAAATTTCTTCCAGATGCTCCTCATTTTCATTATCAAATGTTTGTTTGCATACGAGCTCGTAAGACCCCCACAAGAAGATTCTACGAGTACCCTTTTGGAACATAAACGGCAAGCAACACCTTTTTACTCCTTAACTGTTAGCCGAAACTCCTCTACTTTGCCAAGGTTTCTTATTTTATTTCTCCAAAGGATGTGAAATGGATTTGATGATAGTCGACTGCTATTGAGTGTGTGACTGTGTCATATGTTTGAGCTCAAGAACTGGTTCTGAAGCGATCCCGATGGAAACTTATTTTTGAAACAATTCACGATGCATGTGAGCTAAATTGTTCATTTATTTAGCTCCTCGTTAACTACCATGTATGTGCATGTAGCCACAACATTTCATCCCATAGCCCTTCCTTCCTGCATACACGAGCCCTGCTTTTACAATATCCTTCAAAAACACCACTATCTCTTTCCTCAGCTCTACCCTATACTTTTTTCTCATCTGTTCATCTTATTTTTATCCATAATAATAGAAAAAAACATAGTTTTTCATTTCTATTAAGCTTTAATCACGACTACCTTCAGTGTATTAAATCATTTGCAACCCAATTGTGCTTCTAAATGTAGCAATGCATCGTACTTTTTCGTGACTCAAATTAATTTGGTAAAATGTCATCTATTTCTCTTTACGTGATGTATTCACCACATCATGCATCATTATCATCAGTATTTCAATCCTAAGATTGGTTAACTGCAGTCCTCCATTCTACTCTATTCAATGTCAATTCTCCCAATCCCTGACACCTTCTCTGTTCTACGTCCTTCTTAATAAATCATATAAGAATCTCTATTTTCACTTGAGGTATATGCCTAAATTTGCTTTCTCTCTCCATCAATAACATATTCATTTTTCCCTGCTATTCAACTTTATAAAGAAATCATCCCAACTTGCAAATTTGGACCAATTCCGTTATGTGCAGTAAAATTAATTAATTAATTAGATATATTTCAATATTTACGGGTTAATTAGACCAATTTTTTTGATGTTGGCGTTAAGTAATGGAAAGTGAAGATTATTCGTAGCAAATAATAATGAATTATTGCACTGTGAATAAAATACATTTCGGCCCAGGTTTTAAAGCTACTTCGTCATCTTCTGGTTTCAGAAATTCACCTGAAGATGACGAAGTAACTTAAAAACCTTGGTCGAAATATGTATTTTTTAACAGTGGAATAGTACATTATTACTTGCTACGAATTGGTCATGGTATTGAAAGTTACAATCTCTATTTTATATGCCACATAATTTGGGGAGCAGATATTTAACTGAATAATAGCTTTCGTTTGATCTATCTACGAGGGTCATCCGGAAAGTAGTACCCGTTCGTGAAATAAAAAGACAAAAGTAAATATTAACAAACATAAAAAATTTTATTTGAAAGAGGATACTTTAAACTACTTCTCAACATAATCTCCAAGCAAATTAAGGCATTTGTCATAACGTGTGACAAGTTTCTGTATTCCTGCTGCATAGTCCTTCGCCGCCAGCTCATTGAGATACGCGAGGGACCCATCTTGCACAAATTTTTGCATAATGCAGATGGTGTTTAACAATTTCATGAACAATTGTTCGAGAAACATTGGGAAAATGCTCACAGATGTCATCAATTGTGACGCGCCGATCGTTCCTCACGAATTCGTCAACTGAGCTCACCAGTTGGTCTGTAATGACAGACGGTCTCTCCGAACGCTCATCGTCGTGTGTGTTCCCCCTCCCCATGTTGAAGTTGCGACACCACCGCCGAACAGACGACTCGTCCATTACATTGTCTCCATACACCTCCTTTAATTGGCGATGAATATCACATGGGCGAACGTTTCTTGCATTGAGGAATTTAATCACTGCCCTCACTTCACAACTGGCGGCGTTCTCAATTTTTTTAAACATTGTAAACAATCACAGAAACAACACTGGCAATGCTAGCGTCACGCAACTTGGCTCAGAGAAGGCAGACAAGCCACTGAAGCTATCTGACCTCGTCCAGCGGCTACTCGCGTCGTCAGCACTTCATGCGGCACGAACGGATACTACTTTCCGGATGACCCTCGTATGTTGTCCTGGTGCGTGTGTCATTGTTGAAAAGTTTTTTTCAAATCTAAACTTTCTGCACCAATACGTACGGAATGTATGTTAAATATCTTATATAGTTATTTGCTATGCATACATTTTATCATTTCAACTGTAACTTTGTAGTACTCTTTAACACATCGTTTTGGTAATTGTATAGCCAATACTTTTCACATGATATATCTGTTCCCTTTAATACAAGGGTGGTCCTATAAGTACCAGGCCAAATCTAGAGATGGCGAGTTGTTTGAAAAATATCTATATTAGAAAGAATGCAACCTTTGGGGAAACTCTTTCAATTTCGAAGACACGATGCTGCTTAGTATTTGCTTGGCAGCCATCAATAGTGAACGTTTTCAATGATTTGTGAAAATGGAAAAAATTGGTCATCGTTATATGACACAATACTATTATTTGAAAGGCCTCAGCCGAGCCAATATAAAAGCTGCATTGTATTCTACTCAGGGTGAGTCTGCTCCTATCGTTTAAAACAGTAAAATATTAGGTAGCAGAGTTTAAACGAGGCCATACCAGCTGTCAAGACGAGCATCGCATTGGTCGGCCAAATGAGGTTAGGACTCCAGAAACGGTGAAGAAAATTCACAAAGTGATACTGAAGGATCGTCAACTGAAGGAACGCGAGCTAGCAGACGTGGTAGGAATTTCAAAAATGCGGTACATTGCATATTAACTGAAAATTTGGACATAAAAGAGCTGTAATAAAGAGAGTGCCACGTTTGGTCACACTCGAGCAAAACCAGTGTCGTGAAGATGTTTCAATTGAGTGTTTAGCAAAGTTTCACAACGACAAACCAGAATTTTGCGCCGTTTCATAACCATGGATGAAACATGGGTCCATTAATTCACATCTAAGACAAAAAAACATACAAAAAAATGGTTTTTAAAATGCAAAACCGCCTCCAAAGAAGGCGAAGGCCGTATCGTCTGCAGGTAAGGTTATGGTGTCGTTTTTTGGGATGCGTGTGGGATAACTTTCATTGACTATCTTGAAAAAGGAAAAGTTATCAATGGCGAGTTTTATGCGAACTTATTGCAACGTTTTAGCGAAGAAATCAAGCAAAAGCGGCCGAATTCGGCTAAGAAGAAAGTGTTGTTTCATCAAGACAATGCACCAGCTCACAAATCCGTTATTTTTAATGGCCAAAATCATGAATTAAATTTTAATGGTTAACTCATGCACCCTATTCACCAGATTTAGTCCCCTCGGATAATTTTCTGTTCGCAAACTGGCCCGGGAAAAAATGGCCCGGTGTTCATCTTTCAACCGTGAAGAAGTAATGTCGGCAGTTAATGGGTATTTTGAGGAGCGAGACAGCTCTTATTATAAAAATGGTATCGAACTGATTGAACATCATTGGGAAAAGAGAATAGAGCTGAAAGGAGATAATGTTGAAAAATAAACACATTTTTTCCAAAATTTCTGTGTTTTCTTTGTTGGGTCGGTTACTTCTGGGACCACCATCGTAGTTTTTAAAAGGTTAAGATAATATTTCTGACAAGATGGAGTTGAGCGTAGTTTAATGATTCCTAATTTATGAAACCGTTGATTCATTTGAGCGAGGGCATTCAATTTGGAATGGAGGGTGCTTAGCTTTGCAGCTGTAAAATGAAACGTGATAACTGCGAGTATCCATTGATGGGCAGTTTTCATTGAGTTATAAGCAAGTTGCGATTTAATTTAAGAAAACAAGGAATCACGTAAGTGCGCATGGTAACTGAATATACGATACCTATTCAGCGTCGGTCTTCTGTCAGATTTCCAACAGTCCGCATCGCATGTCGCCTGGTGCATGAGTGATTTTATCGAAAAGAGCCTTAAAACTAATCGAAGGATCGGAATAAAATTTCGTACGCTGATGAAGCGTTATATAATCTTGATGACATATTTTTATTTTCGTATCTACAGGAAAAATTAACTTTCTATAATACTATTCTATGCCATCACCTCATAAATTATACTTTTCACATTTTAGAGTAAATACCAATTATATAAACAAGAGATTGCGCTCATTAATTCTAACAATAAATCTGCACTGATATCATTTGCTGGAAAATTGTGTATTTATGCCGAAAATGGTTAATTTTCTTATATGTGTCCTGGTATTTGAAAGTGATTTTCTCTTTCAAGCTGTTAGTGGGTAGAATCATTTTTCTTTACTATTGGAAAACTGATTGTTATTTCGTAAATAATTAAAAAATGGAATTATTTGCTATTTAAACTCAACAAATGGGCACTCATGTTAATGTATTCTTTCTTTTTTTACAATGATATAAATAGTTTTTTACAATGATAAAAATAAACCGATCAAGAATTTTTGGTTCTTCAACTATAATTGTATACAAAAATAATAACCTGCATTAAATTCTCAACTCAGGGAGAAAATATTTGCCATAAGCAAATATTCATCAATTTTTGCTTATGAGGCAGTAAAATTCACTTTTTGCTTTTAAAATTAATAGTTATGATGCTTCAAATGCATTGCACGGACCCGGTAGAGCTAACCTCTGCAGCGAGGGAGCTGTAAATTAGCAATGGGAAATGTACAAATCGAACGCATTGATTTGACTCATGGCTATTTATAATACCAAAGGGAGTAATGTGTCGAGCGAGGCAAGGGAAATGTCTTTCGAAACGCTGGCTGACGGAATTTACTCTCGCATATTAAATCATTATCTTTCGTCCACTCTTATACTTTCCTGTATCATTACATACAAATGACCAGGATGATATCAATTTTTATGTGCGTATGTATTACGACTGATTAAAAATATTACACATTTCTCCAACTGCCGCAAAAAGATACTCCTTTTAGAAACGGGCACCGGATTTAGTTTGCTGTTAGATACTATTTTTGCTCATTAGAATTTAGGTTATCCTTCTTGAATAGTTATTATTTGTTTAATGTCATTTACGGGAGATTTTGGTTTGGTACAGACAATAAAAGGGCACAATAATACATTTTTTAACTATCCTTACAAAACACAATCTGTAATTCGACGCTACCATCAACCCTTCTACAAATCCGCGTACATTCTACCTCCATACAATCATGCCAATTCTATCAATACCCCATTATATCTTCCGTGGTGTCCATCACTTTATTTAAGTATTCAAAATGTTATTACCATTCAAAACTTTTGAAATATTAACGCTTGATCAAGGAACTTAAACCCTCGGATCAGGTTTTTATGCAAACACGCTCCTAACCCCTCAATTCCTTTTTGGAATTTCTTTCGGCAGCCACAATATTAACAGAGTATGCCAATTAGTCAGCATTTCTTCCTTTCACTGCTATGCGTTTTATTGGGAATCAATAACTTCGCAACTTAAATCGAGGAATGTGTCAATTTAGATGGATAATTTATCGTATATTTTTTCCCCCTACTGCCCACGCTTTATAAATAGTTGTAACATAGTCCAACTTTGAGTACAAGTTGCATCGATAAAACACTTCCTTGCTTGGGGTGATTTGCATTCATCTAAAAAAACTTAAATGTATCTATTCGATCATACGTTTACAGAATTTTGCCGTGTATTTACACTGTCGTTCACCTGATATTTTGATGGTAAATATTTGATTTAATGTCTCGTTTTTTCCATTCACTGCTAAATAGTTTCCTAAGAAGGTTCTAATATTGGTTTTTCGGCAATTAAATCATGAGCAACCCTTAAATTGAAACCGCAGGCCATCTTCTGCTTCTGGTGTAACAATTGCCCATTCACTGTTATTTAGAAAATGTACTTTGATCGATTCGATCTCGTAACGTGCCTTGCTTTTATAGATTCTATTTTTGGTGACATGAGGGAGCGCCACTCATGGCCGAAGGAATGAATACGAAGCTTTTTTACATGTGTGGGAATAAATGGATGTCCAAATATTGCACGAGATAACTCTTTTAAAAAATAGAATGTATTGAATGATTTTTCGGTACATTGTGCGTAGAAGCAATTCAACGAATACCCTTTATTGCCCTATTCATTCCATAAGTAAGCGTTATGGAAGAGATGTCAAGATATAACTGTATTAAACATTCCAGTTAGTCTCTTTTATTTGTTAAAAGCCTCATTAAAACAACATAATAGTAGGTTAGTATACCAAATAGTTTTTCAATTTAATAAATCTATGGTATAATTTATTTTTTATAATCAAATCCAAAATTTAGGATGACTTATTAGAATTTCTGGTGATGTTTTCACTGTACCCCAAAAAAATTTATGAAAATAAAAATAAATTTTATCAATTTTGCTCTCAAGCATCTTACTTTGTGAAATAGTGACAGTATACTGCGGTAGTATGAGATTGTTGTACTCTTATTGTTCCACTCAATTCATGTGAACATTATAATGAACAGTTTTAAATAGTTGTGCTCCCTTTTATTGCTATGTTTACTCATATTTTAATTATGATTATGAGAAAGGCTCTATCAAACAGTTTGACGGCTTTTAGCTATCAAACAGCCGAAGAGATTTCTAGTGTTTTGTCATGAAATAATTTGTTCAGTATTTCAAAACAATGCAATGAATAGCAGTTTGGCTAAATTATTTTTGACCACCTAATTCTCAGTGTAATTCCAATAAATTAGCATTGCTCAAAATTTATGTACTTATTTTGGCGAGCTAAGAAGTGATAACTTCTTTTGGAATTAGCGAGGAGATGTTGAAAACTGTGGTAAATGGGAGACCGCTAGGCAGGGAAGGCGGTCGGTAGAAGTGGATACAGGTATGTATGATGGAAAGAATGAAGGGTGGTGGAAAGTATGGGGATGAAAAATAAATATTGTGTGAGGTTCCCGTTTTTCTCTTCTTAGACGAACCTAAGGAATAACGAGATAATATCTGATCCCATTAATTTCCTACGCTAAATAGAGTATTACTATTTATTATGATAACTTACTTTCTAATTATAATAATTATATCATTACTTTCAAAGGTAATTTAATATTCCTAACTTGTCACATTTTGATATGACGAACATACCAGACTAATAGTTTTACGGAATCATGTGAGAAATGTTTGGATTTCTGTTGAAGAGCAATTTGTTAAGTCCTTCTGCACCTTATATAAAATTATGGGTGTCTCATTGGTATTTACACCAGGTAATGCATAACCAAAAATCGATTTTTTCCTCATTATTTCATTACACTGTCTTTTATTTTGATCTGTAAGGCTTCAAAATTAAAGCGCATCCCATTTGCAGGCTGGTATTTATTACCTGATTATTTACTCTTGAATTTTCGTTTTCGACCTTGAATCAATTTTCTATAGGGAAAATTTAATCACCTTTTGTTACCAAAGAACTAAACATGAAATTTTCTCTCAACGAATTAACTCATTTTTGAAGTAAACAGCTGTTGATTTCAACTCCTGAGTATTGATTAAACAAAAGGTTTTATTTTAAAGCAGAGGTTGCTACCAGATTCGTTAGTAAATACATAAAGAACAGTTCATCAAGGCTTTGATATAGAGCTTAGCGCTGTATGCTTTCCAAAGTTTTGTGATGGAGGAAGATGATCGTATTAGATACTTCAAAAAAATGGATGTGGAGAAACAGGGGTAAAGTAATTCGGGCGGAGGGGAAGGCCAAAAAAAATATGTTATTTGAGGTGGAAAAAGAAAAGTCAGGAAAAATTCGATAAAAGTATGAAAATCGTCCAGATAGTATGTGAAAAGTTATGCTAAAGGTTATGATACTAGAGATAACGATATGTTACTGCGGCAAGAAAGGGAAAAAATAGGCTTTTTATATGGCGTTAGGAGTATTTTGAATAGATATAGTAAGAAATAGAATGAGGTAAAATTACTCCCTTCTGAAAAGGGCCTTAATGTGCTTCCAAAACGGTGCCGCAGGAGTTGTAAGGGATTCGCTGTCGTAAAGACACCCAATTTATCTTTCCACCAAATTTGTATTAGATACGACTAGTTTCAACGTATCAGCGTCATAATCAAGTAATAGATACACTGTGTTTTTTTTAACTTCAGTGATGATGAATTTCCAAAAAGTCAAATATGGAAACATTGGATATTGTCAGTGATAGCTATATGAAACCTATATTTAATGGATAGAATGCTTGATTTAATGCTGTATTATGATAAAATGTTAACACATCAGTTTTCTCTTGAACATTAAGAATATAGTGAAAATTTGGGTATACATTCCACTGAATTGCAAATTTTGCGGAAAAACTTTCCTTGGAAAAAAAGATTGCGTCATTTTGTAGGTAAGAAATAGCTAAATACTAAACATTAAGTACTGCGCCTTTGTAACTGATAAAATGGAAATTAATATTTACGCCACGGAAAACACTTTTGCAAATTTCGAGAGTTCGAGTGAATGAACTGCTTATATCAGTACTCGTGCGTTCTCTCCAGTCCTTTCTGAACACTCCATGGTTTTCATTTATTCCCCCCTCTTTTTCCCTCTTCGCATATCCTTCCGTTCCCAACGGTTCACAAACCCTCGCCGCCCGTCACAAAGCGCCTGCACATTTCAGACCGATTTCGTGGTCTCCGATTAGATTCCATCCTCTCAATGGCCACGCAGGTAAATAGCTATATTCTCATAACCATTGAAATTGAAAGAAAATCCCAGATCGGCTATTGGTAGATTCCGTGGTCGCCTATATCTCATTTCTGCCCACCGTATCAATCTTTAAAAGCTCCCCAGGCAACCGATTGAAACCCATTCTCCTCGGCCCTCAAGCCCCCCAAACCATCCACTTTCCCCACCCATGACTTCCTCCAGCGGGGGAATTTAACGCCGGGGTGGGATAACCGCTTTCCTCCTCTTTCTCTCTTTTGGTCATATGGACGGGAGAAACCGCTTAAGATAATCCAGCCAATAAAGAATTTTGATGGCTTTAATCCATTCGTATCGATTGCGTGGGTTTTAAGGACAAGGCATAAGTCAGGTTTCCCATTTCGAGGGGATTTAGTAACGGGACGATTAGAGAATGAGACTCGCTTCTCCCCCCTCTTCGATTGATTGTGAGTTTCCCTGGAGACTGATTTTAGGAGTCTTTTGTCCTAGAATAGCCAAACCCCTTGGCGGGAAAGAACCAACTGGAAATGATGGTAGTGGTGATAAGAGCGATTCGAAGTTGTTAAATGCTTCCACACTGAATTAGCTTTATCCCTTGTGGGTTCCAAACTGAATATTCATCACACTCCGGTGAACGCGATTTGAGGATAAGTAGGAAAAAGCTGATGGACCACACCCCCGCCAACATGTCGGAAGAGCTGTGATTCGCGCGTATTTACCACCTAAGGCTCGGCGTTTGGTGTATTGCCCATATCCAGCATTTGAATAAATAAATTTTCTCATGGAAGGCAACTGTAAATTAGTGAAATCTTAAAATTGGGATTAAGTCATAATACTTTGTAGTACCTTGATATTTATAATAATTTGAGTAACTTAATGATATGTAGCACCTACTTGCTAATGAAATGTAGTATATATTTGTTAGCGAAAATACACCGTATCCTCCAATTATAACTTCAGTACATGCGTCCCTATGTCCTAGATAAGTACACTCCATGCTAAGGTACGCGCAGTCCTCTCTTTTCCATGTTTCTTTATTTTTAAGATTCATGCTCCTGTATTTAAAATTTATTCTTTCCGTATAATTCAAAAATAATTCATTTTTTTGATAACGATATTTCATAATAACTGCTTGATAAAAATGATTGCACTTCTGTTGTATAGTTTATTTGGTTTTCTTACAGCCAAGGATAATGGTGGATAATCTATTTTAATTTTTTTTATGGTTGAACGTAATTATACTCATATCCAGTTGGCATTGATTAACGTCTCCACTTAGTGGCTTAGATTTTACCGAATTAGGTACTATGATTTGAAATGCCATTGGAAATGTTGTTTATTTTAACGTATCGTTGACAAATTTACATAGATATTGAATTGTTTACATAAATGATCCAAAACATCACGCATTTGAAGTCTCAAGAAGATAATGGATGAAAGCTGGTTGAACTAAATTGTTTCCGAAGTAATAATATTTTGGATAAAATTTGTATAAATAGAGTTTAGTTTGATTATTTAAGTAATTTTTTCATAATATGATATTTTTTCATTGTTGTAATTATTGAGAGAAAATTTATATAGTTTAAATTTAGGCAAAACGTGAATTTCAAAGTAAATATTTGTCACTAAACCACATGCACGGTAGAATTTGTTAAAAATCGGACCAAAGCGGTAATTTTGCTGAAGATAATAAGGGTAATAGTTTTTTCTCAAGAGATATCTTCCTCAAAACTTCCCACCTGACATTTGAAATAGAAATAAAGTGTCAAATACTTTGTTATAAGTGCAGGTGATTTTTTGAAGTCTCTGCTATATGTAATTGTAGGTATTGCTGCTAAAGATATTTGTCACGCATTAATTTCGGTAATTATTATTTGTATATTTGCTAATTGGTTGCTTTTTCTTATTTTAAAACCGACATTCTTTTTAAAAAATAATCATCCTGCAATTAATTTTTTCATTCCCTTCAAATGCGAGATGCTATCGCCTAAATCGTCAAGAACGCCGAAGACGACGTAAATCACAGAATCCTCCTTTTGCCAAAAGCAACACTGCGAAATTCCAAAAAAAGAAGTCTTCTCAATTGTCGAGGCGTCCTCAAAGATATTTTTTTTATAAAAGAAGAAGTGCGACTTACTGAATATTGAGTGCTGTGGCGTGCAGAAGAGCCAGAGCATTGAGATAAGTTAGCTTTGGGGAAAGCGGCTCAAAGAAAAAGTGTCTTCTTATGATATTTCGGAATATCAAGCCCAGTTATGCCTTACCTCATACTAATGTCATACTCTTCACCTAGACCACCAATTTTAATCACTTTATGTCTCCTATGTTAACCATGTGTTATAGATAATAATGTTTCAATACAAGGAATGATTTTGTGACATTTTTTGAGTGAAAAAATGGAGGATATGGAAGATGTATATCTATAGGTATACACAATCAGAAAATATATTATTTCCTATTTATTAGTAATGACATTTCCTACATTCTCAATTGTTAATTGACCGGTGAAAAATATTGATATTCATCTTTAATTTACACATTATAGCACACATCGAAAAAACAAATGATTTCTATTATGTGTCGAAAAATTAATGTAATAATTTCGTTTGTTCGTCTTCACGGACACTCAAAACCTAATCACTATTTTATACGAAATAGTCAAACATGATTTTAGTAAAAATACTATATTGGTGGTTGTTCGCCAACTTTTTTATTAATTCATATTAATGCGGGTTTTAAATATTAGTAATTTTGTCCTTTTTCTTATTTGATATTGTAAGATCATTGGTATCTGACTTTTTCTACATCTCAAATATTCTTTTGCAATTCTTAATCTCCTGGAGTAAGTTTTTAGCGTTAGCAGCTTTTGAAGGGATGGTTATGCCTCCTGGAACCTTTGTATGCACACACACACACACACACCAGAAGGTGCTCCGTAGGGCTGTAAAAATTAAAAATTTATTATCATGGTCATTAATAATACATATTATAATATCCCACGCTGAATTTAAACGGCTTGTTAAGTCATGGCATATCTATTTGCATTCGTTAATATTTAGTTAGTTAGAAAAAAATTGAAATTTAGAGGGATTTCATGCTACTAAAAGACTAATTCAACGTTTCGGACAACGATGCATCGTAATGAATTTTCATCTACAAGCATTTTATTCCATAGCTTCGGAACTGTCCGTGAATGTGCATTACACGCCCGTAAGTCATTAATAATCTCCCCAAGGTATTTGAGCCCCAGACGGCTAACTTCTCGTGTGACGGGGAAGCTGGTGAAGAAGAGCGCTGAAAAAAATCAAGCAAAAAACAAACAGTGCAGTATTTACTCAGGTAGGATCTCCCGCTTTTAAGAATTCCCATTGCCATCCGGACGCTTTTCATCGGGGTCGTTATCCAATTAAACCACACCCTCCCCCCTCTCCCCTCGTCCCCTTCTTTTACTCTGCCTCTAGCTTATAAATAGCCCAATTAAAATACGTTCCTATCTAGCGCACTGCCAAAAAAATATCGCAAAGACAAAATAGCAACGAGGTGGATCCCTGAGGGAAGTGAATACGTAATTCCCCGTCCCACGGTCACTTTTAATTCCCGCCAAGAGAGGGCAGGTTTACCGACGTTATCTCCTCGAGGTCGAGTAAAAATACGGGTCCTTATCTCTTACCTAGATTCCCTCTCGAGCCCCTGCGCCATTGCCCACTCCAAAAGCCCTCCAAGCGACCGACCCCACATGATCCGCACGACCCCTCTCCCAAGTTTCGCCTCCCCCTGGTCCCGCCACGTCACCCCACCCCCATTTCGACCGTTCCCTCCCACCACTCGCCCTCCACATCGGTAAAAAGATGCACCACCGTGTGTGCAGCCTCGACGCCATCTTCCCCGTCGTTCTGTGCCCGTTTCCGCGCCGCTCCCTCCGGAAATGCGGTCTCCGCATCTCTCGCTCGATTCCTCGCGTTATAAAGCCGCGTCACGAGACCGCGCGCCGTCTGCTCGCAAAGATATCGTGCAAAAAGAATACCTTAGCTCGGTAGAATAAGTCTCTTTGTATTTTGCCACTATAATTCTTTCCCCTTCCTATTCTATGCTTGCTATCAACTTGTCTGGCTAAACACTGTCAAACATATGGCGCTGTTTCTCTGAGCAAAAAGGAAACAAGAAGTCATTGTTAATCATGTCTTCTTAAAGAACTCTTTTGCATTCTATCTCAGTTGAGACCAAAGAAGATTAGCCAGTACCACAGGCTTTTTTTAATAATTTAATGTCGTCCCATTTCTCTTTGGAATGGAAATAAGTAAAAAGGAACTATGAATGACTTAAATATAATGTACCCCGCTTCGCACGACCCATTAAAATCAGGATTCTGTTTATGTTCCTCCCTTTATTTGTATTTTTATGAGCTAATAACTAAATAAACTGGTTGCAACGCTTAGCTTCACAAAAGGTATAAAATACATTACAATTAAAAAAATGTATTGAATATTTTCATTGCACTATTAAAGTTTGCAAGAAACCCTCACTTTACAGTGGCTTTTCTTGGAGCATAAGTTATTACTGCTACCTGTATTAATAATTTATTGAATTTTTCAAGTTTCACAATTAATGCATGTAGTTCACTTGAAATGTCATACATGGATAAGTACCAGAAATGTGTGTAAATAATAAGAACCTAGTTCATGGTTGACATTCAACGACGATGACACTTTCCAAGACGTTTCTAAAATAAGTTTCAAGGCTAATTAATACTACACTGGGGTAAAATAACTTCACTTGGTATTTATAATCGCATAACTACAAAGTTGAAAATTCACTTCAATATCCACTTCAGTTATTATAATGTTGAGAATAGTAATGAAATTTCTCTGATCTATGAATAGAAGCTTTGTAAGTATATCTTTGTGCTGAGATGCGAGAGAATACAGGGTTCGTCCGGAAAATAAGTGTACTGAGCTCAGGAAAAAAAAATTATTACACTTTTACATATCTTAAGCTAATATTCCTCAAAATAGGACCCTTGTGAGTCGATACACTTGTTCCAGCGGCGTTCCCATTCCTGGAACGCTCCCGCGAAGGCATCATCGGGAACCTCTCGAAGACTCGTCGTCGACCTCTTCTCTGCCCTCCACGAACATCTTGTGCCACCGAAAGATCATGTTTCTGGACATGGCTGACTCTTCGTAAGCCTGGTTAATCATACCGACAGTTTCGGTAGACGATTTCCCAAGCTTTACCGCAAATTTGATGGAATAACGCTGCTTCGGCATCGCGTTCCGTGACGTGGGTCGAGCGTGGAGGTTCGCGTTAACAGAGCTCCTTACTACACCACAGCTCAGAGCCGACTGCCTTTTTCAGCGTCGCTTGCCAACATACCCCTCTCCAATCGCAGCCCGTCAGAGCGGTGCTTGGCGCGCCTGGAGCGGCGCGCCCAGCCCAGGAGTCAGTACACTTATTTTCCGGACGAACCCTGTATTTCTTGCGACTTATGACTTGTCCGTTGGGAGTATGAAAAACCATGCTTTCCATTGTGTACCTGGTCTTGCACGTGATATTATTTTAATATCTTCCATGTGTAGAACTTCGCTAAAAACGTCGACAGATTTAAATAAAATTTACCGTGTATTAGGATTTTCGGTTACAAAGAAATTCTAGTGACGTTCATGCACTTACCAGATATGTGAAACTTGGATCGTCTATATTTTGAGTAAAATATAGGTAAAGAGCGTATTTACGTGTTTTAAAAAGCTTCTTTTGGTGCAATATTATGTGATGTAAATACGATGCATGACAACGATACCACACATGCACTTAGTCTTTTTTGGAATCTCCACGTACTACGTATAACAGTTCAAATGTCTCCAAAGCGAACCCGTAAAAAATTGTCACTTGAGAGCCTTTAGTGTACCGTGGAAGGTTACTCACGGTTTATATGAATTCTTTCTTTTAATTCAGAAAAGGTTTACATTACTAAATACCTATAAACACTAAATACCTAAAACTGAGCATGCAACCATGTTAAGTAAAGCTGAACCAAATTAATGCGTATTTTATGTTTGATTTTTTATTTTTCTGTCTCTCTGAAGAAATGAGCTATGATGCCACTCAAATTGGGCCTTAAATATGGAAAATGTTCGTTAATAACCTTATCGAGATTCATTTTCTAATAAATTATTCAAATGAAAACTAGAAAAATTTGTAAGACCTATTTTATTGACACCATTAATTATTAATAATATATTGTTTGATTCAATAGAGATTCACTACCAACCTAAATAGTAATAAAAGATTTTAAGTAAGAAAAAACTCAACCCTGTTATTTATTGTGTAATGAATGTCATGGTGTGTTAATATGAACTAATATATGAATTTTAGTCTGATGCATGAAACTTATTATTTAAGCTCAAAAAATTACCGAATCCATGAATATTTAAACTATTCTAAGAAAAAAGTAACGTTAAGTTGAAATATAAATAATTTTCCTCGAATAAGAAGAAATGTTGGCAAGGCCATGTAAATTCGTAAAAAGCGTTCTTTCCAAGGTAATTGAGTCACACAAAAATGAAAAGTATAATTATTATAATCAATTTAACTTTTTTGCAAAATCCGCCTTCACGCATGTTGCCGTAGTTTTAACAAGTATCCGATGTAGACGAGCATTAATTTATCTTTACTCCAAAATAGGTGATTTCTTAAGAGGAATTCATTACTTAATCATTTTCCTCACGAGCCACGAAACACAGTTCGTCCTCATTCCTCAAGACCATACACTCTCTCATGCGGCGTCTCCCCTGGAAGCGTGCTCCAGGAAGTGTTGTGTAGTTACGAGGAATTTTAAAATGATGCCTCCCTCCGTTGACTATCTTTAAGTCGGCGAGTTCTCGGATCGATTAAAGCGGCGGTTGTTTCATCATCCCTGCGCTCTCCTCTGTCATTTGCCTCCCGTTCTCCAGCCCCCGTCTCCCTCTAATCATCTTCCCTATACCCTCTGGGCGTCTGACACCCATCCCCTCCCTCTATTCTATCGCGTCCGGGAATCCAGCCGCCCCCTTCGAGCCCACACCCCCTTACCTCACCCTAACGCCCCGTGAGCCCCTCGGGGCAAATGCCGTCGAGTTGCGAAGAGCGACATCGATCCTCGGACGGACCTCTCCTCTCACACAACACCCACTCCTTCGCCTCCGTCCCCCGTATATCCCCTCCAAGTCTAACTCAAGTCGTAATCGGACACGTTAAAGGGAGCGCTAAACCTTAAATCTTCGGCTACTTGAAAGAATTTGCTCCATCGCCAATTTTATTCCTCCCTTAGGTACTCTTTTTGTGGTGCTCCATCCATTTAATATGTTTCACGATCCGATGGGATTGGTGTCACCTGGATTTTACCTGACCCGTGGAAAAGGTGATTCAATTTATGCGTTTGGCGGTGAAAAACAGAAATTTATTCTTTGATGCGCCGCAAATTAATTATTTCCACTTTGAAACTTAATCTATGTAATTATACGCTTGTGTATGCTCACATTTTTTGTCATTTCGATGCCCGCAAAAGAGTACTCTCACCTCCTGCTATACGCTTTCAGCCATCTTGCAAAGGGTATTTGGTTATTCCGTGGATCTCCCAATTTTTTTGGGAAATACAAAAGGAATCATTGGCTAATTTGATTGCGGCATGAAAGAAATAGTTTTAATTTGAATTAAAAATAAAACGATAAGTAGCATAAGGTGACATCATAATTCAATGCAAATTTAAGTGTGATATGGTGGAATTATTCCATAACATTAGAAAAAGAAACTTTCACTTTTATGCTTGAAATAATTTAAGCATGACTCAAATCTATGCACTGCATTATGTTTGTGCGGAAATAACTTAAAAATGATACTGTAAATTGAAAATAGCCATGAATTGACTAATATATATATATATATATATATATATATATATATATATATATATATATATATATATATATATATCTTTAATTATTTATTTATATTTTGTATAGAAATATATATTATATATATGTATATATCTTCGAAATTGTACGCTCTTCGGCGACACAAAAATATATAAAAACACTGATAGAGATTTTAAAAACAGAAAAACGAAGATAGGACACTCTCATATGTAGTTTTGACGTATCCACGGCCGTCATCATCAGATCAGATCCGATGATGACGGCCGTGGAAACGTCAATATCTTGCATGTGAGTGTCCTTTCTTCGTGTTTCGATGTTTTACAATCTAAAGAGTGTTTTTACATATTATTGTTAAGTAATATACCGGTTAGGGTTGGTTTTGGATGGACAAAACTACCAAATAAATATTTTGTGACTCACAAAACAAAATCCAGTAACCTACTCTACATCAAGTCTCTCTTCATCTCTGTGCACTTCCTTCCTACCTGCATCCGGTCCAACATCCCAATCCTGCTCCCGCCCTTTCTTCGTTTGCCTAAAAAAAAATATATATATTATATATATATATATATTTATTTATTTATTTATATATATATGAGGCATGATCATAAGTTAAGGGCCGTTTGGTCACAGCAAAAAATATACTAATATGAAACATTTTATTGGCACTTTTAGTTAGCTACAAACCTACTTCACTTCTCTACCTAATCGCTTTTCAACTCTAAGCATTTTTCGTACCGCTGCACCAGCTTCTTTAACCCCTCTGCATAGAAGCTCGCCGCCCGAGAGTTGAATCAATTGGCAACGCCGTTCTTGTGTTGCTCTTAGGTTTCGAAATGTTGTCCACCGAGCCAGTGTTTCAAGTGCAAGAAGAGGAAGTAGTCGCTAGGTGCAAGGTTATGACTATACGGCACTGCACACAATTTGTGGTGTCCGAGGTTTTCCGTGACAATATTATAGACATTAGTGCGTCCAAATTGAGGAAATTGTTCAGCCAGGCCATTAATCGTCAATCCACGATCGCATCGTAGTTACTGTTCCACTTGCAAAACAATTTAATCAGTCAGAATACTGGGCCTGCCACTTTGCTCTTCGTCATGGGAATTTGTTCGTCCATTTTTAAAATCACGGCACCATTGTCCTTTTCTTTAGTCATAACTGTAGGCCCATAAACTAGGCATAACTCCCAATGAATTTCAGCAGCCGACAATCCTTTTGCATACAATAATCGAATGAAAGAACTCACTTCACAGCTGGCGGGATCAACATTTGTCGCGGACATTGTTGTTTGTACTCACGGACATGCAAACGACTTTGCAACAAAACAAATTCTGCCATAGCTTCTTAATGAATCAGTAGATGGCGCTGCAGGAGTAAAACTATGTTCTAAAGCGCCAATATTTAAATAAGCAAAAGGACCTTACTTTATGAATACGCCTCGTATATACATGTATCAAACACACACACACACACACATTACCATGTGTATGTGTGTGTGTATGTATATGTTATCAGGTAATCTACCAGTTAAGGTAGGTTTTGGATGGACAAAACTATCAACTAAATATTTTGTTACCCTTAACAAAACCCAGCCCAACATCCTGCTCTACAACTAATTCCCTCTTAATCTTAAAATACTTCCCTTCTCCCTTCATTCTCTCCAATGTCCCTATCCTAATTCTGCCCTTTCCTCGTTTGCCTAACATTCTCCCTTCTATTACAGTCTTCAAAATCCCACTCCCGATCAATGCGCCTTTCATCCATTTTTCCAGCCTCCTTAGGATTTCTCCCAACAAACCCCTCTCTTCGTCCACATTACCTAGTACTTCCACATTTGTTTTCCTTTCGCTTTACCTAATCTTCTTCATACTTATCCACACCCACATTTCAAAAGCCTCCAATCTACGCCTTCCATCCTGCTTCAGTGACCACGTTTCCGCGCCGCACATATTTGCGCTCCATATTAAAGTTTTTACAAGTCTTTTCTTCACATCACTACTCAATGTCTCTGTTAACTTTCTCCTCCTTAAGAAAGCCTGTTTGCCTAGCACAATCCCTCTCCTTACGTCCCTACTATTTTGACCGTGTTGGTCCGAAACACTTCCGAGGTACGTAAACTGTTCTACCTGGTCTATTTTTGGCCCACCTATTTTAATGGTTATCCTAGCCTTTTTCTCTTGGAAAATGGCATAACCATTGTTTTATGAATGTTTATTCTCATCTCATATCTATCGCACAGAATTTCCAATTCACTCAGCAAAGCTTGCAACCTATTGTATGACTGACAAATTAGAGCTTGGTCATCAAGAAACGTTATTGATTTCACGGATTCCCCACCGACTTTCATTCCTACCTTCAGTTCTCCCCATGCCTCTTTAATCATTTCCTCCACATATACTTTAAACAGCACCGGTGATAATGGAGAAATCTTCCTAAAACTGCTCATCTGGACTTTCCGTTCCCCACTCGCACCTGAGCAATCTGAGACATGTAAAGGGTCCTCCTGTCCGTCAAATTTATTTGTAATTTCTTAAATATACTCAAGATTTATTCCCATTTCAGTCTATCAAACGCCTTTTTGAAATCTACGAAACAAGCAAATACATCCTGATTGTATTCTATATTCCTCTCGATCTCATTACTGCAATGGCATCCCGCGTGCCTCTCCATTTTCCGTCTAAATAAATTGCTTGCCATTTTACTCATTGTAAAACATATTTGAGGATTTTTTTGTTATTCTGAATTTTTTTAGATGTTTTTCCTATTATGCTACGGGAAGTTTTCGGAATTGTTCTACAGTCACTGCGAGTGGTGAAATTTATCAAAAGTTATATGCTAACTTTTGTCTGAATTTCTAACCTAGTACGCGGTAAAGCGGATGCAAATTCATTTAACTAAACTTTAGATTAGGAAAGAGGAAGTCATCAATCCTTGTCAAAGACAAGAAGCAGTAATCCGTAGGCGATAGGAATAAAGAAATTGGAATTCGATTAATTTAACTTCTCGGTGGGATCACTTTTCGCTAGTACACGCCCAGAGCCGGTGCTAGCCACCCCAAATGCCCTGCCCCTCATCCATTTGGTGACTTGCCTTTCTCTCTCCTCTATCTACATTTTGCATCGCTTACTTGGCTTCGAGGCTTACTCCAAATTTGCCTACATCGGCTTGAATGGTTTTGCGGAAAAATAGCTGTTTCACATTTAGAATCCGTTGCATAACTAAGCGATTTATGCGCATCGGTTGGTTATTAAGGAGCCGTTTTATATTTTGGCTGCATTTAAATCGGATATTTAATTTATGATTGCGTTCAAATTTCTAAACGATGACCGAATAATCGTGGAAAGAACTGAATTGAATCCCGCTGTTTTATCAACACAAAGCTTCAGCCGTCGTCTACTGATGATTAATTAATGAGCTCTGTCAATTTGATGACGATTTAAAGCTCGCAGCTAATGTTTGTCCTGGGCGAACTTTGCTTCTTTCCCACATTAATATATCGTGAATTTTTAGCTCTTTGCCATCAGCAATCAGTATTTCGTATCACGAGTCAAATGGGTTTTTATCATAGTTTTATTGCCATGATATCACAGTAAACAACAACGTTATGACACACAAATGAATTGATACGCATTTTACATGCTAACAGAAAAATAATATGCTGAATACTAGTGGATAATTCAATTTTGCAATTCCTAACATAACATTATGGATTTCCTTATTAAGCTATGCTACTTTCCTGAAGGTTCATATATTGAAAGAGAAACGTACTAGTGTTACGAGTATTTATAATTAGCAAAACACTATTAAAATAATATACGAACATATGTATACTTTTTATTTTCTGCGCAAGGAGACATATAATGAAATATTTACAGTTTCAATCAGTAATTGATAGAATTCTAAGATATTTGTTGTGTTCTCTTTTCATGTGTACCAAATTATCCTTTATTTAAAGTGGCTATAACACTTAACTGATTTTCTAACGTCCCAGATAAAGCTTATTTTTTAACCTTCAACAAGAGTGAAAATTAGCTTAATATAATGTCCTAGTACATGAAATTTTTATTGCATGCATAAAACTAAAACTAATTTCCATACGAGCGTATCTAAGTCAAAGGATTTGAAACGTTGAGAAAGGCATAGCAATTAAATTAGTCCAAACGATACATCACATCTATCGTTTTAGCACACCCCCAAAAAAGGCTAGTGTCTGGATTTTAATGGAGGAGTAATGATAATGGGAACTTTAACAAGGCACCTCGACCAATGAGATGGAAATTGAAGAAAATTCGCTCAGATGGCGGGTGGATTGAGAGCAAAGTTTTCACGTTTCGCAAAAGAAAGATAAAAACTTACGCAAAATATCCCCCGGGAATACCTGTAGGATGGAATTCCTTTGAAGAGGGAATGCAATACTAAGAACTCTTGTGAGGGCACTGAGAAGTATGCTCTTCGGGGAACAGATAATTATGACCGAAGTTTTCTTTACCTCTTTTCCACCTTCGATTTGCTTCTCTCGATGTTTTTTAATACTAACTAAAGGGTAGAGTGGCCAAGATTGACACGGCCGCTCATTCTAGGAGGCACGGGCAACGGGGATGTATGGCGGCATTCGCGCTTTCCTTATCACTTGTAGTGGTTTGCTACTTTTACTTTTCTGAGATGATATACCTTTAGTTTTCTCTTTTGATCTTGATAACTTCACGGCCGTAGAACCGTTCTCATCAGTGGACTCTGAAGCACGTAACGAGTCTTGACACTTCATTGATAAAAAAGATACCCTCTTTCCCACTAAATCATGCTCGAATGTCACTTGATATTCCTTCCCGAAAAACTTTAAAAAACGGAGAAATTTGAAGCTTCATTTTACATCACCAGACATATCATGGTTACTATTTTCAAATTCTCATAAAAGTCATACTAATAATACCACTCCGAAAGAATTTCATCATTTAATTGAAATGATCTCAAAAAATGTTGAACGCAAAGCAATTTTTCCAGCCAATGGCATATTCTTGTCTTGCAAAATCCGATAGTAATAACAAAATGGAAAATGGGAATAAAGTGAATAAATACTTGGTGAATATCTTGAAAGAGTATTGCATAATTATTTTGCAATGAGTTACCTTAGAATGAATCATTGCTTGTCTTCCTGGAATGCGTTGTCTTAATTATGTGCGGAGAACAGAGGTGTGCGTACCACCTTGTCCCGAAAGTGTTCAATTACCCTTCATTCAAATTCATATTCTCACCAACATGTTTTCATTTACGATGACTCATAATGAGCAGAATCATCATTAATGAGAACGATTTGGATTGAACCACGGTAATCCAAATAAAATAATCATTCACGTTGTCATGCAGGTACATGTCGTTTGGAAAAAACTTCGCCATTATAGACAAGGAGAAAAAGTTATAGGGAAAGATAATAGAGAAAGACAGAAGAAACAATGGAAACTTTCATACGTTTCTAGGCCCGACGGCAGCTCTTTTGGGTCCTCAAACTTCGCACTGATGCCCAGGATTCGTCCGTATCGGACCAGAAAATGTTCGTCTGTGTATGGTATTTCTCACAGCCTTCGCATGGGTACAATTTTATTTTCCCAACTTGTTGGTTAAAATTTCTCCACTCCATAGCCGCGAACAAAGTTTCTACCCAGGCATGGAAACCGGAAAAATAAACACAATCAACCCCTGGACCCTTCCGTTGGGTTTTCCCTACCTTCGGTTTGTTTGAATTTCCAAGAATTATTTTTTTTTCCTCTAAATGCTTAATCTCCTTCCTGGGAAAAGTCCTCCGAACTCGAGGATTTCCCTCTTGCCCATTACGCTCAGGAGCGGAAAAATATTCTTTGCAAACACCAGAGGAAAATCCTTTTCCATCTTGCAAGGGATCATCGTCCTTTCTTCGCACTGCTCCGCACCCGTTCCCATATACTATTCCATTGTAACCCTGTTCTGCCCACTAACCATCTGTCTTCACTACGTGATTTTTCTGCCCCTCTTATTTATTCAGTAACATGCCCCCTCTCCAAAGACTTGTTTTCCTTCTTTACCTGATCCATCTTGCAATTCACATTAAAACACTATTTATAACAATATGCATAGCCCTTTGTATTTTTCCTTCTTCATATGAGTGTCTTTCGTATTATTTCATCTGTGTATTTTACTTTAATATTTGGCTATGGAGAATTTTACCTAGGGAATCAATGTCCTATCCATTCAAAAGAGAATCAATATACGAACAGTGTACAGTTTTCACTTGTGATAATTTGTCGAAAAAATTGGATTTGGTAAATGTTTTACAACTGGCTCTCTATACCTATTTTGGGGACATGTATACATCCATGCGTTTATTAAATATCTCCCCTTGGTTATTACAATAATAATGTTTGAATAATCTCTCTTAATCATAGATTATCAATAAGAAAAGTATTAATATTTTATTGATGATTCCTTAAATACAAGACCCAGGAAAATTCCAATGTGTTAAGTTTAGAACCCTTTAGTGATGTTTAATGACCTGAGGTAATATAATATGCGTCCAGAGTAGCTTGATTTGTTCTATCAACAAGATTTTAGTATTCATTCAAGACTTCCCGTAGGTTGAGGTACGAGTAATATAAATATTTATGGCTTAGCCATTTGCAGATTTATGGTGGATAATTACTCTGATAATAGAAACCCTTGTCTTTAATGCGTACCACGCTTATATATTTGGATCGTGGCTAAACCTGGAAGAATATCTGGTGAGTGTAGTATATATTTCAGAGATTATGAAGGTGATTCCTGGAAATGGAAAACCAAAATCCCACATGTATACGTGTATATAAAGAGAAAAAATATATAGCCAAATTTATTTTTTCCCGACTAAATGCATTGGACAGATGTTAACACACTCCCAGAAGCGTAGAAATTATGCATTCAATTTTTTATCTGATTCACTGAAATGACAAATCATTCCTCGAGTTATAATTGTTAATGCAATAACGAAATCGAGTAAAACCGGAGCATGCTTCAGATTTTGCAGGAAGTTCTCCGAGACTCTCTCAGTCACATTAAAATATTTTCTGCCCCTACTTTTAACTCAAATATCGTTGTTCATAGAGGATAGCGCTGACAGAACACTTGTTTAAATACTTTTAATGGTAGGTTTATAAAGCTTGGAATTTGAAAATATATGAGTGTAGTGAAATGGTATGGTTTCGTTTATAAAACGAGGTCGATTAATTTGAGCAATTGCTGAGCTCAGTTACTATAAAAATCAGAAGCCAGCACAAGTTGTGACAAGTAAGGTAATGTTTCACCGATTTAGGGATTATTTTGGAAGATTATGGGCAGAGGTGGAGAAATTATAAATATAATTGCGTTTGTTAAAGAAGTGTCTACAGTGTGGTGGGATTAGATAATAGGCTCCTAAAGTAAATATATATAGTAAAGGCTCGTGAAAGCAAAATCGAGCGTAGTTCTTATAAGGTTAAAAAGCTTCTGATGAAGGCGTATAAGCGTAAAGTTGATGATGCAAAGATGTAGAAGGTGAAAAAAAATGGACGAAAAGAAAAACTTACTAATCAAGTCCCGGCCATGATAGGGGAAAAAGAAGGTTAATGGGAGAAATTTAAAAATTCAATGACATGGAACAAAAGAAACTGAAATTTAGGGGAACCGTGAAAATAGTAATAGATGAGAGGATGCTGGGAAAGAAAGGTATTAGGAGGAACAAACTGTTAATTTGGATGAATTTATGGGGGTAAAATATGCAGAGTTGTAAAATGAGTTATTTTATATGTGGTACGAGATCGAAAGATATTTCGTAGAGTAACACTTAGGATCACCGTTTCCCCGTAGTTATTACCCCCATTTTAATTACAAAACCTAAAACCTACCCTAAGTCGTTATCTAACACTGATAAGAATAATTTAATTTTGAATCTACTCCTTATTAAATTTCTAATTATTGATTTATTATCACGTTTAGTGTATTAAATCTACACACTATTTTCTTTTCAAAAGGGGGAATTAAAGTGGTTTTTATGGAAAGGAACTAATTTGAGACCGTCATATAGAGTCATATCACATCAGATTCTACGCATTAAAAAGTCTTCTCAATTTCATTGGGTCCCAATTTTAACATTAGACTGCTGTCCATTTATATGAGTATATTTTGATATTTGGAATTAACAAATGAAGCATTGTACAAACGGCCACTAACATAGAGAAGATAAGCATTTTAGAAAATTCTCTCATTTTCGATGGGCAGATTTCAAATAAATGAAATTGGATTAGACAAATTTCAAATTTTATACTAATTGAGAAGCTATACTTTTCTCTTTGCATGGGTTGGAATGTATTAATGGTACCCATATTGGTATTACATTACATTCCATGCCTCCTTCTCAAAATCCAAGGCATATTCGCATTCGAACTCTCTCCTTAAACTAGGGTTCACCGCATCTTCCGTCCTCTTCTTCCTTCCCAATCAATCCAGTGGGTTCACGTCCCCTCCCCCGTCCTTAAACAACCTCACCCTAACACTCGACTCCTTCTCCAGAGCTTACACACACGTACACAGTCTCTTTCTCCGCTGATTACCTCGTCCACCGCAACCCATAAGCCATTTAGACCCCTTCACCCTCATCTCTTCTCTGCCCTCTCCTCATCCCCTTTTCCGTGCTTGTCCTCGGCCCCATGGCCCTCCGCAAGCCCAACCCAAACCTCTGCGTCGGGCGACACAAAGGCTCCTTCGCAATTTCACGCGCGGTTTTCCGTAGTAAAGGCTTTCATCACATTTCACGACGGCGCGGAAACTCAGAGCGGATCTGGGTTTCAGGCGAAGAGAAAAGATGGAGTTAGCAGATTGGTGGGGAGTGACGAGATGGAGTTGGGGGACAGCTCGAAAAGGTGGCCTCTTTTCCGTGTCAGTTTTTGCTTAAGCTAAATGAACTCGCTCGAGAGGGACTAACCAAAGATCGATAACGTCTTTTAAATGGGCTAGGTTTAGAATTTTAAACTTTTTTAAAAGAACCACGGAATGAATTTAAACAACGGTCTGCATTCTGCTATCGCTGCAAATTTTGTAGAGTATTTTTTTCTAATGGTTCCGAAGAGAAAATTCATTCCTTTAAGGTGGATTCAGGATCGTGGTTTATCTTACATAGTCTACTATATTATTTTTGTGGTTATGGGTAAATGGAATCCATTACATAAATATATATATATATTTATTTATTTATTTAAAGTTATAAACGATTGTGCGGCTATAAGATGTAATAGTGTCCTATTTATAATTTTACTGGGATAAAAATTTGGAATTAATGCATGAGTTGAAACATTGAGAAAATAATAAGTATGAATGAAAATGCTTCCCATGCCATCTCAACTTGATTGCATTCCTGTACTTTAAAATCGTCGATAGGTAACAGGCGCCTGAAAACTCATTCAAAATGCATGCTGCCCTAATGCTTTCCGGCACATGGAACATACCCTTACACGACCAAAATTCCACCTACCCGTGCTCGTTATCGAAGGGCGCGCAAAATGTTGAGCTCACCATAGGAGCGTGGTCAAAAGCTTTGCTATTTTTATCATCGGTTTTCGGCAATTCGTTTCATTAAAATTTTCATCGACGCCCTTCCTTTTCTTTCCTTCGCGGCTCTGTTTTGAAGAGTGTGCGAATTTGCAAATGCTTTAATGCTCACTCTCCCGACTTCGGAGTGGTATTTTCTAGGACTCGGTTGTGGTGGGAGTGGATGTCAATGAAGAGGGCCAAAGAGAGAGGGAATCTGGGAATATGAATTATAACGCTGCAAAAAATCGATCTCGCATTCGAATTCCGAAATTTAATTCTTCCTCGTTTAAACGCAGAAAGGTATAATTAGTTTCCCGAGTTTTACATTTTTTATCTGGGTGACGGGGGAGAGTGTTATGAATCCCAGCTGAATTGTGTCCCCGGAATATTGACGCCGGAAGTGGTTTGTCATGGTGAAAACCCAACGGGCCCGCGGTGTTTTGGCGCTTGCGTGTGCGAATGCTGCAATGGTCTTACTCAATTCGGTATTTCGTGTCATGGAAATTTCATTTAAAGGTGAGCGTCAGGTCTTCGTTTAAAAAACGTATGATGAACAATACAATGCAAAAAACATTAGCTATGTGAAGAGGTGGCATTTTTTCGTGTTAAGCATGTGTTTTATCGCTATTAATGTATGAAAAGAAAAAAATCACAGCAAACCTCAAACTCGAAGCTTGATATCCAAAAGTTTAAATTTTTTAAAAACAAGGTGACTTTTATTTAAGCTGTTTTCATCCAGTTTCATAATTATTTGTTTTTAAATGTTATATTTTGGCCTGCACGTCTTTTGGGAATAGAACTGTGCACTGCTGTTAAATATGCAATTGCTAGCGTGAAACAAAGCTATGAACCACGCGGCAAATAATACTGTATATTAATTTGGAAATATCTCAAATGCACGTTTCTTTAGGTTTATTGAAATTGTATAAAATTAGCAAGTATTTCACCAGTGTGACTTAATAAGTCCATATTCAAAATTATATCACCAGAATTAGTGGATTTTTTTAGTAATTTGTTGACGAGGTGACATTATACTTACATGTATGCACGAGTATATACAACCAAACACAAAGGTAATGGGAATTACTAACAGGTGGGTTAATATTCGAGAAAAATTTAACTTCATGTTTCAACTTTTCCTTAGTTGTTTAATGCAAACTTTAAAAAATTATTTGTAATGAAATGGTGAGAAAAACTTCCTCTTCCCCAAGAAAATATCTAAGTGATCCATTACGAATGCATTAAAATTCCATCCCAGAATTGAAGTCCCGAAGGCGGTGGCGTCCATGCGCGGTCAGCTAGGAATGGGTGGCTGGAGATAAAGGAGAAGGAAGTTCTACCTCGAAATGCGTCTATTGACCTTCCAAACGAGGTGAAGCCACCGAGATAACTAATTGCCGCGGGCAAAGTGCCGATGGGGTTTGTTTTTTTTCACCCCTCGTCGAGTACATAGGACTGCTGCGTGGGTACTAGTTTTTCGGACTGGGAGACGTAAAGGGTTTTAGGCATAAAGTGACAGAGGAAGGCCTCGGGAGGGAGACCAGGCTCGATGGGAAGGAAGGTCGTGGGGAGAAGAGGAGGTGGGATCGACTGTGGCGACGGGAAAGGTGAAATACAAGACCCTGAATAATAAAACACATTTGGATCGGGGCGGGCGGGAAGGGGGCGTTATTAATCTGTCGTTCTCCGTCAACACGCCGATGTTATGAAATTTTGACGATTGCCGTTTGCTGTGGGAAACGCGGTGTGATCGGTACGATAAGGTAGGGGTGGGGGGAGAGAGGGGTGGAAGAGAGAGAGAGAGAGAGAAGTCATTCGGTGTCCGAGGGTTGTTGAGGCGTGTTCAATTCGGAGCCATGGGATGAGGGGGGGGGGAGTGGGAATGGAGATGAAATTTCGAGAGCCACCTCTTGAAACAATGGGATCCGAAATCTGTGAAGGGAACTTGGACGGAAATAATAGAAATGGCAAAGCGTAGGAGAGTAGGGACTGTGGAAGTTGAGCTGGAGGGTAATTTGAAGGGCAAATATTTGTTTCCCGGAGAAACTGAGGGAAAGTAGGTTCTCTTTAGGAATAAATTCATTGACAAAAGAACTGAATTTGATTGGAAATTTGAGGAACAATCAATAATTACGCTTCATTAGAAGTTTTTCATCATGGATTTGTATTTCATTTTTTCCGAACAATTTTGCGAAATTATGCCACTTTTCTTTTAATTTGAGGTTAGAAGGACAATAGGTCAATTATAATGCCTAAGAACACACACGGGCACACATAAAAGTTTCAAAATAGGGAATATAAATATATTCACGGTCGTGACTGTGGCAAAAAACATTGAAACCCCCATTGTTCAATGCCCTCCTTGTGGGATGCATATGTCTTATTATGACCAGGGATAATGACAAAGTTCTTATCGACGGCAACTATTTAAATTTTTCTGATCCATTATTTTTTTCTGTAAATGCACACATTTACGCATGCGTGCGTATACGTTGTTTCACTATCGGTTAACTTTGACCACCCTCAGATTATGCCAGGCTAATACAAAAAAAAGAAAAGAGTTTGATATACTATGCTTAAGGAGAATGCTAAAGATCTAATGGGCAGAAAAATTGAGAAACGAGGTAGTATATATAAGATAAAAATAGAGAAGAACCATATGGAGAACTTTGGTAAGGATTTAGACGGGCTAGATACACCTTGTTTCACAATGAATCAGGCGGAAACATGAGAAGGGAAAATTGAGGGAAAGATCCCACGAGGAAGATATATGTTAAAGTTTATAGAGCAAATGGAGGAGGGCGTAAAACAGAAACCCTATCGGGGGGGGGGAGAATTAACACTGATAACATAGATAAGAATAGAGGGTGACAGTAAACTAATATTAGGAGTCGAATACTGGTGATGGTGATGCGTGCAGAAAGATATTGCCAGCAGTGGCATTAAGCATTTTCTGTGGTAGCCAAGTGCTTCCCATTAATTGTTGGATCGGTCAAGACATATTTGCCTTGCCAGAAAAAAATTTACTTTGTATGTACTTGGATATTATTTAATATTTTCCATTTTCTTCTTTTTATAGAGTAGTCAATCTTCAATCGGCCAAAAATTATTCTTATTATGAATTGGTGGTAAAATTCTCCCTATTTTCACGATATTCATTGATCAGATTAGGTCGGCAAATTTAGGAAAGTAAGAGTTATTTACAAGTTTCCTAATAGAGAAATAATTGATAATTGGAGTCGGAGTTACACAATATTTTGGTCCCCCTCGTATCGAATTCTGAAATGATTACGCTAGTGGCAGTCATGTTAATAAGCCTAGTTAAATGAAGAAGCATTTAAAATATAAGTATGCGTATTGATTTTAGGTTCCTTCTTTGGGGATGGAGATGAAAGGGGTACCCTTAAGAATGGAAAATCCAGTTGTGAATCGTGTTGTTGAAACCTGTAATACAAGGGAGACTGTAACTGCATTGTAATTGGAGCCATCAGACATCGGTGAGCAATTTAAGTATACTTAGGACCTGGGTGAACGTCATGCGGAATTGGAATTAGCTTACTCTTTAAGTGAGGGGTACGTCGCGTTAGAACGTTCAATTTCCCATTGGAGTTCAGAGATCCCCTGCCCATGGTAGCCAAGTAGGGTTTGGAATGCCTCTGAAAAATCCCCCTCTCGATGGCAGTCGGGGCACGACCCGGCGTATCAACGCGATTCTGTTGGATGGACGGTTGGGAAAGAATGGTTGTGACCTGTCCTGTGAAAATCACGTTCTTGCTTTTTCATGTGAGAGATTTCAGGAGGAATCGAAAGAATTGCGAAGTGTTCGAAGGCTCAATTGATCGCCTTTGGTTTGAGGGTGCCCCCGAAACACCCGGCGTCCGCACCAAAGCCCCGGGGGGAGCTATTTCCTCGCCTCTTATGCTCGATTCGAGCGACTCGTTCGTTTGCGCCGGATTCGTCCAAAATGTGATTATTTTCGCCGCTGCAAACAGACGGCCGACGTGCTTTTTAGATGCGTGAAAAGCATCACGATAGGAGAAATCGCTTGCCTGATGATTTTCCATTTTATTTTATGCTTTGTGGACCTCTCTCTTTTTCCTCCTCTCTATTTCCCTGCAGAGGAATGCATTCGCGAACAGAAACTCGAATCCGTTTTTATGGGAACCATATGTCAATTAAAGAATTGAAATTTTATTTAGTGAATCGTCTCCAACAATATGACGAAGGGATATTGGCCGTAAAACCGTTAGCATTTTAAGGCATTTTTCGGGCGAACAATAGGGATGGGTCCATCGGTGCAATTCAGTTTTGAAATTTCGTTACACAATATATTTCGGCTCTGATAATTTAATGGATATTTATAAATTTCTAAGATAAAAGTTGAAAAATTCCAGAGATTACTGAACCTTGAGGTGTATATGTGAACCGATAGAAACTTTCAATATTATAGATATATGCGTGAGAGTTCAATATTATAGTCACACTAGCAAGTATGAGCGGGAATGGTGGCGTTAAAATATGTTCCTACTGATGTGGTCAAAAAGAGGGCACGATTATGTTAAGTTATGTGTAATTCAGACCGAAATAACGTGAACAAATTCGCCAACACTACTAAAATTTACGTAGAAATGCAAATACATACCGTATATTCATGCAATTTAGATTTAACCCCCATCTTCGTATAGTTAAATTTATTGCATGTAATCGTAATATTAGTCTTCGATCGTATTTTTAGTCAAAAATTGCGAAAAAAGTTTAAGAATAGGTTTTTTAATGGTAAAATTCGGAATGTGCTCACCAGAAAATGAATCTTCTGGCCCTTCACTATTCCCAACGGCCATGGAAGAAAGGAGCCTAGAGATGAGAGTTCTCAAGCCGAAGCCAGATAAAGAGAGAGACAAGAGTCTCAGCCCTACGCCTGAAAGGAGGAGTCCGTGGTTTTCCCTTAATGATCTCGAGAGACACGGGCCCCGTGTTCTTCTTTCAACGGAGAAAGCTATTTCAGAGTTTCTTCTTGCATGCGGTATCCTTAACACCCCAAATATCTCACGCGCAAGGCATTGGCTGATGAGGAGGCGGGCGTGCGTATTTTTTTCTTCACTATTCACCCTCTCCCTCCCGTGGACAACCCTTTATTTGCCTCACGCTCCCACCCACCCCACGGCAATCTATTGAAAGGACCCCCATCCATGTCCATCTCCCGCTCTCTCTTTCTCTTCGCTCCATGTCGTTCCGTTTTTTTTTCTTCCCTTCCTCGCGCCCCTGTTGAGCGAGGCGGTTATTTTTTGTAACGCATCATCCCCCACCCTCCTAGATGACCCCACCATTCCCTTCATCGTTTTCCTCTCCCCACTCTCGACAAAGCCCTTCTTCCAACGCTCGTGCGGGCGTTGTTTCCTTTTTCCCATGGCCTATTCCGAGAGTTCTTCAAGTCTTCCTCCCTCTCTTCCGCAGCTAAAACCTCTCGTTCACCCGAAAAGACATCTCATCCTGTCTGAAGAAATGAACCACAGTCTTTTCCCCGCCTTGTGCGTGGTTCGCTTTCTTTTTTTCTTGAAGTGATCACCCTCTCGTAGCATTTTCGACTGTCCTTTGTATTTTTTTTTGCCACGGTTACATCCATTACTCTCTATTTCCTTTCACCTTTCCTTGCCTTCCACTCTGGTACCAGAATGATTGAACTTTTGTTGAAAACATTAATTATGTGTAGTACTTAAACACTAATTAGGTTTATTTATTATTCCCTCGTCCTATTATAATCACTAAAAGAAAGTTTATAAGAATCTAAAATATAGCTGAGTACTATGATAATTGTCGTGTACTCATATTTAGTTGAAACAAGACACGATTGAATGCTCGGGTTGATCATTTTCCGCAGAATAATTTTTTAATGCTTAGACGATCACTTAAACGGATTTTTCTGGGGTATGAATGGAGCTTGCGCTCATTTCATATGTCTGATGGGTTATTTCGAAGGTAATGACCCTCTGCTTTTACAACAAAAGATATTAAACATTGTTTCTGTACTTGGATTAGGCTGTAACCTCGTTTACTGAGTACAATGCATCATTCATTGTATGTGTTTACATAAATTGTGTCGTACGAATGCTAAAATATATTTAGTATCACAGAATTAAAAATGAAAGACTTTAATTAAAGCCTTATTATAAATAGACTAATTTTATCCGTCATCAGTAACTTTTAGTGACAGTTTAGGTAAAAATAATTTTGGGGCTCAAGTTTTACCCTGAAAAAGTGCCAGTATGAAAACCAAGCATTTAATTTGTAAATAATTAAATGGTAAATAATTATGGGAGCATTTATCTCATTATTTAATTAATGATGCGATCACTATCCTATTATTATCATTAGAACCTGATTTCCATGATTGTGTACGTAGTATTTTCTTTCCCATTTGCAGAATATACAGTTTGATTCTTAGCTTAAGTATTTATAAAAATTTCATAGTCAATTTCTTTTCAAAGGCATTTCTTTTTTTTGTTGGCATATATTTTGTTGGCGTTTAAGATAAATTTTACTAACCCAGGAGCATTCATTTACTTCCATCTCTCCAATGTATTTTCCTTGTGGTACCTGCCTTACATTCTCCATTCAATAAACCTTCAATCACATGACCTAGTTGCTAAGTATAAATTCGTCTTTTTGCCATTTTCGATTTACTTTGATAAATAATGAAATTATTTTTCCGTAATAATAGCCTCTATTTCCTTGAACCAGAGTGTTTTTTTCCGTTCTTCTTTGAGGGGAAAGAGCAGGCGAGAAGTTTCTATCTCAGATCACGTAACAGAAGTTGAAATAGCTGGTTCACATATTTTCCATGTTTATCGATGGGTTTCGGTCTGTTCGGACAAGGAGGGGAAGGATAGGAGGAAGTATTTGTATCCTAGCGGTATTACCGTCTCCAAGTTTTAGGTCGGTCAAGAGATATGTTTATTTTTCGTTACGTGCACATGTGTTTTGGAGCCAAGGATCGAAAGGAGGAGGAATAAGTAAAAGTTAGAGCCCTTTTCTCCAAAAAGGAATTTCCCGGTGATCGAAAAACCGTGGGATGCTTAAGTTTCCCCAGTCGAGAGAGCGGACACCGAAAAAAGTGCTCCCGGAAACTACGATCGAGATTAAGTGGGACTCCGCTGGGTGCGTGCGCCGAATGGATGTCCGTCTGTCGGCCTGCGAACGTTCCACGCTCTATTTCCCAATCTCAAAAAAGTCCATGCGCCATTCAATTGTGTTTCATCCGGGCTTGTTTACGAGCACTCAGACATTTGCTTTATCCGGGAATGCTTGCGCAAATTTTCTTGTCGGAGCTTGGCTCATGGAGTTTCGATCACGACCAATTATTCTTAGGCAATTTCCAATCTATATTGGAGTGGTAAATGGCTAAAGTTTTTAGCATTAGGGTCAAATCTTCTATACTGGTGTTCTATCAGGCAATTTCTTTAAAATCGGATTCCTACTGGATGCATTGCTAGTTCAACTTTGTGAAATAATTCATTTTCCCAAAAAATATGGATGCAGGTATCATGAAAGAATGAAAAACTTCTTGAATATGTATAATTAAAACCATAAGCTTCATGCGATCAATTTTTTTACTTTTCTTGAAGTGATAAATGTTACTAATCCTGATCATGGCTAACCTCGAGTAATGTATAGTAAAATAATATTCACTCAATGCAAATGTAAATTGAAATGAATTTTATTTTTGTTAACAAACACAAAATTAAAATGAATAGACTGCCGTAACAAGTAACTCACTTTAAAATTACAAATGAAATTAAATATTTGTAGATTTAGGTAAATTTTGAAAACGATTAATGTCCACAGTTAATTAAATGAAGAACACAATGTATTTTTCTACTGTACTTTATTTTAATACTATTAGTTTCAATGTTTTGGTGTCATCATTAGGTACAATGCTAGTACCAAAATACTAGTAGTACAAAAATAAAGTACAGCGGAAAAATACATTGTGTTCTTGATTTAATGAACGAAAACTTCCACGAAGTTGAGCAAAAAAACCATAAAATGCATGTACAGTTAATATGCTTGAGTTGTCACTTCCAAGGTTTTCGTATTATTCCCAAATATAATAACCAACGTAATAAATAACTTTTTCATACTGTAAATGTGATTGAATTAAATGATGAATTTCATGAAAGGTTTGATATTTAGGCATGTTCGAGTAGTATTTAGTTGCATACGCTGCGTATACGTTATTCAGAAATGATAGTTTTATTAAAAGGATTAAATACTCAAAAATAGGATAAATATAGTTGGTTCTACGTTTTCAATGACCCAGCCATTAGAATTTCCAAGCAACAAAAAGTTGTGTGAAGGTAAGTATGCTAACTATTTACCCCCATCAGAGTTATTTATTTTAATTTTAGTCTCGTTTTTGTCTTCATTTCTTTCCAAAATTTGTCCTTCCATAACTCTACTTGCATGTATCATTGTGTCTTTTTCATGATATTTAAAACATTTCCAGCGCAACTGCAATGCAAAATATGAGGCCAGTTGAATTTTAGGATTCTTAGGCGTAGCATGCTTGGTTAAGTACCTAAAAAATACAATTTACGTCATAAATTGCCTGCTAAATGCCCTAGTATTATTCTTTAGAAATATCATTCCTTATAAATTCGCACATGTAATACGTAATTTATGGTCAAAAATTTGTTTTGATATATCACGAGTAAAAGTTATAATTCATTTCTTCTTTATTTGCCTCTGCCCAACAGATTGAGTGGCATCTGATATCAGAGATGTAATTAAACTGAGAGGATTATGACCGAGTAGGATGATCAAATGAAGACATGAGAAGCGTTCCAATAAGACCTGTTCTGTGTCTCATGGGAAAGCAATAAAAAAGGAGACGGCATTGTCATAAAAGATGGAAAGCAGAAGTAGAGGCGTTTACGTTGGGAAAAGGGATTAGAGTGGCATGTATGTCATCGGGAGTGACAGGAAAAGATGACGTCTTGCGAATGCTATCTGGAGAGGAAAAGAAGAGTAAAAGGTCCAGGAAATGGAGCGGTTTGAAATACGCCAAAAACAGCGCACAAAGTGATAACATTGCTGAACGATGCAGCTTACTTCCACTTAATTCGTTTCCTGCCATTCTCACATCGCTCACGTTTCTACAACGATGAGTTTGCACATTATCAACAACTGAATGATTCTGGTACTACTTCATTCGTGATTATCCGTTGAATTATCTGAAATTTCCTTGTAATTCAGGCATTCAAATAATTTCATAAATTACGCACCAAAATCCTTCATTTTACAGTCACTTTCCACTAATGTAATTTATGTATTATATAATATTGTGCATTTTCTCACAAATAGGGCTTAAAAAGTATGAGTGAGACGGAATTTTTAAAACGTCATAAAGAGTGTACGCCTCAAACATACTTTTGGTTCGGGAAACGGGTATAATTTTTAGAAATTTATTCCATTATTACACTTCAGGTCTTGCAGGTTTAAATGCCCGAAGTTTTGTCGGATGACCAGCACTGACTTCTTTATTTTGAAAGCACGCCCTCCAATTGAATAATACAGGAGAAATATCCTATGAGCAAACCAGTTACTTTCTCCCAAATTCATATGAATTATGTTTCTAATTCGTTTAAGGCAGTAATATATGAGTGATAAGAGCCAGTGGCTTTCACTCCTAGCACTGGTGAAGAAACAATGCAAGCAATCATTATTTCTCACATAGAATCAGTTCTTTTCTCATCTTTTCATAAATATCGCTGGATTCAAAAGTGGCAGCTTAAGACACTTAGCTCCTCATACTGAGTTCAGGTGCGTTCAGTTCCCACTCAAATGGGTTTTCATCCACCTAGATATTGGGCTTTAACGATTAACGTTCTATTCATTACCTTGTTTAATACCCCGGTATGTTGGCCTTATTCCATATAAAGTCATCGTATTCATGAACTCTTCTGTACACTAGAATAACATCAAAATCACAGATGCAAATTTGCGTGAGAAGATTGGTTAAAATTTTCTGGTAATATGATAGTAATTATACAGGTTATTTTATCATTAAATTCAAGTAGTATTCAGTGTTCTTGATTTCTCTTTTTTCTGTGGTAACATATACCTATAAAAAACGTTGTATCTTCGCTGTAGGATTGTTATTTTCCGTGCGTTACTTAATAAAGGTTGGAGAATAAATCAAGCCATTTGTCTCTCATGTGATTAAATCACTACAAATAGGAAACACGCTCACTTGTGGAATCAACTCCTGGATTGTTCATGCACACCATGGATATCAGTAAATAGCTCGACTGGAAATTGCCTAAAATTGGTGGATACACATTCCAGCCATTGTTTGATGTCCATAGAGTAGATTTCACCATTACCTCATGAAGAAAATTGAACTGAATTATTGCATAGGTCTTTTAAGTGGGTATGGGTTGTTTATTTGGGCATCGAGGGTGGGAAATAATGGATCAGTGGAATTTGTTATTCTTTACGCCAGTGAAAGCTAGGAATTGAGACGTGGGTTTGACTGGTGGATACAAACCAACTCGGTGATGGTACCCCATAATGATTTGAAACTGAAGCTTAAAGCAGGTGATTTAAATTTAATTTTCGTTTCATCTCAGAGACCGCCCATGTTATCCGAAAATTACCTTTTACGTTTCAGTCCTTGGTTGGGTAGGATCGGAGGTGACAAGAGAGAAGAAATGCGAATGGGATGGGTTCTGTGTGGGGGCAGGGGAATGGTGGGAGGTTTGGCAGATTCAGGTGGTCGGGTGAATGAACGGGGGATGGTGACAAGGTGGGCCGTTCGAATTTTCATTCGGCCGGACTTTAATGCGGTTGGGACCACCGTAAAGCGAGCACCAGATACGTTTCATGTCCCACCTCAAACGCCTATCGACGCCGCATCTTTATGTCGTAGGCGTCATATCCTTTTCAACCACTCCCGCGCATGCATCCGATTCCCTTTGCGACCGGCACTTCGCACGGGGTTCGCGAAATTCGTTCAACAATTCTAATCCCCGCATTGACACTCATCCATCCACTGTTCAGTTAATTTTCCATTATGATTATCTATGATACGTCAGGTACTAGGCATGTGGTCAGTTGAAAAAAACGGTGCCCACTTTTAAAAGCTATTTTGTAATTCTTTCCTTTTTTTAACAGTAAAGTGTGCCGATGGCACGTATGTCTAACTCATTTTTGCTTACACAAAGATAATGAATATATATCGGTCAAAGAATCCGCTCTAATTCGTGTATTTAAATGAAATATATCTTTGCGGAGATGGAACGGTGGCTAGCGTACTGACTTATCACCCAGTGGGCCCAGATTCGACTCTTGGAGACAGCAGACTTTTTCAGAGGTATCCCGATCCCAACCTAAGGTGCTTTGTGGAGTGCACCTCGAGTGTGTACACCGTCCGTCGGATAGGACGTTGAACTGCGGTCCTCTTGGCACCTTTTTAAGAGTAAATGAATGCCGACGCCAGGTTTCTCTCCACCCTTCCCCCTTTCCCATCCATCCCTAATGGCATGAATGACCTTAGCTGTCGGTCGCCGCCACTAAAATGAAGTACTATTATCTACGAAATATTTCTTCATTCAGGTATTTTTTTAATTTGTCCAATTTTGTCTGAAAATTCTACTGATATGGATAAATAAATTGGTCATAATAAGCATGAGTAAATTCATCTCGGTATTTATTTTACCAAGTACGTTTATATTTGGTTATGAAATTATGATAAATATTTTTTAACTATATTATTTTAAATTTTAAATGAAAAATTTCCTGCTTTGAAGTGATAACCTTTATGCAAACCTAAAAACGTTCACGAAAGTGTTTGTAAGTAAAGGTATAACAATGACACACATCACAAAAAAGACAAAGGTACATTTGTTTTCTTGAATATTTCGGTGACTTGACCGCCTTTTTCTTTGGAAGACAGAATGAAGACGGCACGGGTGCAGCTTGGACGGATTAGTGAAGAGAATAGATGTGTATAAAAGAAAAAGAAGAAGAGAGGGTCTGAGGTGGGAGTTTGAGTGAAAGTGTTTGTTTGGATGGGAGTGGGGTCGACGAGAACTGGAAGGGTACTCCCTGGTGGACATGGTTCAATCCTAGGGCCAAGCATGCTATTAGAAGCCAAATTTACGCTGCCTCAAGGGTGTGTCAGAGAGGCGATGATTGAAACGTTAAAATGTTCATTGAAAGAAACATTATGGAGGGAGGTGTGCCTGGGAGCTGGTAGAGAAGCTGAAGTCGAAGGAGGGTTGTAGGAGGCCTGGTGATCATTTATGTGAATACTGAGGGGTGTGGTGCATTATCCAGCGTAGAAGAAGAAGTTAATTCATTTGGTAAATTGCATTGCTGCATGCACATAAGGAAATAGTGAGGTGGGATAATGTGAGCAATAGTAGGGAATTGTGACGATGGGATAGGTTTTACGTCTGGGTCAATGGCAAGGTGTCGGAGTAGATTTGTGGGTAGAGGATGATGTATATATATATATATATATATATATATATATATATATATATATATATATATATATATATATATATATATATATATAAAGTATATATATATATATATATATATATACGCACACAACTATATGGATATTTTATAAAAATTGGTCTTTTGAAGCAAGATCTTTCTCCGGGACTGATGTACCCTCACGAGGGACGGATTCAATGGCCGGGTAATGAGGAGGATTCCGAGGTCAGTGAGATCGGAGAGGGACAAGCCAAGAGAGTGACCCATGGAAAGAGAGAGAGGGAGTGGTCGCCTCAGTTGGTACTTCGATCGGTTTGGCCTCCATCGCATCGCCATCGGCAACTGAGATTCCTCTCGGTATCCAAGGCGGACATTGAGTTTCCTTTGCCTGCCTTCAACGCCCGACTCTATCTAATTTTCATATCTGAAAGTGTAATCCAAACCCAATGCGCTTGACTTATACAATAACTGATCCTTTTGTAAAATATTCTGCAAATTAATGAGAACGAGATTGTATTTTTGTATTAATTAATGAGAACGAGATTATATCTTTTTGAGGTATTCTGTTAACAGAGTTAGGTATTATTAAGATATTTTATTACCCTGCAAGCCACCGCTATAATGTGTGGCATTGGATAAATGCGCACCATATTAATTTCTACTTGAATATGACCCTAGCACAGTCGAAAAATGTTATTCTGATTCCTTATCATTCTTGGAAAAAATTGAATCTTAAATCTTTTCTACGCTGTCTCTAATTTTGCTGAAGTTTCATCGTTACGTATTTTTCAAAAATGTGCTATTTGTATAACGACAAGGAAAAATTATACAGAAACGAACTGGTAATTAAATTATTAAATATAGAGTAAATGAGGTAATTTTTCTTGACGTAATATTGAAGAAACTTACTGTATTTTTAATGCTAAAATATACGTGTTTTAAACAAGATGCTCACAGTATTTGCACAATACTTGAATGTGATAGTTGCTGCGTGTATACACTTACTTATGCTCTATATTATTGTAGAAATAAAAACTTGATATGCACTCTTAGATTGTCGAAAATATTTGGGAAGTATTTGGAGAGGAGAGGATATTGTGAATATGAGGTAGTTTTGAATGCATAATTGAAGTTTAAACTGCCTCTGAAAAGCATATCTAAAAATATTTTTGAGGAGTTTTCGCTCAAGAGTTGAGCTCTCCTTGAGCGTAAAAATACGATGCTTATGGTCATGCACAGTATGTTCCATTAAAACTGGTACTGGATAGTATGCTCCATTAAAAAAAAGCTTTTCGTTTATTTCATTATTTTCTAATTTAAAAAAATTAGCATGCATATATTATAACAGGCTGCTTAATTGATAACACTTATGTTTTCGCCCGGACTACTCCTTGCTTGAATTTGCCTAACTTCCCGTCTAAATAAAGTAAAATCGTGTTGAAACATTTTTTTGTATTTTGTACCTTGACACATGGGGGGTGTGCCCAGATGTACTTACACATATGTACGCACTTATATAGTGGTTCATATAAAAGGTATGCGTGATGTGAGCACGCACAGCCGCGCAAACTCCCGCACACATCCGGAACCCTAAACACACTCCCGCCGAGTGGAAAAAAAGAGGCGCACATTTTCTAGGCCACTGCTTTTTCACGGAGTCGGGGAGAGACAAGAGCGGGATAATGCCCGCCGCCCGCTCGCTTTTTGATACTCTCTTTCCTTCCCTCGTCCTCTCTCTCTTTCCCTCCGTCTCTCCTTCGGCCACCCTCCCGGATCCGAAACTCGGGGAGCGAGTGAGTGAGCGAGTGCCGAGGGAACAGCTTGAGTACGGTGCGTGAGCTCGTACGACTCCCCCACATCCGCCTCTTTTCTTTCTCCTCAAAAACCTCTCGCCCCTCCCGCGTGACACCAGAGCCCTGCCCGACCCCCCCCCCGCACCTCTCAGGGGCCCGCTGCTTCCGTGGACGGAGCAGCAGTACCGCTCTGTCGCTCCCAACCTCCCCATCCCCTTCCCTTACCCACCGAACCAAATTCGGAGGCTCTTTTTTTCAATTCCCCTCGCAATAAGGGAGAAAGATTTTGGGTTTGGATAGATGGATGGATAGTAAAATCAGAAAGGTATTTTAATTTCATATAATCGTTGGCTTGGTGGAAAAGGGCATGCCCTTCAATTAGTGCCAGTGTATAAAAATATTTGCTTTGCCAGGAGCTCACTGGTGAACGTTCAACTCCGCAGGAAAATCTCACAAAGCTGATGGGACTAACAAAAGTAATGAGAAAAAGTGACTACAGGAAATAAATGCTCGCAAAATCAAATTCAGGCATTAACTGCCTCGTGCTGTGCCGCTCTAGTTTCATCAAGTCATAAAAATATAACGGTAAAAAAATAGCCTTGTTAGTCCTTAAAGATTGTAAACTAACCTCCTGATTTCCTTGGCTTTTTACCATCATTTTAACAGTTTTTTTACTTGATCGCTTCTGTTGTATGTGGTACATTTCTTTTTTACGGTTGGTGACCTAACACCCCCCGCCACACGCCCTTGCGGCGGCTTGCGGGGTATTATGTAGATGTAGATGTAGATGTAGAAACAAGTTAGTTCGTCAAAAACAAAAGTCAATTCACAACTCATCTAAAAATGGGCGTCGATTAGATAAATTTGTAAAAGGCTATAAATTGCACTTGGCACATTTGAGGAATTTACTTGAGCTCTACGAGGATCACGCAAATTAAACATGTAATGAAAATCGTTGCGATAGATTTGCTGTAAATATAAGTTCTCGACTTCTGACAGCTAAATGACCACGTTGATGTGTTAATTTAAAATGCAGTCGCACTATGTCAGACCAAGAGTATGAATTAGCAGATCCCCTGGCGTAGGTTACCAACTCATATAGATGTAATTGATGAGAAGTAAATGTAAAAATGTTTATTTTAAATTATTCCAATCGGTTATCTTTGTAATGATTTTAACAGTTTTATTGTAATTATATTTCCTATTCATAATTGCTAGCTTAAGTTATTCTAACATTTTTTGTACTATATGTTAACTAGTTTTTAGTTGAAATTGTGACTTTTATGCCCGGAAAATTTAATATAAATGATGCCTTCAATTTTTATACCCTGACCCTCTGATCCCATGCCCAATGTTCAAACTATGTGTAATCAAGAACTGATATGATAGCATCTATACTCTTTGCTTGTATCCACTTGTATGAGTACCACTAGGTTCAGATAAGCAAATATTTTTTTCACAGAGGTAGAACCGCCATTTTTTGAAATGGCTTGTACGCCCCAGACTTGACTCTTACCCGTGAAATTTGATTTGAGCAAGCGTGGGCGTTACTCATCTGACTAAATCAGCCTGCCGAGTAACGTAAAGATGCATCGTAACATAGCTATAGCTCGTACTGAGTGGATTCTGGTTTATTTTTTCCATACTTGGTCATTCCGATGTGCGATACATTGAAGCTGCGTGAGCTTTATGAGTGGGAGCATATACTACCTTGAACAAAAAGTTCCCGGAATAACCACCGTGTGGCGCTCCCATCGTTCCGATTTGAGTTCTGTTTTTTTTGTTAAATTGGTACATCTATTGTTGATATTCCCTTTAAATCTTAGTGTCATAACTTGACATTTGCAAAAGTTACGGTCGGTTTTCGGTATGTCCATCAGTGCTTCCTGCGATTTTTCCATTACTTCCTCTCGGCTGCTAAAACGCGTTCCCCGTAATGGTAAGTAGGTGGGTAGTAAGTGGAATAAATTCGTTTATTGCGAATTTTTCGAGAGGCTCAAAAACTAAACGTCCTGGGATAATATAAACTTGGCCACATTTAAGGACCTCCACAATTAGAGGAGTTCCACCGATTTTTTTCTGTTTTTTTAGCTGCTCTTAGTTCCCATTTTTGTATAATGTTATTTCTGTGGGAAATTAGAGCTGTAAATTTCACGCTGCAATCACTGTCGAAGGAATTCAATTTTTTCGGTCGTGGATTCGTTCAACAGCCACAATTAGATTACCATACAAACAAGTGTTTTCCGTGTGAGGCATAAAAGAATGGAACTTTCACAAAACCTCTTTAATTTTCAGGATTCTCTTGGATGAACAGCAAGAAATTAGTTTTGGGCCTTCCATGTTCTCAGAAAGCTTCATCCTTCTCCATCTCTAACAGAAACGGGCAATAACTTTTCAAGGCTAAAAGAAGCATAAATTTATCTACTTAGATTTCGTAAAAAACTGCATTCCTAGAATGATTGCAATCCGAAAATTTTGCCTGTTGCCTCCGTTGGATTTTTTTTCCTTTTTTCAATCTTGAGCCAAAAAATGAGAACTGTTCTCTGTAATTGAATCGTGTATAAACCCTCGCCTTTTAACCGATTCGGTTCATTTTTTATGGATCTCCTGAGAGATTTTTTTTCAAGGAGAGGTGAAGATAATGAAGTAAGGCTAAATACATTCGGCGAGGTAATTCAATTTCTTAGGCGAAATGAGTGGAGGGAAAATGTGCAGGCTAGGAGGCAATTGAATCCCTCTTTCTTTCTTCCACCTCTCTACCTCTTTATAGCTACCCCTCCGGGAGTCTTCGCACATTTAAAAAAGACTCTCACCTTTCCTCTCACTTGTACCCTCCGCCCTCTGCATCCTCCTACCTCTCTCTCGCTGAATCTCCATCAGCACATCCCCATCTACCGCCCTTTCCACTAAACCCCAACCCAACGAGCCCATTGCCTCCTCTCTTAAAGCCTCCAATTTTTCTCTCATTTCGTTACGACCCAGAGTATTATGGGAAGGATGAAAAGGGGAGGAAAAATAAATAAACGATATTTTTCCCGGAGCTAAAAACGCGCGAATCCAATGACAAGACTTAGTCCACGTTGTAAGAGATGGAAAGGGATGGGTAAAAAAGAATTTGGGGGTTAAGGATAATCCTTTTCTCATCCTCCTCCGATTCACTTCTTTCCCTATTCCGTTAATTCTTTCGCTCTTTCTCCTTTCTTTTGGTGAGGTAATCTTAAACGCAAGGACTTAGTGTGTCTCTCGGCCAGACGCCAAGCCGCAACGTTTGTCAGTGCTTTTATCGAACTCCCATCTTCCTCTGACTCGACGCGTTCTTATTTCATGACTGCTCAATCTGCCTCTACCAAATAATGAATTTTATGTACTGTTTTTGATGTTCTTTCACCGACCGTATCTCCGAATTCACATGGATTTGTGAGTATATAAGTAATCAATGTCAATCATAAATTTCAGCGTTTTTATTTTGCACCCTCGAAAAATACAGAATAAAATGAGCATTGAGCATATTACTGTGGTTACTTCGTGAAAAATCTTGTGATCCCCATGAACAGGTATTAAAAAGCTAATCAAATGTAGATTTTATTTAACATATTTTTGCTCAGTGATATAACTCTTTAATAAAAATAAAGTTGGGCTACAGAAACTTCTGATTTATGCTTGCATATGGTTAAAACTTTTATTATTTAATATTAATCATATTTGCCAAATATTACTTATATGTAAGTAATCCCTTAAGAAATTGCTGGTTGATGTAAGTAGAAGTTTGAGTTGAGAAATTTTGATGAAGGCCAGGAAATATCATTTCACTAAAAATTGAGAAAATGAAGATATTATAAAAATATATTCTTAAGTTTGTTTATTCTTTAATCCATTTGATACACATTAAATTGTATATTGATATTTTAGAATCTAGGAAGTATGTTATTCAAATCAATTTTTGAATTCTAGTGCTATTGTGAGCTTTGACCAAATATTTCCGGTTATCTACTGTGTTACTTGATTTGTGAGGTGCAAGGCTGGCAAATAACTCATGATTGGCTATATTAATTAATTACGTTAATTAAAGAACGTCAGCTTTTAACTTTGATCATTGCACCAAACGACCTTAATGCTGTTTTACCATAGTCTAATCCACCCAATTCCAACTCACGACTTAGACTACAGTATCTGATCATATACGATAACCCCAATAACGTGCCACTTGATGAGCAATCAACCTACCAGGTATCAAAGTACATTGTGCACACGCACTAATTTCCAATCACTGAGTAGTCTATTACCCTCTGCCCTTCACATAGTACCCATTCCTTCTTTAGAAAGAATAATGGAGTGTTTTCTGGTGAAATCGTATTTTCATAATTAAGGAATAACTTTTCCTTATAATTGATTATAGAGTAAAACTTCTTGAATTAACATCGACTTTGTGTGCAAAATTCATTTTTAACAATCGAGTAATTTAAAGAATTGATGAATCAATCTGTGCCATCAGTATAATGTTAAAAAGACGCCAATAAAAGATCTTTGTGCCATAATACAGGAAGATCACAAAGATTTCCTTAAAATTCACCACGATAATCGGTTTTTAAATCGTTTTCACTATATTTCATCACCTATATTTGCCATTTGAAAAGTTCTAACGAGCATTTTAAGTTTATATTAATGAGTGAATATAATCAGTCTTATAGCTCCCAATTTTTATGGACAATTGATGTTAACATTGTCTATATTTTTTTGTCAATCTCAAAACGGTCCATAAACTTACCATATTTAATTTCGTCGAGTGATTATTATTCCAGATTTACATTTATCCGCTGTAAAAAATCTAGTTTTTTTTATTCTGAACATTTATTCATTTTCTATGCTAGCTCTCATGTGATGGGAGCTAGCACAGAAAGTGAAGGAACCCAATTTTCCGAACACATGAAGGGCATCACAGAGTGATTCCCTTCATGTGATGGGAAAATTACCTGGAAAGGCAAATATTTCAATACTTAATAGCACTAATGACTTATGAAATATCATCCTCAGTAAATTTTAAAACTTGCATTAAATTTATTCATCATTATTATACTTTTTTATTTGTTTCATTAGCCATCATTCAAGTATGTCAAGCGCAAATCCTCATTATAGATTTTCGTACAGTTTACTTTGGTACACTCGTACTTCATTATGATGCTATTCTATCCCACTGGTATCACCTTCTTTATCACCCCAACGAATCCATTCTCCCCATGCTAAGGAATGAAAACTTGCACACATTAATGAAATCTCTTTGGAAAATGAGTTTGAAAGAATAACACTTAAGTTTTACCCATCCGGGTCATTCAGTGTTGTTCTCTAAGGCATGGGAGGATTTCGTCCAAAACTTTTATTTCATTCAATATTCCCCCTGAAAGTAATTTCCGGGCGGGATGAAAAATGAATCATGATGTGCTCTCAGGATTCAGATGATTCCGGGTGCCAGGGCGAAGGGTTTTCGGGGAAGGGGAGAAGCCAAGGGAGTCGCTGAGGGGAAAGGTGAGAACAGGGCGTGTTCGCGGGATTTTGGTTGAGCTGGGGGGGCGGGCGTGGTGGGCGGACATGAGGGGGGGAAAGGATTGGCTCTCCTCACTTGGGGCCTCGCTGCTCTCACACGCTCTCATGCACTCGAGCAACCACTCGCGCCGTTGTAGTCAAGATTTTTCCCTGTTGGCGCGCGGGAGGCGGCGGTGTCGGCTGGGTTGCATATGCGCACGGCTCCGGGAAGGTTTTTCAATTGGGGAGGGAGTGGTTTGAGGAGGCCAGGGGCACGGTTGCGTGAGGGTTGGAAGTACGAGAGAGGAAGGGTTGGCTTTGGCGCGCGACTATGGTCCACGGCACGCCGCTGAAGGAGGAGAGATCGACGTAGGGTGGGAAAGGCTTTTGGTTTGGGTGGTGGTCTAGGGCAGGTTGGGCGGAGCCCCCGCCGGACACGGGGAGTGGGGATGGCTGACAAGAGAGGGCAACGCATCTGCGATTGCACGTGTCGTGAGGCGAAATGACTTGGCGCATGAGTGGATATTCATGGCCGCGGGGGCGCGGCCATCGGGCGGGGAAGGGAGGAACGAGGGAATGTTGGGGGCCGAGGGAAGTGGGGGGATGTTGGGAGGGACAGGAGGCAGGTATGAGCAAAGGGTTCGGGAGCGGGGGGATGGCTGAGAGGAGAGGGAATAGTAGGACGATTCAGTGGTTTGGATCGAAGCCTGGAATGGAACGGTCGTGAATGCATGAGGAGCAGAGGGTAGAGAGATCGAGGAATCGGAGGGGAGAAGTGGAACGAAGGGAGACAACCAGAGGGGTAAATACGGATTTGGAGTTTTGAACCGGATTGGCGTACGATTCCAAGAGGGAAATACAAAATGGAAGAATTTTAAAGCTTTTTTCATTATATCTCAAATCCATGGTTCCGTTTCGACGTATTTTGTTAATTTTCTCCCATTTCTGCTTAAAAGGACAATTAAGAAAAATAAGTATTCCTCGAATATTTAAAAATAATTTTAATCAGAAATGTATCACAAAGTATCTCGTTTTTTCAAACGAAGGACAAAAAATATGTTTTTGCGCAAATTTTGAACACCCTATTTACTCTTGTGGCAAATAACCGTCCTCAAGTCCACACTGAACGTCATTCGATGTTGATGAATATTCTTGATTGTTTCAATTTTTATGTAATTGCATATTTTTATTTAATCTCTCTTTCCCTTTGAAATAATGTCCAAACCTTTTTCTATTAATTCACTTTAGTTTTACGATATTGTATTGGCAAGAGATCTAACTTTAAAAAAATCAATACCCATCTATTAAAAAAATAAAATATTCTTTTACGGTATAGGTTGTCATTTTTTAATACTCCAACCCCACCAACTACCAAAACATCCTAGCTATAAACTCTATTGTAATGATAATATTATTTTTTTCTTAGTTCATGTTACCTTATACCATGCAGTAGAAAACATTTAGACCGAATTATGCCCGTGAACGATTAAAAAAGAATATAAACGTTATGTACAATCGCATTTTTTTAGCATTAATTGAAACGTTCAATGTGAAATTTACAAATTCACACGGAAAATAATGAAATTAAAATAAATTTTTAATTCATAGTTATGCTTTTGTCCAAATCTCACCTCAAATTTCTTTTACACCAACGCAACACAAGTGCCATGGGCGTGTGTTACCTTTTTTATGTTGAAGATTTTTATTAATTCTTCTTTTATTAATATACCTAATACAACCCGCATTTTACTACTTCGCAATCGAGGGATGCCGTGATGCGACCAAATATGACTTACTTCGAGATTTTTTTAACTTTCATGTTTGTGGGCCGACTGTACGTCCTTAAGTATTCATTAACTTCTACGAGTAACTTTTAAACTGAATGCTATCTGGCAAATTTACATGTCCTAGTCACGTCGTCTCAAGAGTTCTTGGTTTTATCTACAGCATTTAGCAGAAATACAGGTTAAAAGGTTTAACTGTATATACATGTAACGCATGTATATATATTTAGTCAATGTAAGACGACAGAGAGAAGTTTTTTTCCTGGTGATGACTAAGGGACCCACAAGGCTAGTCTTAATATGCTTTTTGATTAGTAGAAAAGTGCAAAATTAGTTATTCTCAGTTGGATAATTAAGCTGGTGATTTGGTAATTTGTCTAAAATTAGAAAATAAGCGGATTGCTCATTGAAAAGAAACACTCAATAAATTCATAATAATATATGTAGTCACGTTCCTGGAGTGCATACGTGCATTACTGTGAATAAACCTTCTTCATTAAATTTGTGGTGCGGTTAGAACTTCCATCCATGTAGAATGTATTAGGCATAGGTGTAGGTATAACGCTTGAATGGCGTGGGATTGGAACTGGTGGGCGTCGATAGTGGAGATGGAACAGTAGGTGTAGGGGCCCTCTGCTGTGGTCTGGAAGGAAGTTTTCCTTGGGGAGTGCCCGGGGGAATTCGCGTACCATGAAACGTGATAGGCGGTTTGGATACATTTTTATAGGCTTTTGACAATATTAAATTGTAATTAAAAGTCTTAAAATTAAAAATTGTAGAGCAAAAATGCCAGAGAGTTTAATTAACATGTATTAATAGATTTAAAATAGAAAGTCAGGTAGTCTCAAATTGTTTTAAGTAACCAATTACCTAAAGCAAACCATAAGTTAACAGTGGCAACTCTATAGAAGGGGTCACAATTATTTGTTAAAAATAGATGAAAGTAAAAAAGTTTTCGTTTAAATATATGCCTTGTTGTAATATATTTTCCGTTTTTTTTATTTAAAACTCTGCGTAGATGTTTAAGATTTTAAAGCACGTATAATTGTTTTTCGACATTAGCAGTGTTAGAGATACATAATCCAATTTAATATTCATAGAAATTGAATAAATTAATTAGAATGACACATTATCTATTTCTTGTCAATCCATCTTATATATTTGTTTGCATAAATATTTCTCCAAAATAATGACTAGCTGCTTTTATTACAATCGCGTATTATGCTATATACATTGAAACAGTTATAAGCTGGAAGAGAATTAGATAATTTAGAATATTTTCGCGTCACGTGATGGAATGGACACGTAGAAAATTCAACCATTTTGAAGATGTATTGATAGATTGAAGATGTATTATAAACTGAGTAATGCATCTGTGAAAAATTTTATGTATGTATGTTTCTTATGAACTACTAGTATTAGTTATGTTAATTAAGTCCTAGAAAGAAAAAAAAATCTGACTAATGCAGGCATTATAGCTGTTTTCTTGTAAATATGCTCCGTATATAGTTTTAATGGAAATGAATTTTTTTGAATCATGTAACGAAAGACCCACCTTAAAAAAACACAGCCAACTGAGTAAATTGCTATGTGGCCATATTACCAACAACAAGCAACCCCGGGTATCAGCTCAGACGTTTGATGGACAAGGATAAAACTCACCTTGTTCTAACCTCACAGCATTTAGAATTCACGCATTAGGGGGGTTTCCCAAGTGCATATGGTTTCCAAAGAGAATTAGGTCTCCGAAAAATTAACTTAAGTGAAGCTAATAGTGCTCTGTGGCGTCCCATGGATTTGAATCAGTAGTCCAAAGCTCCACCCAGTAGTTAGAGTGAGTATTATATAAATATATATATATATATATATATATATATATATATATATATATATATATATATATATATATATAAATTTCTTCGAAATGGAACTCTCTTCGGCGACGCACAAATATATAAAAACACCGAGGTAGATTTTTAAAACATAGAAATACAAAGAAAGAGTGTGTCCTTTCTTTGTGTTTCTATATTTTAAAAATCTACATTTGTGTTTATATATATATATATATATATTTATTTATTTATTTATTTATTTATTTATTTATTTATTTATTTTAAATTGGGAAAAACTAATGAGTATTCTGCAGAAAATAGGAATAGATTGGAGGGAAAGGAGGCTAATCCGCAGCCTGTGCGTATCTCAGACTGCTCAGGTGCGGGTGGGAAACGGGGAGTCCGTAGGGGCAGTGTTAGGAAGAGGTGTAAGGCAGGGTTGCCCATTATCATCGTTGCTTTTCAACCTGTGTGTAGAGAAAATGATTAAAGAGGCATGGGAAGAACTGGAGGTAGGAATGAAAGTGGGCGGGGAACTCGTAAAATCAGTTAGGTTTGCGTATGACCAAGCTTTAGTATGTCAGTCACCCAAGGGGTTGCAAGCATTGCTGAGTGAATTGTAAATTCAGTGCGACAGGTATGGGATGAGAATCAGTATTAATAAAACAAAGGTTATGCGATTTTCTAGAAAGAAAAAGGCTAAGCTAAACATTAAAACAGGAGGGCAAAAACTAGAGCAGGTAGAACAGTTTACGTATCTCGGTAGTGTTTTGGACCAACACGGTCAAAATAGTAAGGTAGTAAGGAGAAGAATTGCGCTAAGCAAAGAGGCTTTCACAAGGAGGAGGGAGTTGATGACAGGGACGTCGAGTAAGGATGTTAAGAAAAGACTCGTAAAAACTTTGATATGGAGCGTAGCTATGTACGGCGCGGAAACGTGGTCATTGATGCAGGAGGATAGACGTAGACTGGAGGCTTTTGAAATGTGGGTGTGGAGAAGGATGGAGAAGGTGAAATGGACAGAAAAGAAAACAAATGAGGAAGTACGTGGTATTGTGGGCGAAGAGAGGTGTTTGTTACGAGAACTCTTATGGAGGCAGGAAAAATGGATGAGGCGCGTATTGACCGGCAGTAGGATGTTGAAGACTGTAATAGAGGGGAGAATGTTAGGCAAACGAGGAAAGGGAAGGAACAGGATAGGGATGTTGGACGGGATGAAGGGAGGAAGAAAGTACTCAGAGGTGAAGAGGGACCTGATGTAGAGTAGGATGTTGTGTTTTGCTAGGGGTCACAAATCAAAGTCAAAGGGGTCATCCAAAAATCTACCTTAACCGGTAGTTTACCTAAAAATAATAATTATTTATTTATTTATTTATATATGTAACATTTGTAAGGCACAGTAGAATACAAAATAGAGGAAACGTAAAAGGAAACATTATAGATTGTTTGAGATTTTGGCCTTCTCTGAGGCATTCATTAGCTCATACTCTGAAATATGAGTGTCCTTTTACGTGCACTCTATTTTATTTTATTTTGTGTTCTATTATGTCAACCAAATGTTATATTACTCTCACTAGTGCTCTTACTTTTATATACACATTATATATATATATATATATATATATATATATATATATACATATATATATTTAATATGTATATAAATAAATAACTCAACTTTGCTTGTAAATGTTTATATGAAACAGCTTAATAGTTAATAATATTTTTATCGAGAGAAAATAATGGCCAGTTAAAATATTTTTTCAAAATATTAATTAGTTAATTTAAATAAACGCGTTAAATTAAGGAAATATTACTTTAAATTGCTATTAATTTTAATTCTTTTGGACTTTTTCTTTGGGTTGGGATTAATCTTTTTGTATTTTGTCTGTGAAATTGTCACTCTCCACAATGAAAGGGAGTATGATAATGGAAAAAGAATACCAAATGGTCGTAAAGATTGGAAATGGGAACCAATCAAATACAAGGGAGTAATTAAGGGCAAGATCGAAATCAGACAAAGGAGGACTCAAGCAAGCGTAAACGTGGGAGTAGAACTACGGCTAATTAAAGGGAAAGTTGGATCTAAAGAAATGAGTATGATGATTGAAGGCACTTGCGAAAGAGGAGAAAAAGAAAGCCTTGAAGGTGGACAAGGGGAGTTTAAGGGGAAGGAATGAAGATTGAGTGGAAAACATGAGTGAGAAATAGGGAATAGGCTGGGAAAGTTGAAGGCTGGGGCAAGTTGGTTCGCGGTGGGAAGAGACAGGGTTGGGGGAATTGCTGGGGCTGGGCTTCAAGTAATTCCAGACACTACTGAGCGTCATTTCCATTTAGCTTCAAGAACGGAATTCCTCTCGACCCCGCCTTCCTGACCCAGTCTCTATCCTCCTTCCAACTCCCTGTCCCTTTTTCCTTTTCGGTCTAACCCTCCCGCTGCCTTCCCTCCTTTGCACTAACTCCCACGCTCCACCAATTCTTCCCTCAAACTCTCTTCCATTTACTCTTTAAACTGCCGCTTTACCCCACCCCATTTCCCGCCATATCTGGCCAGTCCATTTTTAAAACCTTTTAATATCCACCAACTTTGCCCACTAATATCAAAATCGTCGTCAATTTCTCCAAAGATCTTCGGCAAGGATCGCCACGAAAATTAATTTTCATTCCTTCCTACGATGGGTTATAAATAACAAAAGCTTCACCTAAAATAAATGTAGAAGCTACGTTTAGATGCAACCAATTCTGCAGTATATAAAATGTTACCTACCCCAAATTTAAATAAAAGTGAAACAAAAAATTTCATTTTATCAAGGATTAATTGAGTTTCATAGTTTATTTGGAGACCAATGTATTCGCAATGACACCATGACACCGATATTGTCGAAGAGAATACAGAATTTACGCAATAAATCTTTTGTATACCTAATTATCCAGATGATATAAGGATTCTTATTTCTTTTTTGGGTAATATGAGTTGACCATGTACTTTTAAATTTGTTTTATGCTAAAGAGTAATCTTTTATTTCTCAACATGCTCTGTTTAGCAAACTTAAACCAGATAGATATAGCAGTTAAAGGATTATCTTCCTGCCTCGCGGGGAGGCAGGTAAAATTTTGCTCATCAGCGAAATATTTTTCGAAAGCGTGAACGAAAGGATGAACGAAAAGCTTGTGGAGGAGTTGCAAGGATAAAGACACGCTTGCGTTTTTTCTGTACTTCTTCATATAATCTGAAAGACGCTGTATGCTTGGACCCGGTTGTGCGAAAAGGAACGAACGCTTTCATGGTTTGAATTTGGAATAGGTGATACCTTATACTTGATGGTTGACTGCCATTAGTTTGAGAGCTTGCAAAAGCACATTTCTGAGCAACTATGCTATTTCTATTTCTGAGCCATTCTATTTCCATAATTATAAAATATTATATCAAATATAATATTACATCAAATAATAATGCAATATATTATATTTAAAAACCTATTAGTATAATGTATTATATTAAAGTATTTGTATTCCATTCTCCGTGACGCTGGGGTCCTTCCTGACAAGTGCCACAATTAGGTGAAAAAGCTTGGCTTACTAGATCAGTGCGACAAAATATCTAATAGCTTACGATTAAAAATAAAATTTGGATTTCTTTGAGCAAAATATTTTTAAGGTAGATTTCATGTAAAAAATCCATAAACTCAGTAATCGACCCGAATGTCGGTTTGGTAGGTGGTCACCCAGTACTAAGCCCAATACGGCGTGTGAAATTACATCAGGGTAGGGGGGGCAGTTCCTTTCCCTGTGCCGGTTATGGTTTCCCAGGAAGACCCGGTACCCGAAAAATCACTTTAGCTTGGGTGTAGCTGCAGGTGCCTAGAGTGCCTTGCCCGGGAATCGAACCCGGGAACCTCTGATCAGCCAACGCTCTACCCACTGGACTAACGCGACCCACTAAATTTCATGTAAGTATAATGAAATTAAGGATTTCTATTTTACTTTTAGTTGTTTTTTCAAAATATGGGATATATTTATTGCCAAATTAGGATTATGAAAATATCACTCCTGGCAATACAGTCATCATTCATGAATCAGTTGTACTGATATAGTATATGCTTATATATATATATATATATATATATATATATATATATATATATATATATATATATATATATATATATATATAATTGTATGAAATATACTTTCCATCAGAATTCAAAAGACCCTTTTCAAATTTGATAGAAATTTTTTCTGGTTACTTGAGGAGGCAACCTATTAACTAAAAAGGTTTTCTCTATGAGTTATCATCCCATTTTCATATAGTTTGAGGTGTTCCAAATATTTCACCAATTTAGAATTTGTTCAAGGCATTTTTTAAATAGATAGAGTCATCCCTGTTTTATTTTTCACTGTGCATATCAAATAATTGTGCAATGCATGAGAGGCAAAACATTAAACGTCTATCGATATCGAATTACGTAAACATATCGAGTGCAACATTGTGGCAACAAACTAAATCGTCTAAACTATGTAAGTAATTAAAATGACCACTGTGAAAAGCAAAGATTCACTCACTTGTGGCATGAGATCTATTAACGGGTTACAATCAATTAATTCTATCAATGTTTTAAGAACCTGAGTCGAGTGCGAGAGTTTCTGTGAAAATTTCAGCCTTTGTGCAATATGCGCCTGCCTAACTGTGAAAGGGTGCTTCAACACATCAGAGAGGACAAATACGAGAGCAGCCTCGGAATGGGAACAATTCCCCGATTTTGGTATCCGTTATATGTCCCAGTGAAATTAAATTCCGCGAAACTCAGAATTCGACCATTAACCCCCTTCGATAGTAATCGGGGAAATGTTTGTCATGCGAAAAGATTTGCGACGCGAGACACGTGTTTGCCTTTCCCAGGAACGATCGAGTGCGGGAAGCGTACGCTGCGTCGCCGGGGGTAAAGGGAAAGGGGGAAGAGGTTTTGGTATCGGGATTGAGAGACACGTGGATATGAGGTGGGGTGGGATGTAAGGGTGGCTGTGCCGGGTGGGGTAGGTAGAATGCCGCGGAGTTAGAAGCAGTTCCCAACGCGGTAGGTTGGAATCGGTCAGAGAGGATCCTCCGCATTAGGTAATCGTCATTGTAGAGCTGGGATTAGATGAGCGAGTAGCAATTGTGACAAATCAAACATGGGACGTGGATGAGACTGATGGCTGTTGATCCGGCAGTCTACCGAGTGTGTGAAGTCGTCTGCTCAGTTATGTGATCTCATCCCAATAAATTGAAACCGTTTCCAATTGCCTAAAATTAGTATTGGTGTTTTTATGTCAATATTATACAAAGCAATAGGTAGCCATTTTTTATGATGATATTTTTTGCCTTGGTCACGTTTGTCTTAATTTATTTAACCAAAATACAGGATTACTTGGGGCTATTGAGATACTATGTAAGTTAATGGAAAAGTGCAATTAACATTGTAGAAAGTTATGTAAGCAGTATGTAATATCTTATTTTCCGATATAACAAAGTCTTAAAAATGTTTTTTATAGTTATACTTAAGGCTTTTATCTCATTTCATTTTAATTTTACCACATATATTAAAATATTTTCTGATTTAGACACTTTGTATACTAAAAAATGCTTTTTTCATTCGTCGAGCGCAAGATATTCTATTTTGCACATATTTTTACACATTCGGTCTGGCCATATAATATTCCATATGTATTGAATTTGAACTCTTTCTCAGGCATAACAGTGTTACAAAAATGTTACTGACATACCTAAAGCTTAATTTGGAGGAGATGATAGTATTTGATATGAGAATATTAACGTAGTTTTTTATATTTGTGCATTAAATATCATTTATTACAATTTTTTAAATTTTAAGCATAAATATAGATAAAATTGTAGAAATACTTTTAAAAATTGTCATTTACGTTAATTGATGTAACTATAAACATATTCAGTACCTCGATTTTCAATATAAGTTATGTATGTAAATTTAGTGTTGCTTGAATAAATGTTTTCGTAGTTTTCTCTTCCACATAATTTGAAAGACGGCAACGATCTAATCAGAGAAATGATATGACCGTAGTTGCCTTTGATCAATTCCGATTATAATTACATTACATAAGTTACCTTTTGTCAAATTAAACCAATATTTTAGTCTGATAGTTTCTCTTGACTGCATGTCGTACATTTGCGTTTGGGGTTTCTGCTTCGTTGTTGTTTCTCCCGCATTTCGAATTTTTAAAACTTAATTTGGTACATAGTTTAAAAAAGTGGTTCGCAGTCGTTCTCTCTCAAAGCTAAAATTATAACATGCAAGGAAATTTACTGCATAAATGATTAATTTGAATTATAATAGTTAGTATGATGAAGACTATCGCATTTTCCAATTGAAAAACCTTATTGTATGCCATATTTTGCAAAAAAAAAAGCCTCAGCAATGAGTTACTACCATGTCGAATACCTTTTTACATGTCATTTAAGTACCTTACATCAATATGCATTGAGCATAACGTATATTCCAAATAACTTCTCAAGTAATGAGTATATAGTTGACGTAATAAATACACTTTTAATGCAAATGTTGTGAACATTTTTGTCATTGAAAGTCGCATAAATATTTAAAAATGAATTTAATATTTTTAAACGAAGAATAATATCTCCATCGTATTTATTCTATAGCTATAATTGTACCCTTCAGTGAGCCATGAGTTTCCATTGCAATTCATAAAATTTATAATACTAACAGTAGCATTATTTACTATTTCTTATAATTGATATTTTCAGCAAAATTTTCAACCAGATAAGTTCGTAACTCAAATGAGATTTCAGATAGCAAGATATCTGGAAGGAAAGGATGTGTGATTGATGGTTCCATGGGAAGCGTAACGAGTTTTCCAAAATTTCAACGAAATAAATGGATAATGTGGAAGTGAGAGCAGATGTAATCATATTTATCCGTTTCACAGAGATAAATTGCAATACGCTTTGTGGGATAGTTTTCCATTCTAAACTGGATATAGTTTGAAACTCCCTTAAATGATCTTGTGTGTGTGTGTATGTATCATGAGTATATTCACATTCAGTATTTTGACGCCATTTAGAGATAGATCGGTGCAAACTGATGGTGACTGAACGGCCCTAGTTGTTCTGAAACTTATTTATTGGAAAATATGTGGCATGGCTCAGTGTTAAGTTATCAAATTAAAGTAAAACAACGCTCTGAAAGTATTTTTGTGTCTCATATGAGAAATTATTAGCTTCAAGTAGGGCGATTTCAAAAGGAAAATGACACGGAGTTTTAAATTGGTTGAAGAGGAGGCGTTTACACCATCTCTGGCCTATTTTCTTCACCTCGCCTCTACGCTCTTCAACTCCATTTCACCATGACTTTTCACAACTCGGCCCCATCTCCACTTACGTAGCTTCTAACCATCTCGCCTAATGAAACGCCAATTAATAACCCAAAAAAAAATCATTTGAATAGCCGCCTTTCATTTCTTAGCGCTGAAATGAAATTCGAGCTTTCCTTTAGGAAGAGTGAATGAGGAAACTGGAGAAAAGAACTTTTCCAAGGGAATTTAAATAGGGATTGGAATGGAAACAAGTCCCAGCTTCTTTCATCCGCTGCTCATTCCGTTTCCAAGCGGATGAAAGAAGGTTCTGAAGCTTGAGGAGAAGACAGTGCTGCCGCCGTATGAGTGGTTTGCCATAGGATGGTCTCTAAAAACTCGGTGTTAAACGAGTGAGTTGAAGATGCAGAGCAGCAACGAGCAACATTAGCGGCGAAAATGCGAAATGCATACAGCACAACAACATTCGCGCAGTCAAATCGAGGAGGTAGCACTGGCATATGAGTTTAAATTTTTGAAACATGATGCCTCGTGCCAGTTAACCGAGATCAATATTCGTCGTTATTACTAGCGTCAGGGAAAGCTGCGTCATCGGACTTCATGGACCGAGTGAAGTTTTACTTCCCCCATTCAGTTTAATTCCTCCCCAACACTCCCCGGCGTTTTCTCATCAATTCTTAATCATTGATCCTCCCGTTACGTGATTCATATTATCCTTCCATTTGGACTTCCTCTTATCGTTCATCTACCCTTCGTTCTCGTCCTTTTATCTTTTTCTTTCTCCTGTTTCATCAAATTTCCAATAATTCAAATTTTTTCTTTCATATCCATCTAGGTTTAAAACATATTATTTTAATTTTTATGGCTAAAGCATCGAAATCAATAAGTCTGTATAGGGCACAAAAAAGCTAATTGTGGAACTTACTTGATATTTATCTAAAGAATTTTGAAGTAGAGAACAATACCAATGTAACAATTTCAGGGTGTAAAAATCTTTCGCCTTGACCGGGATCCCGGTCAAGGCGAATGATTTTTACACTCTGAAATTGTTGCATTGAAATGCAGATTAGCGGATGACTCGGTTAAAAGTTACTGCTGCGGCATCTCTCGCAGTTTCTTTGGAAAGAATAATATCTTTGTGAGTATGTTGGATGTAAGTGAAAGGGGTAAAGACAAGCAGCTTTTTCCTAGACTGGAGAAGGGTGTAGGTTTTCAGGACGACGTAGAAATGATTGAGCAATGCAAGGGTGTGGGGTAGGTCTCCTAGGGTGGTAGTGATGTAGGAATAGGGAAGTAGGTTGGGAGCTGGGGGGTGGAAAAATACGGTAGTGTATGGGGATGGGGTTGCAAGCTTTGGAAGAGGTGTAATTGATATCCCATCTTTTATCAAGGAAAGGAAATGCGTCTGGGAGTGGGGTGTGTTCCCGGGTGGTCCTTATTCTTTTGTGTGAGTGCGACTCTTTTTGGCGAGGCGGGAGGGAGGAAAAGAAACGTTTTTGGCCCAAGGATGAATCCAATTATGATGGAAGAATAAAATAAATATTTGACGAGGGGATATGGTCGAGAGGAGAGAGAGAGCCTTTTAGGGCGAGTTAAAGATTCCAAGTGCGGGAATGGATAATGAGAAGGGAGAAATGAATAAGGAGGCCCTCCGAGGATGAGGGGGACAAATGCAAGGGGGGGAAGGAATGAATGAGAAAAGGAAAGAGCAAAGGGAAGGAGTTGGGAGATAAGGAGTTTGGAGAGTAAAATGTGATTATGAAACACTGAAATCGATAGCAAGTCCTTTTTGCAATATGGAAAACAAGATTCCATAGCGATGCGGCAACAGGAGTGGCAGGCGGAGACGATGACGCTGCCGCGCGGGAGTCTATGCAGGGCAAGTTCCACTAGCTGGTGTGGATCTTAGGTGGGAGGCCTTCTCTCGGAAAGGATGGGTTGGGATCCCGTAGGAGGGTAAGGCGGGCCCATGGGAGATGTGCTGGCATTGGCTGGTAAGCATTAGGCATCTCGAGTGAATTTATATGAGTATGGAGTTCTTCTTTCAAAGGATTAGTTGAGCGCAAGAGAGGAGAATATCGTGCACTGTGAAATATTCTGAGTTAGAGTCCTTGTTTTACGCCTTCATGTTTAGGCATGGCAAGAGGTTTGAAATATTCCCTTGTTCTTGCAATAGAAACTTTGAGATATTCATTTATTCGACGAGGCATATATTTTTAAAGCTTCATTCTATAAGCGCGTGCTATGTGGTGGGGATTTTTAAGGCAACTCTCAGTGGTAAAATGCTATTGCTGGAAGTTTGTTCGCTGCGAATTTTTAGCCTGATTAATGGAATAAAACGTAGCGTTTACCGAAAATAATTGTTACAAGATGTTAACGACAAATAGATGACTATCATGGTTGAAACTTTATTTTTTAATCTAGAGAGAAGAAATGTGTGTTGATTGAAGAAAATGATCAAATTTTACGTTCCAGAGCAAGATTCTTTTAGCATCAAATTAGATAGGATAATTAGTATTCTTGTTCTTAGTATAGGCCAACATTTCGTTCAGAAGTAATCAACGAACGAAAAATTATCAATAATTATCCCAATTTTTTATTTAAGTATGCTGCTGATAATAATCTAAGTAATTCAAACATGCTCAATGCTCACAAAACTCAATGCATTCAGTTAATGGATTATACTGCTGTTATAGTAAAATGAATTTCAATTGATGACGCTATGTAAAATATATACTAATAATTATACGTTTATAAAAGCTTAAAAACTTTTTTTAAATGTCATGACTGTGAAAATAGCTAAAATATCTGCCAAATTTGAATTAATTTATGCTCTGAGAAATTTTTTATTCTTTACAAGGCGTACGTGGAATTTGTTGGAATTCAGTTTGATTTTTTAATCATACCTAATGTTGCAGAGGGGAGCTATATTAGTGAAGTCTTGTAAGGAGAAGCTAGGTTCTGTGACTAGACTGTCAGAACTAGTGGAGGTCTTTCGCAGTGATAAGGCAAATTATCGACTGATTATCCAGTGTGTAAAATTGGAGCAGGTCTCTAGTTCTACATAAGCACTGTATATTGGCTCATTATGAGTACAAAGATATCATATTTATGACATCTCGGAGAGACCTTATTGAAGATATAAATTTTATGCGGAATTTTCCCGAAAAAAAACAAATAATCAGAATATCTGTCATCAAAAATATTAAGAAGAATATATTTTGCTTGGTAGTATATTTTCTCATCATTGTTCTTGGATTCATATCAAAACAGGAGAAATTGAAGATTAACATTTTTGAGTTGACAAATAGAGCAAGCTACTGTGTATTTCATGAAACACTTATAAAACGAGTTTCTTTCTTTGCTTGAATATTGTTTCTCAAATAATAGTTAAGATTTTAGGAATTTGTTGAATAGTGAATGGCTGAAGTGTATTCCTACATTAATAAAAAGCCTATTATTACACCATTATGCTTTTGTACTTTAAGGGGTTGGCATTGTGCACAAATTCATTCTTCATTTTCATACTGCATTATTCTTCAGTATGTTTTTTATATATCAAATTACAAATGCTACTCTCTTTTTTTCAAAGTAATTCCAATTTTAAGTTAATATTTTCAATATCATATCATATATTATCAAATTTGCACACTTAATAGGTAAAGCATGTCCTTTTTAATACTTAAATTGATTAAAATTAAGTGTTACTGTTTTCGTTGCCAGTATCCAAATTTTGAATTAGATCTATTTTTCAAATCAAATTTGAACAATTTTTAATCGATTCTTAAAATACTTGATTATGCAATATTAATCGTAAATTTACATTTTTTCATATTAATCGCCTTCTGTTCTGTTTATATAAAACTACAAGCTTAATAATTCCGCATGTTATTCCATTATTTCAGAGGAGAATACATTTAAGGGAGGTGATCTCAATTGAATGCTTGGTTTTATTGTAAACGTTTCACATTTATTTGCAAAAATTCACACATTTTAGTGATAAATACTTCAGGTTTTGTCAAGTAGATCTTTTTGGAGAATAATGTACAGGTATGGAAATGATTTTTAAAAAGAGCTGATTGATGAGTAATTCCACTCATAGACCTGGGTGTGAAGGGCGAAATTTAAATCCAGGTGGAAGTTAAACATGAAGTCTTACCGGTTAGAGAAGTAATGAACTTTAAAATATCGAGGTTTAGCGAAGCAAAAAAATTAAATGGTTCATTATATAAAACTTCACGCAATGACCTTTGGTTATTCTTCTTTTTTTCCAAATTTTGATATTTTTATCCTGATTTGTTCTCAGCAAATCTTGGAAAGCATTCTGACCATGTTGGTCGTGAAGTTATTCTCTTTTCTCTCAGTATTTCCTTTCTTGGTTTCTTCTAAATGACTAGCATTCATTCACAGTATTTATTCTACCGTAATCTTACAGACGGTGTGTGTCTAACAATTCTGAGGCCCGTTATTTCTAATTTCAATTAATATTTTGTTCGTGCGTTGTGTGAGTTTCGACGGATAGTTTACTCGTCCATGATTTTTATGTATTTTTCCATAACATGCACAATACAAAGACATTATGAATGCATACTATAAATACTTACAAATCTTGATGGAAAAATTATTTTCCATATCTTATAAAAGGTGAAATTGAAAGAACTTAATTGCAACTTATGAAAGTAAGACAACATTGTTTCCTCCAATTCGTGTGTTTTTTGGTATTTTCATCTTTTGGGATGAATGCCAGCTACCCGGCAAACATTCCTTCGAGACCGCTGTATCCGTTGCAAGTTTGATATTAGGTAAGGAAAATAAAAGAATGCATGAATGAAATTCGACCCTCAGTACGCGTTTTCTACTTTAACCATCTCACGTTCCTTCTCGAGAAACTTCACTTGTATAACCCCACAACCGCGAGGTGTACGAGTCCCATGAGGGGAGACTGTCTCACATATTAATCCCCTCGTTCCTCGCTGTTTGGGTCGCACAAATCGTAGTACGTACTCCTTGCATGGTGTTCGGCGTTCACCCAAAATTGTATGCCCCCTCTCGGCCTGCACCTTCAGCTAAGAGAGTGAGTTTACTTCCGCTAAAACTTCGTTGCCCAATTAAAAACTACATATTTTCATTTCAGAATCCAGCAAGAAAGGCTACTGATTAGAATAACTAAAATAGTCCTTTTGCTGAAATAATGATATTTGAGGTAGATTTTTGAATTGGTTATCAGTTATTTTTATCGAATGAAAGACAACTGATGACGTGTATTTATTTGAATTTAAGGAAAAAAAAGCCGTACGCAAATGCTGATAAACCGTATGTTAGTATTTCAAGAATAACTGTCTCATTGATTGGAATCCTGATATTTTTAACTTCGAAATTATTTTATGAGGAACGAATAATTCGTAAAAACACAGCGTAATTTACAAAATATATCCAGAATAAACCATATTTGATGTAGTTTAAGACGCAAAACGACAGAACAATTAGTAAGCGTGTGTATCTATTGCTTCTGACTCCCATTATATCTTAAAAAAGTAAAACTTGAAAAAAGAGTTTAAAACGAAGAAAAAATAGTTTGTCAACACGCTTTACCATTAAGTTGAAATGTTAATCAAATAATTTATTTTTCTTCTTTCCAAAAACAATTGTTTCAGGCATCGTTTTTCTTGACTGCTCATACTAGCCTGTACAAATTAAACAATAAGTGTGTTTAGTTACATAGTAGCGAAAATGATTCCAGAAATTCACTGTTTGAATAACCTTTCTTTTCCTTTCCAATAAAATGCGTTTCATGTTTTTTGACACTGGCATATAAACATTAATGTACGTGTGTGGGCATGTGTGTGCACCAGTTTCGCATACACCACAAATGCTCACATAAACGTGTGCATGAATTAATAATTTACAATCAGAACTTTATTGAATAGTTGAATCCCAGTCGTCATAGTCGTATTATTTAACAGCCTGTAAGTTAGTTGATTATTCGTTCACCACTTGTTTAATGGCACTGGAAAGGCGAGCGAGTGTTAGTGCAGATGCTTCTGGTTATTTTATATGAGACAACAACCTTTTAGAGCACGCTTATGATCTTGGGACAGCCATGGTTTGCAAAACTAAAAAAAATATGATCGTTCAAAACTTCCGATACCGGATTGACAGCCCATTACCAAGGCTTCAGCCATTATCCACACAGCACATCGTTTTTGTCCGCACATTCCCTCTGCCCCCGGCTTCAGACAAGGTGAAAAGAAATCTAAGGGCGAGGCATATTTAGCTTGCGGAGCGGAGGATAACGGACACACAAGCGCACTCACACTTGCGCAGACACCTCTCCCTCCCCCAACCCCTTCCGACCCACGCCCCAGACCCACCACGTCGCCGATTTGCGCGTATTAATATTCCCTGAAATGAGTGTCATTACGGGCCACACAAAGATGGGCAGTTAGTTCGTTAGTTAGCTCCGGACTCGCGGGAGGAGGGGGAGGGGGCGTTCCGGGATGCGTGGGGGCTTTCCGAGGGGTTAGGTTTTTACGTTGTAATTGGACCGGGGGAGGGGGAATTGCGCCTCGGTACGCGGGTGTGGGCATGGGGTGAAGGGAGGGGTGGTCTTGAATGTGGATACGGGAGCGGTTTGTTTGGGGGCAGGGGGGCCGTCGGTTGTGGCCGGGTGGAAGCGGGGAGATGGGTGGTGGCATCCGCGAGAGAGAGAGAGGGTAATTAATGTGCTTTTTCGTCGTCGGGAGCGAGTCGGGCGGGAATGAAGCGGAGGAGAGGGGTCGAGGGGTTGGAAACGGAGTGAGCATGGGGTGAAAAACCCCTTTCTCTCTCACTCTCTCACACACACACGTACACACACCAGATACACTCTCTCGTGTATGAGTATATGTATCCACTAACGCGCCTCGTTGATGGACTCATGAGCGCGGGGAAAGTAGAATTGAGAGAATTTATATACGAACTGCGTCGGGGACACATCTGCTGTTGTTTCTTTGTGCCGGGAATGGTTTTTGGAGAGGTGGGACCGTTTGGTGGAGGGAGGGGCTAAAGGGAGACGGGCAGTGGGAGTGTTATTTAGAACCCTGGCGGAGATGACTCTACTACCGGAGGGGAAGAAAAAGACACCACGAAAGGGGCAAGCGCGTGTGAGAGAGGGTGGGAATGGATGTTGACGAATGGTCGGTAGGGGAGCGGGAACCGGAGATCCATCCCATCGTCCACCCTTTTGGGTTTTGGCCCTTTTCATGGAGGGCTGGAAGCTTTCGGATTCCTGTCGATGGATGGCGCGGTTATCATGGCGAGACAGGGAGGCTGAAACCCCGCGTGTCAGTGGTGAGAGTAGGAAGGGAGCGAAGGAAGGTAAACATGGTTTGAAACAGTTCCGAGTGGCCAATGAAGATGGAGGAAGCGCAAGTTGGAGAACGCGACTTGGAAAGAGTGTGGGGTATTCGGGAGAAGTGGGAATGCCATTAAATCTGGTGGAGGGGAGTTAGCTGGAGAGTAGGTCGATCGTATGAAGAGGTACACTTTTTTGCATATACTTGTTTTGCTGAAATAAAAGTTCACAGCAGATGGCTCGTAAAAATCCGCGATAGTAAATTTAAATATAAAAATACCTAACTCCAGATGCGAGAAGCAAAAACGTTTCCTCTTTGTGCAGTTACATTTTTTATTAAAAGAAGGAGAATTTACTCACTGATTCTTATATACAATATAATAATCGTGGATAAGAATGTACAATTTCCACTAATATATCTTTTATTATATTCAAAAATTTGATAAATTAATTCAATGGCCAGTTTGGACATACTTCAGTTGCAGGATTTTACGTAAAATTATTATTATTAACCGTCATAATAATATCATAATAGAAAAATGAAGTTTCAAACTTAAGTCTCGGATTGGTAAAATGCCTTGTTTAAAATTAATCCATCCACATTTGTTATTTTAACAATAAAATATAGAGTGAAGGAAGAATAAATCTACATGGGAATTTTAATTATTTAAATTATAGTAAGATTTATTCAAAGAATAGTGAAAGACTTCATCAGTATGCAACGAAAGTCTAACAGGTTTGCCTCCCAATTTTTGGAGATGTTAGCCCTATTTTATCAACAAAGCTTCAAAAGATATTAATACCTATACTTATCGTAAAATAGGTAAAACTTTACCCATTAACTCACTGCGAAATAAGTAGTCAATAAAGGCACGGAATGAAAATTACACTTCAATCTTCATTTTAAGCTTACATAAAAACAGGATTCCCTTGAATATCCTCAATTAGTGGGTTATACCATGTTTGAAATAATATACTGTTGAAAGTGCAAAAAGTCTTGTATTAAAAGAGAGCTAATATTGAGTTATTGTAGAGTACTCCACTGAGGTGGAGGAAATGCACACGCATTGCATAGTTCTCTCAAAGGGTTAATTCCACTAGGTGTGACCCCCTTGTGTGTAGTACAACGGCAATACGCGACGAGAATATCGGAGGAATGGGTTATAAACATATTTATGATGCGGTCGCTGGAATAAGTGATCCAACCGTTTAAGTCACGAGCCTAGTTGACAAACGCGTGGTACTTTTATGTGACTTTGATACTGTTCTCAATTTAAAATATTAATTGTTTATTACACTAATATGTCTGATATAGTCTCTGATATAATAGTATTCCGTAGGAATCTGCTTGAGCCATCCCAGTTACGGCCCATAGTTAATTGCGATTCTGTTAAAGATATTTATTTTTTGTGATAGTGATTGGATTGAATAATAATAATGATAATAATAATAATAATGATAATAATAATAATAATGATAATAATAACAATGATAATAATAATAATGATAATAATAATAATAATAATAATAATAATAATAATAATAATAATAATAATAATAATAATAATAATAATAATAATAATAATAATAATAATAATAATAATAATAATAATAATAATAATAATAATAATAATAATAATAATAATAATAATAATAATAATAATAATAATAATAATAATCATTACTATTATTATTCTTATTATTATATTAATAATTACAGCCATTAGAGCACAAAACAAACAACTATTTTCCTTGACACAACGAGACGTTGACGACCATGGCTTCTTAAACATTTTATCTACATCTATTACTTCTCTCGTATTTGAAAAAATACGGAAGCTATAGGTTTAATTACCTTAATTTATGATTAGCTAACTCGTATTATAGAACAGCTAACTTCAAAGCAATAATTGAAAGTTTCTATTTGCATTCAAATTATCCATATTTAACATAGGGAATACAATTCATGTGAATATTTATGCATTTAAAGTATATACATTTCAGCATCCTTTTTTATCTTTAAAGTTAAATACCGCAAATATTAAGTCAGGGGATATTTTATAAAAAGTTAAGTTTTACCTTGTAGCACGTTACATTAAATTCCTCATTGACCAAGTCGACGAGAGTAAAAGAAAGGGGTCCGGCTGGGTGTGGGAAAGTCGGGAAGGAGTGCGAGGGGTGAGAAGAGATGTTAGGGGAATGGGCGAAGAGGAATACTCCTCGGATGATTAAAGGTCATCGCAGATGGGGAGGAGGGTAAGGGTTGCCCGTCGCGACGCAAGACATATTGTCTCGCTGCGGGGGAGGTTTTCGGGATAGGTAAAGTGAAGAGTGGAGAATGTAAATGGAGGGCCGAGAGAGGAGAAAAAAGTGAGCAGAGGTAAATGAGTGAAGTAGATGGCGGTAGAATGTGAGAGGGAAAGAAAAGCTGGATGTTTGTTGAGAGGGAGAGAAAGAGTGCAAGGGGTAAAGATAAAGGGGTTTGTGGGTGAGGGATAGACATGAGGTGTGATAGCACGTTGGAGATTGGTAGAGAATAAGGAAGAGAGTTAGGAGGAAAGGTAGGTCGGGTGCTGAAGGATGGGAATAATAGATCTGAAATGGAAAGGGTTAGAGCAGTAGAAGCAGAAAACGGCGAGTCGCGAGAAAGTTGATAAGAAAATAAACTTGGGCGAGGAGGTTTTAAACCTTAAAAAGCCAAACCGCATTAAATTTGTTAGTGTTAGAGCTTTTTACATGATTCCTCTGAAAGATATACATTGTTCAAAATTATTAGATCATATGACAGCATATGTCTCGTATGATTCCTACTTATTGGCAATATCCTAAGCCTGAATTCTAAAAATATTTCTCAATGTTATTTTACTGGTGTTGTCAAATGCCATTATTCCACATGATACACTTTTTGTTGATTTTAAAAATAAATATGGAAAACGCAATGTAGGAGTTTAGACCTCCCACCATATTTAGTGAAAATATACATTTGTGGTGGAATATAACAAGGGAAAAGACGAGTTACATTTATTATTTACCACCGAGGCAGTAAAAAACATCAGTATCACATTCTGTTCATTGTTGGTCGTAACTTTTAGAGGAACACGGTTGAAATCCTTTGAGTTTTTCTGAAGCGAACAAATCCTTGGTGGGTAATCCTGCCCTATCCCATTTTGACCACTTGATTGAATTGACGTTTTTAAGTCAGGGAAATCGCTTTGTCCCGCTGCGGAATATGTAAAATGCATTGCAGTTAAAGCCTTGGATTTTCCTGAATGTTTAATAATAGTGATTTGATGCATGTGGGAATGAGGGCTTTGAGGATTTGGATGGAAATACGCCTAAGCGGGAGGGATTACCCTGAAATTTTAATGCTATCATGACGCCTGATTTATAGGTGTCACGACGTTTAGCCAAACTGAGCACCAATTTCCGTTGGTAACTTATTGAATATGAAATTTTCACTTTTCCCCTCTCTGTCGACGTTCATATTTATGTGAATTCATGCAATTTTTCGTTTACCATATCAATATGCTTTAAAATTAATTACCTTATATAAAATTAAACACTTCGCTTATTGTAATTGAAAATCATTATCTTTCTATTAAGATGAAAAATTGTGCAGCGTGTGAAACACTGTCAGATAAATTTTTAACCCTAATATGTGCTTAATAATTTTAATGCTAAGTAGTTCATGTATGTATTTGTTGATCATCTAACACTTGAAGTGAAGTCATAACATTTGAAGAATCAGAGACATTCATAAAAACAACAATGGGAAACTAGTGCACTAAAAATGCATCACTGCGATCAATTTCACTTCATCTAGATTGTTCCCCGGTCTATTTTAAGTATCCCCATTGTAATTAACTTTAATTGGCATTATATTATTAAAATAAAAGTCTAGTAAATAATTTTAATATGACTATCCACACATATGTGCATACTATTGATCAAATAATAGGGCCTTACGGTACATTTTAACCCCCTGAAGGTGTCAAATTACCAGCAATAGCTACTACTGTCCAATTATCCCTCGCTATTCTATCCATTTACAGTACCCCAAAAGAATTTTTTGGATCATAAATGATCGTAAATCTAAATTGTATCCATTAGGTGTTTTCGCATCAATGTCATATATTTAGATTCCAGATTAAGAAGTAGATTTGTAGAAAGGGATACTTGAATATTCAATTATCATGCGGCATTTGTCTATCTGTGAATTTCTCCCTTTTTCTTCATTGGCCCCGTAGTTTGGATAGGATTTTGGTTTCTAGAAAAGTATTTCAGTACCCGAGTAGCATGCATTATTAAGCAATTCCATCCATTTTAAATGTCTTAAAAGCGAATAATGACTTGTAACATGAACTTATAGAGCTTTAGCCGAGCTGTGTTTTTCACAAAAACGAGGACATTCGTGGTAGGATTTGAAGTCCAAACCGTTGAATTATTTCTACCTCAGCTGAAATATAGTTAAACGTATTCACTCTAAGGTCAATTTATTGTATAATTAATCAAATAACTAGCGAATCGTATTTTATCGTAAGTTAGCACGTCTATACCCGCTTCAAATCCATGCTCAGTTGGGAACACCCATTTTTCCATTATTTATTATTATTGGCAATCCACTGGTTAAGGTAGGTTTTGAATGGACATACATATTCCCTCTGCATTTCTATTTACTTCCTTCCTCCCGTCATTCTCTCCAACGTCTCTATCCGATTTTTTCCCATTCAAACTAGAGCTTGATAATCAAGAAACCTTATTGATTTTATGAATTCCCTGCCAACTTTCATTCCTATTTCCAGTTCTTCCCAAATAGTTTTAATCATTTCATCAACATATACGTTAAACGTAAGAAGTGATCATGAACAACCTTGGCTTACCGCTCTTCTTAGCATTCCCCATCCGGATTCTCAGTTCCCCACTCGCACCTGAGCAGTCTGAGACGAGTACATTTATTTAATCGAACTATTATATTTCTAAATAATTGAAAACAAATATACTCACTTGAAAGTTGTTTTTATTGCGTTTTTTGCATACCAGGGTAATCTTACAAAATACTCGTAATTATTGATCGTCTCAATCACTTTAATTTATTTTAAGTTGGACGAAAAATGGAAAAAAGATAATTTTCTACAGTGCTACAACTGCAGAGCATAAAAATTGTTGGCCTTGAACGGGTCTCGAACCTAGATACATCGATGCCCGGCCGAAAGTTTTAGCCAGTTAAGCTATCTAGGCGTCATGTTACTATCCCAGTCAAGGTGAATGATTTTTACCCTGTGCAATTGTTGCAGAGTAATGAATATCAGCGGATGACTCTGTGAAAAAGTTACTGTCACGGCATCTCCGTAGTTTCTTGTAATTAGAGAATTCTTTGATTTTGAGTTCTATGAGACTCTTCACCGTGTGAGTAGGCCTTCAAGCACGCATCAGTATGGCCAGGGAAATTCAACCACGCATCAGAATGGTCAGGGAAATTCAACCACGCGTAAGCACGGTCAGGGAAAGGCTGGCGATAACGGAAAATGGAATTTAAGGAGACGGAGAGAGTAGTTGTAGCTGTGTGGGGGCGGCTGCGACCGTGAAAGGAATGATCGCCATGGGGAGGAAGTGAAGACCATGTGCGGCGGCAAAGTGGAGAATAAGTATGAAAGGGGGAGCGATGGAGACGCAATGGGTTTGCGTAGTTTGGGGGAGGATAAAAGGCCCGCGAGGAAAAATGAGGCGAAGGCAGGATATGGACGTGAGAAAACGGTGCTGAGAGGGGTTGGGCGAGAATGGAGGGAGGGCGTGGAAGAGAAATGGCCTGGAACGCCCTTCTTTCTCTTCCCCCTCACCGTAACCCACACTTCCTCACCGTAACCCCCACTCCAAGCGCCAAGAAGACCGGGTCTTGTTGCTAAAAAGTCTTGCCCGGTTTTGAATGAAGAGGAGAGAGATCGGGTAATTTACATCTGAAACTCAAACTATGGAGCGCAGAAACTACGAAAAGTTTTCATGCGTGATCTTTTGTTTTCAAAGATCATATATACGAGTAGCTACCGCCAAACTTCCCTCCAGATCGCTGGCCTCTAAATTACTCTCATGGTGCGAAAGTGGCCTCCCATATTGTTCAAAAGCCACCTGTGCGTGAACTGATGCTTTGTGATTTAGGCTTAATATCGGTGCCTATCAGCAAGTTATCAATAGCCGGGATATCAAACCGAGTTTAAAATAATTTTAGTGTCACCATGCACACTGAGGGCCCGCCATATATTAACTGGATGTGCACTGTTATTATAATAATCAAAATGCATGCCGCCAAATGATAGATATGATTAGTTCAATCCATCAAATAGTGCTAAGAAATATTGATATAACTGATACTGTGAGTAATGTGGATTAACTAGCTTATTCCACGCCGTCAAAATTATTTAACCCTTGTTCACTCTCAGTTCAATCGGCTGGAATTTAAACTACTCATAATCAAGTTAACGGAGTCTTATAAAATATTAGTCGCTTATTACAAAGGGAATAGTTGGATAATTTTCCTTGTTCCGCGAATGTAATTAATCTAAAAAACTTATTGATGCTAAATATGTGATGAATTAATGCCCAGTCTATCTCGTTGAATTTACATGTACCTATATAAATGTACGTTAGCCCTATGATAACGTCATGTACAGCATTTTTCTTGAAAATATTTACGCAATTAAATTCATATAGTATTCAAGTGGTAAAAAATAATATTGAATAATTTAATAAGCTAAATTAGATAAAAATGTAAGCAATAAATTTATTTAGTAAGCAGCATGAGAAGCTATCGTGAAGAACATATTTAACTTGGCAATTTATAAACTTGTTAAAATTATATTATTTGATTTATAATCAGTGTACTTTAATAAATATATTATTTCTAGTTTTTATGATCGATGTTCGCTATATTCTTTCGTAATGTAGAGAATGAGTTGGAAAGGCCTGATTTATTACGACTACCTTCGTTTTACATATAATCTCTAAAAGCGGAATTTTAGAGGAACACATTAATCAGTTCAAAAAGTGAACATTCAGTCTCATGAAATCTTAAAACTTCTGTTGACACTTAATTGAGCATCTTGCCAGTAAAAAAATAAACGTTTCTTTCCCATTAAAGGAAAAACATATTTTTCGTGGTTTAAATACTTGTATAAGTTATTTATCCACGCTTTTAAAATTTGACGGGCGGTAGACTATTAAGTAAACTTGTGGTGTCGTTGGTTATATTTTAAAACAGTTATTTATTTATTTTTCAGTATTAGTCCGAAAACAGCACGTTTTGGCTTTTACATCGAACTATTAACCACGATAACAATGGTCACATTTACAAACACCAAAGCCCTAGATGGAGGGAAACTCACCCAGGCGGGAATCGAACCCGCGATCTTTGCAATGGCAGACGAGGACGTTACCCCGCCGCCACCGGGGTCGGCGAAGCGAACTATTGCAGTTGCATTTTTTTAAATAAATCTAACTTTTTGCGACTCATAATTTATCAAATAAAATGAAAACGTGCTATTTCTTGCACAATTGGTTGTATACCTGTATGTCTACTTTTTCTATTGAGTTGACTTTGCTGCATTAATCTAAGAGTGTTTTTGCGTGTGTGTGTGCATATATATATATATATATATATATATATATATATATATATATATATATACACACACACACACTCATTCACATAGAAATAGATATAAGGAAAAGAAGCACATATAAAGGACGAACACAGTAGAGTTGGGGAAGGCGGAATCAGGCAAATCACGAGTGTAAAAATATTTCCCAGACCAGGACTTCTTCACCTCCGAATTTTTCCGCTTGCCGGGCGGATGCTCTCAACCACTTGAGCTATCCAAGAAACGCAATTTATACTAAGATCTGCGATTCTTTATGCAACCAATTGCCCCAATTCTTTGGCCAAGAAATGGCATTAGGGAGCTGTTTCACTCACCAAAGGAGAAATAGACAACACACAAGAGGAAAGGAAGGTAGTTTAGCAATCATACAACATCATAAAGGATTGGAACAGTGCGATTCGTGGCACGCATAGCCAGAAGAAGAGGCGAGCGACATTGGCCTAGTCGCCGTTTGGCGAGATTAGGAGCTGATCAGAGGTATCGCGATCCCTACTTGAGGTGCTTTGTGGAGGGTCACTTTGAGTGAGTATGCCGTCCGTCGGATGGGACGTTAAGCTACGGACCCCTTGGCGCCTTTCGTAAAGAGTAGGTTAATGCCGACGCTGGGTTTCTCTCCACCCTTCATCCTCTCCTGTCCCTATGGCGCAAATGACCTCAGCTGTCGGTCGCCTCCCCTAAATACTACTACTACTAGGATCTGATCTCCTATATTGGGATCTGTTAATGTGCAGTATAAATTTTATCCAGATATCTCGATTATATCTAAGTAATAGTTACTCAAAAACGATACCCTCATGTACGTATGTATTATATATTAATGTGCATCATTATATATATAATATGTATATATATATATTATATATATTATATATATATATATATATAATATATATTATATATATATATATATATATATATATATATATATATATATATATATATATATATATATATATGAAACCATAACCTGCATAGAGAAATGAACTGGCCCCCCTACCCTGATGTATGAATTTCACACGCCATTATTAGGGCTTAGTACTGGGTGAACTCTACCATCACCTACCAAACTGACTTTCGGGTTGATTACTGTGTATATGGCTATGGTTTATGTGTATATATATGTTTGTATGCAGACACACACATATAGTTTCTCAAATAAACTCAATGCCGTTTTAGAAGGGGACTTACTCAGCCTACTAATACGATGAAGATGCCTGAGATCATCGAATCGTGTGTTCCTTTTCTGTGTGTGTATGCATTTTATTTTGTTTGCAATTAATTTTAAGTGCACTCTTCTTTTGTGGGTGGTGCCCGGAAAGGGTGAAATTGAGGAAAGGAGAACTGCCTGGGGAAAAGGATGGGAGGGCTTCTGGGCCTAAAGTGGGCAGAGCGAGATTTAATATAGGTATGAGGGAAAGCAATATAAATAATTTAGGAATAGACCTATTCTTGGGAATGCGAAGAACATGTTGTTCAGTGAAAGTTGTTGAGTCCTGGTGGGTGGCGTAGGTTTCATAACCAATTTATTCTTGACTCCGTATTTTTTTTTGTCTGTTGTCCATATAGTAGCAGAAAATTTCGAGCGATATATACCGAAAACAATTGTCGAATGAAAGTTTGAGGAGAAGGGCATGTTTTTGGACTTAAAACTACTTGAAAAATAATTTGTGGTCTTGAATGTGGATTGAAATGAGGATGGCATTTCATTTCAGTAAAACAAGGCAAAGTGATCACACGATCATTTGTAAGTAGGTGACGTTTTTTGAAATCAGTTGCCGTACGATGAAATTGAATGTGGATTGGAATACTTTTTGAGTGAACTCAAGAAGAGAGTATCCTGATAAGAAATACATTGAAAGGTCCAAGGAAGTTTTATAACCCTAGATCTTCGAGTGTGGGAATTGTTTACGGCTACAGGACCGCTTATAGGAGATGGTGGGGAACTTAGAAACAAGGTTTGAGGAGAGAAGGCTATCCTGATGGACGAAGAAAGGTCTTTCAATAATTCAGACACCTTATACATTCCTCGAAAGAACGTATTGTCGAATTAGAATTGTGTACTGCTGTTCTTTATACTCTGAGGCATGACGTGTATGCATAAGAGGAAGGGATGGTGCGGAGATTGCAAAGGGAAGGAGGCCAGCCACTTTTCCGAAGTTAGGCCTTGAGGCTATAAGGTTAAGAAATAGAGACAACTATGACATATGCGAAGAACACGGATCGTTAGTGACAAGGAGACTGCGCATTTAATATATGAATTAGAATATGAACTGAGGTGAGATAATTGTCTTTAGAAAGTGTACCCATTGCCTATTGTTTTAACATGCAGAGATTTTTACAATCATTTTAATGCATATAAACCGTAAGAGATAATCCTCTTCACCAATTTTTGCCTGAAAATATGCCAAAATTCATGAACTTTCAAGCGATAATTTCTCTCATTCATATCCCTTATACCCTGCCTCCCGTCAGGTCAATTAAACAGACATAAAAAATAAATATTTACTACAATTTGGTTACTAAAATTATTTCATATACTATGTGTGACAGTTTCCATCAAACAATATTTTCTCCACTTCTCCAACTATTTGCCTAATTCTTCATTAGTTTAATACATTTTCCTCGTATTCAAATAAATTAATCCCATGTATAATGAATGCCTCGTATTTTGGTTGACATAATCTAGGAAATAAAACATAATATCAATGTATTTGAAGATTACTCTTTATTTTAAACTTCATATTATATTTGTAGGAGAAACTAGGTATTTATCGGGTGGTTTTTCTTGGTAAGGTTACTTTTTGCTTCATCAAATTAAGTGCTTCAGAGTATGTTTGTTGTGACAAAATCATAGAATAAATTCATTAAAAATCGTTATTAACAGCCAATAAGCGTTTAGTTAACCTTAGTGCAAGGTGTTTTTGATGAAAACATTGGTTTATTGAAATATTTAATATTAAATGTGAGCACCTGTGATAAGATAGGAATTTAATCAAGACAGTAAGTATGTATTTTTATCTTTCGTCACAGTTAGATTTTTTTTAGAATCAAGCGTAGTGTTGTGGACTATTTTTTATGGAGTTAAGCTATTTTGAATCTTCCTAATTACAATCAGTGAGCTGTTGACTTTTTTTTCAGGATTGTTACATGATCTGAAATTTAATTAGTGCTTGGTTGTTGGGTCTGAATTAGTGCTTGGGGCCACGCTTCCACCCCTGACATCGCCCTATCCCCCACCTGGGACTTTGCCAAAATGGGCGAGAGGCGAGATTTGACGCACACGGGAATGCCGTGAGGGGGCGCAGGAATGAAAGATGGATCCGAATGAGGAAGAGAGAATGAGTAGAAAATCAGGAAACGCGTTTGGTGGTAGCCATATTCCTTCATAATCTCAAACGCAAAATAATGTGAGCTTGTAGACATTCATATAAGTGATATTTTCTTTGGAAGTAACTTTGATTTAAACGGCGACTCAGTAAATTTTATCGGTAATTTACATCAATTGAAATTAAATATTCCTCCGTTATGGGAAACATGAACTTCCTCTTCAATTTGCTTGCATTGAGAGAAGGGTTTTGTTTTATAACTTTGTTCCTGTTAATATATTTACCGGTGCAACTACATTGTTTTTATGAACTTTTTATCAACATTATTGGCAGTGAATTGGTAGGAAAACAAATAGTTTAAGAACTAAATTTTAACTAAATAGTAGTGGTTAGATCACTGCACTCAAGTGTTGTATATTTAGGCGGAGACTTTAGCGTTTAAGATGATAATTAATTTTTATTTTTAATTGGTCAAAATCAATGGTAAAAAAATAAGTGAAATTTTAGTTGTAACTATTAGCTGTGCATCATAAATACAAGTTTATGCTCATGGATTAAATTATATGATTTTGCATGTGGTTTTGTTCCTTTTTACGGGTGGTAACCTAACACTCCCCACCATACGCCCTTGCACCGGCTTTAGGATTTGGATTTAGATGTAGATATATGTCATAAATTTTTCGGTATGTCACATTCGCCATAAGAGTGGTTAGAGTGTCACGCAATATTTGGGTATTGCAGGATCTTTTGAACCACACTCAGGGGCGTTTTATGCGTAGTATACTATATGTACATATTCTAAGATTCTAGTTGAGTCTTTTGATGTTATTTTATTTCACGCTTTCAGTTTTTAAATCAATGACGAGAGGAGTCAGCTATCTCGATCAATTCCAATTCTTTCCACATTTCTCTGCCACGGAGATAAATCCCGAAAACAAACTGCTTCGTCAGGTTTTTTAACCCCCCTCCCACCAATGGGATTTCTCTGAGCGTAAAGCGCCATCTATAACGCAGCGAACGGGTTTATTCCCCCGTCTCCCTTCCACCCCGCTCCCTCTTGTCTCTATTTGAGATGCGTATGAAAAAATAATAAAACACCGCGATTAATACGCGAAGCGATACACATAGGAATAACAGAGAATTCAGCTTTGAAATTTATTGCTCTTTGAGCGGGAAATAGTGGAGAGGAATGAAAGCAGGGTTACTCTCGTTAATCGGAAAACGTTAATTTAAAATTTTAAAAGATTAAATGAACCCAAGCAAAAGGGAAGGAGGGAGAGAAAGAGAGTTGGGGAGAGATGGAGAGAGAGAGAGAGAGAGAGAGAAGGATGAACCACTCAAAATTCAGGCAGTGAACTTTTCTTCCCTGAGAGCCTTTTTTTTCCATTATATCCTCAATGGCCAAAGCTTTTTCCCGATGTAGCCCAACCAAAAACTTCTCCCACAATATCCCTGTCTTTTCTCGTCCTCAACCAATCCGCCCCTACCCTCAGAGATTCCCCACTCCCCCAGCCATTCGAAGATCGGATGGAAGGACTTAAATGCCCCCGCGTCATCAGAAAATAAATGAAGGGCGAAAATACAAAGCGAAAGTCAATCGAGGCAATTGCTCCTCCCGTCATCCCATTCTCTCGCAGTGCCACTCCCCCGTCCCCACTTTACCTCCAGCACCCATTGTTCACCAATCAGTTTGAAGCTAAACTATGGGCACGAGGTCGGACGGGGCCTCTCGCGTTGAAGAATTGGCTGTTTTTGCCAGGAAGAGGAGACCGGGAATGAATAAGGTTGGTTATTAGGGGCTGGAGAGGGAGGAGAGGGCAAAAGGGAGATCCCCTTATCTCGTGGACAATACGAATTGGCGTGCCCCGCGGCTTTTGTTGTTTCTGCTCGGGCGGTGGAAGAGACGGAAGGTTGCTCAATTGATGGGAGTAGCTTAATCAGGGCGCGCTCGGGAGAGACGGGGAGGGGGGGGATCGGTTGACCGATTTTTTTTCAGGAGAAGGGTTTGGAGAGGACTGGAAGAAACAGGACGGCGACGGGTGAGGAAGGGGATGGAGAAAGCAAGAGAAGGCGGATTTGTAATTTGGGAGGAAAGAACTGCCTATCTTCGAAATACTGTGAGAGATAGAGCAGCGGGTAGGAAGGTGAAATACTCGTTGCGGCTTCAAATGGAGGGTAGCGGGAGCTTGGAGGAGTGTCGGGGCATGGGAGGCTCATGGGAGGATGAGGACGAGGTGGACTTGGCTTGATATTCTGTTGTTCTGGGGTCGGACCAAACGACCTATTTATAAAAGCAGAGGGATGGGTATTGTTCGTCGATGCGAGGGGGTCCATCCTTTTCTCCCACCTCCCGGGCACCGTTCCCTCGTCGCCACCCCTTCTCCCCTATCTTTTTTCGCCCTTTTTCGTCTCCGCCTCCTCCGCCCCGCGCATCTCTCCTCCGAACCACTCACCGCTCAAGCCTCAAGGGAGGGATGGGTCGCAGCGAGAGAGGCATGAAGGGGGAATGGGGAGTGTTAGTCACGCGCTTTGAGTACTAGGATAAACTGGGCGATGGGAATCGGTCCGTATGGAAAAGCTCCCGAAGCGTAGGTTTGGTTGTTCCATGGGAGACGCGTCGCTCAAGCGCCGCTGTGGTTCAGTCCTCTGACCAAAATATTCGTTTTCGGTCGTGAAGCATTTTTCCGTTTTTCCTCAATATTGTATACATTATAAGGTGAATGGTATTCACATTAATTCGAAGTGAAATTAAAAAGAAAATTAGTTCCACAAAGTCAAACAGCAAGGTGATTTACATAAATTAAACCCTTTGAAAACTATGTAAACTGGTAAGCTTGCAAGATGCTAGTTCTCTCAATTTGATTAATTAAACGTATTTTGGTCCCAGTGGATTTGCTCTTTAATCTGTAGTTGCATCGTTCTTAGTTTGAAGTGAAATTAAGAGGCCATCCTCAGTTTTCTCTAAGAAATTTTAAGACTACTACTCCATTCTATCTTCAACATGGGAGGAAAACTGTCGTGATAGCTACTGATTACATTCTATCCCTCCAGCCTACCATATTGCATTGATTCTAAGTAGGACATCTTTCAGAAAAAACTTAAAATAGAAGTTTTTCATGTTCCTTTTTCGTCAAGGTGCGGTTGCCTAAATGAATGATTTCATGATCTTTTCTAAACATTGAAAAACTGTCCTAAAACGATTTGCTTCGTTCGATAGCTATTTAGATAATTTATATTAACTGATTCCTATGCTCACGTTTTTGTTTTGCTGTCATCCCCAAATAAGTATGCAAGTGATGCATGCGTCAAAACCTAAATGCATGAAAACTATGCGCGGGGATTACATTCTATATTTCAAAGTAGAATTTGTTAATTAATTTCAATATTTTGCTGTGTGTGCATGTTGATCATGCGAATTGCAATCTCAAACTCTCTTTTCAATAATACTTAAAGATTTATATGGAACATTTGTGTGTATGGAGCATCAAATCCTCCCTTAAAAGGGCAGGAAATTAATTTTATTATAATGCGTCATTTTATTTACAATATGCAGGTAATTTGTAACATCTGTGTGGACTTCAAGGATTTAGTAAATCCCTACATTTTGGAATACATCAAGTGCATAGTGGGTTATTAAATTGAAACTTCGATATACATTTTCATACCCAGCAATTGCAATTAAATACCATGCAAGTATTAAAATTGCATCGTATTAGATTTTTAGTTATAACGTTCAAACATTAAATGGCTGAAGGAGGGATATTGATTTTTTTAAAATATTGGTTTCTTTCTTATCGTGAATTTTTAAAATTTTTAGCAAGTCACTTGGCAACAAATTAAAATGTAATTTTGCTGTTTAAAGCTTATCAAGGATCGGTACTATAAGTGTTCCTACAAATACCTAATGACTGTCAAATTGTGGCTTCTTTGATGTAAGTTGCACACGGACAACCATTGACACTCGGAGTAGTTACTAAATCGCTTTTTAAGGAGATTCGAAAGTCTACCATTATTGATTATCTTTGGACTAGTAATGAGGTGTTCAAAATATTCGAAACATTTTTCTTGAAACACTTAAAACTAGATAGATATCTATCTACAACAGTATACTCTCGGATTTGCCTATTCTATTTATCTCCTTTTTCAAGCGCCGCTAAAAGATAGTAAGGCAAGATATGATTTTTTCATGGCTAGCTAATAAATACTATGCGGATAAATGATTTTTTAGCTGATCATGAAGTGAGTACATTGTACCAAACTTCCTTTATCCCTCTGGCGCCGGTAAATACCATGGTTTTGATCTTAAAACTGAATCGTCAGTATGTCACAGTGTACATTTTTTACAAATGAAATGAAATTTCTAGGATGACTCAAAGTTTTTCGGGTTCCTATCCCACTGATCCATTTTGCTGGATGACAGGTTAGTCGGTATTCCTGTCAACATTCTGGATCAAAATAAACAAATGCAAAGCGTGAAGGAATCAGCAGTCGGTAAGATAAACTGACTAGATAATGAGCCTCGTAAATATTGAAAAGAATGCAAATTTGCATCGGGATAAAGGTGCCGACCGGAAGGGCGGCAAAACTGCAGTCAATGAAAATGGATCAGCGGCGGAGTAACCCAATAGCTTGGTGTCATCTTGCAATCTCCCTGGGTAGACATAATAATGAATATACTTGTATGCGTTGAATCTTTTTTATCAATATAACAGTTCATTGAAACTAATGAATATATTTGCGGAAGAATTAAACAATCCGCCTTAGTACAACTTCCAATAAAATGGGCTTTCAATTCAAAAAATTCGAAAGGTAATTTATTTTCATTGGAAGCCCTACAATTTGAATTGTAAACAAGAAAACAAACGGACATTTAATGAATAAGTTATTTCATTGCTCACGAATTTCATCTAAATTGATTATTTTCAGTTTGAAGGTTCTTTTTTTTAGCATGATCACGGTTTACTTAGGGCAGGTAGGAATTTAATTAATCACTGTTTGGCTAGCGTTCAAAGTTCTCGAGGTATGCCTTCCATGGCCATTGAAGCACTTTAGAAGCTTTCAAGCCTCGGACCAAGCTCCCGGAACTTTGGAAATCTAAACCTCGCACGACTTTGACTAACTTTGCCAGAATATTAAACAAAGGCGCAATGAACTGTTAAAATTACAGAAGTTGACGAAATAACAGGGTTTAGAACACCGCGATGCATCTGAAAGTTTCCTGTTAAGTGGAAATCCTTCTGAACTCAGCATTTTAATGAAATTAAATTGCATTCTAGCATTCGTTTAACCTCAAAATAGCTTTTATAGTTCTGGTTCAACAGTTTATGCATCATTTGAGTGCTTCTCTATGTTTTCAAACCGTTAAAAATACTTGCAGTTTGTTAATAATTTTGGATACAGCGGATTAGATTGTTTAGGAACCAGAATGTTTTTAAATTAAATAATTCTTGACTTTATCAATGAAATATTACCACTTTGTAGTATTTCAATTCTAATAGGAATTTTCTATGAACACGTTTCTCCTCAAAACAGCTGATAATCACAAGTCCTCTGATTAAATTCCCTGTAAAACACATTTACTCACAGGGTAATAAATTTTCAGGCATTAATGCATAATTTTATATGATAACCCCAATATATTGAAAAATAAATTCACCTTGAACATTGGACCAAAATTACTCAGTTAAATTCCTCCGTTATAAATGCTACATATTTTACCGCTAAAACTCTTTCTGCTACATTTTCCTAAACCCTCCAGTAGTTCTGCTGTAATGCATTTTATGCCAACGGACTTCTTTGATTTCTATTAATGTTATTTTCATCTTTCAATCAAGTATGCCTGATCCTAAGCTATTCCCTTTTATTTCTACTATCTTTCAATGCCTAAACATGCTGGTATAATATCCTTCCCACAAAGATACTCTATGTGATCTATTTCCCCCAAATCTTTCTTAATTCTATTTGTAGTTTTTTTGTCGTATTTTTAATAATGTGAACGGATTTTCTTTGATAGACATTGTCTTTCAGTACGGGCCCGGCTTTTTCATACTTCTATCTAAAAATCCCCATGTTTTAACATTGCATCCTTCATTACGCTCCTTTCACATTGTTAATTTTCCTTTTCAGTTTATTATTTATCCACTTGAACGTCATTCTGCATGAATGAAGTGAATAAATCTATAGCAAGAAGTCCTACATAATTGAAACATTGAATAAATAGAAACTTCATTTATCTTACTTGAGATAATCACAAGTCAATTCTACGTTTTATGGGAAAAAATTGATTTTTTTAGAATTAGAAAAAGAGGATATAGCCATAGAAGCAGGTATACATGTAGCTCTCGTGCTATATTTTTGGTAAATATAATAAGTGCCCTTAACGGTTAATTAGGACGTCAGGTAATTAAGGAATGGAAAAAAAAGTTAGAGCTCTCTCAGTTACATTTGGTGCATTGGTTTGAGGAAAAGAATACGACTACACGGAAGACATCTTCGCGGCCTTAAATACTACTGGCTAGAGCCTACGCACGATTCGGAAATTGTTTGGCTGCCGAGGACAGCTTGGGTGACCAAATAGCAGTGGGTAGCTGTGGATAATGATTGGTATGTTGTTAAGAAATCAATATGTAATTCGATAGACCATAAGGAGTAGTTATTAGGGAACTCGATCTATAACTGACTTCATGGGCACCTACAGGAACGGTTGATTTATTTCTTAGAGGTAGAACTTTCATGGTATAAGGGAAAAATGGCGAGAAACCAGGCGTCAGAATTAGTCTAATCTAAATGAAAGACGCCAAAAATATGGCATATAACGAAATGCCCCAACTGACTGACAGCATACTCCTATTGGAAGCGGTATTCACGTGGCATCCAAATAGGAATAGGGATACCTTTAAAAGGTTCAGTTGCTGTTGGTTCGATCTCGGACTATCGGAGAGGGAAGCCAGTTGTACACTGGTTTCCGTCCCCGGTCCACACCACACCAACACGATCCCCCAAGAGACATACTGAGATCGTACGGAAATGCAATGCTGCTCATCGGACAGTGAATTTGACAATCCTTCGCTTTTATGTATGTATATAAACACAGAACTAACTGGTAGAATTTCGTGCTCTTATGAATGTTACTTTGACTTGGTTGAATAATTTTCAAATTTAGTTTAGAAATGCTTTTGAAATTATTGAATGCTGTACATATACATTGCATGTATATTCATTACTTATTTTCATGTACACATGCACATTAAGGAAATAATTGTAAAAAAAATCTATTCGTGAGGAAGGGGGAACTGTGCATCAAAAGCCGCGTCCAAGTACAAAGTTTTAAATTGCCCGCAAGCAGAGGAATGAAGGAGAAATTGGTCGAATGTACACGGATCTCCTTTGCTTCCCGTTCCGAAAGAGAAATGTGGAAAGGGGGTGAAAGGGGAATGCTCTGGGTTGAGCTCCGAGTACAAGAGAGCGGCGACAGAAGCGTTGGGCGGGCAACGGTGGGGTGTCCCGGACGGGACGCCTGCAGAGATGTCTGGAGCGGGGGGGAAAAGACGAGGACGAAGGGCGGCGGTAGCGGACGACCTATTAATTAAGAGGGCGACTTCAGCGGCTCCCTTTTCTCGCAAGTCTCGGATGAAAGAGCTGAAAGTGGGTCTTTTCTTATCTCTCCCCTCCACCCCTTCCGCCGACCTCACACCACCTCCTCCCACGCTTCCCCTGTCCGGGACGGGCCCTTCCTCCAGGCGGAAGGGAAGGGCTCCTTGCCACTGTTCCGCCCGCGCCCTTCCTTCGCTCCTCCACCCTTCCGACGACACCGGGTCTCGAGGGGTCGGAGTGGTGGAGGCTCCGTCGGTGCGCAAAGGGGCAGCGGGGCGGTGTAGCGATGAAGATGGGAGAGTGCCGACGTCATATTGCCGCCGCTGTCCTTTGTGCTCTCGCGGGATGGGCTCCACTCGGCGGGAAATAATTGAAATCATCGGGGGAGAAAATTCTCCAGTTATTATTGTTTCGCGCGAATTGGCTTCCGCTCGCGGAGCGACGACGTCCGTGGGGCGTGGAGATGCTACTCTGAGCGCGCAAATTGGGTCATTCTCGTCCGAGGAAAGCGTTGTGGAACGCGGATTAAATTTGAATAAGGGAGGTGTATTTCTTCCTTGACTTCCCGACGGCTATTCTCCAAATCTTTTACGTCTATATTCGCTTTTCATATTTATTTCAATTCCATTCTACTAAAGGAGTGGCATATGCAATAATATGCAATTTTAAAGAAATTACATAAATAAATGGATTGCAAATTTATTGAAGAGTTACGTAATTTTTCAACAAATTTTGTACTTTATACTTTCTAATCAATAAAATAGTACATATACAGGTATCCAGTGAAATATTTCGTTTTCATCTAGAGGAATCATTTTTAAAAGCTACTATTATAACTACGTATGCATACGTAAAAAAGTGATTTTTGGTAGAGCCTTTATATTCATTAAAATGTATATTCAATTCAATAAATAAAGTCATAAATACAAAGTTTTTAATTGATCTTCAAAGTATTTGAAAGTTAACTTTGAACTACGAGGGTCATCCGGAAAGTAGTACCCGTTCGTGAAATAAAGACACAAAAGTAAATATTAACAAACATAAAAAATTTTATTTGAAAGAGGATACTTTAAACTACTTCTCAACATAATCTCCAAGCAAATTAAGGCATTTGTCATAACGTGTGACAAGTTTCTGTATTCCTGCTGCATAGTCCTTCGCCGCCAGCTCATTGAGATACGCGAGGGACAAAAATCTTGCACAAATTTTTGCATAATGCAGATGGTGTTTAACAATTTCATGAACAATTGTTCGAGAAACATTGGGAAAATGCTCACAGATGTCATCAATTGTGACGCGCCGATCGTTCCTCACGAATTCGTCAACTGAGCTCACCAGTTGGTCTGTAATGACAGACGGTCTCTCCGAACGCTCATCGTCGTGTGTGTTCCCCCTCCCCATGTTGAAGTTGCGACACCACCGCCGAACAGACGACTCGTCCATTACATTGTCTCCATACACCTCCTTTAATTGGCGATGAATATCACATGGGCGAACGTTTCTTGCATTGAGGAATTTAATCACTGCCCTCACTTCACAACTGGCGGCGTTCTCAATTTTTTTAAACATTGTAAACAATCACAGAAACAACACAGGCAATGCTAGCGTCACGCAACTTGGCTCAGAGAAGGCAGACAAGCCACTGAAGCTATCTGACCTCGTCCAGCGGCTACTCGTGTCGTCAGCACTTCATGCGGCACGAACGGGTACTACTTTCCGGATGACCCTCGTACTTCGGTCCATTATTTGTTGCGCCAAAGTCACGGGTTCAGGTGTACATTGAGTTTGCATGATTGGATTCTTAGCTGTATGGCGCGTCAATGGTAAAGCTATTAGCGCTAGCATGATTGATAATAGATTGGACTGTGCTACGATGTATTACTGATTTTGTATAGCCCTGAAACATGCCTCCTGCTCTTGGATTAATTAAAATCGCTGCGGCTGAGAAAACTTTAATTAATCGTTTTCCATCGAGCTTTTAGGCGTTTGGCGTTCACAAATTGTCTTTTATATGCTGCAGTTTGAAGATAATGTTGGTCTGAAAGTCTACGCCACTCATTCAGGATGACTAAAAACGATATGAAAGCTCCCAAGTAATAAAATATTATGAAGGGAAAAATTATTTAATGGCCATAATTGAAAACTACTTCTCGGTGATATCAAAGTTATAAATGGAGAGCATGACTGTTTTCATAACAAGGAAAATGCGGAATGAAAGCTGAGACATTGATGAAAAATGCGAATCCTCTTTTTCATGAGACGCCGTTCAGTCTTGCCAGTCAGAGTGAAAGTTAGTTTACCTAGAAATTCGCATAATAAATGGATGTGGCACACCTTGTATAAGTGCATACGCTTTACACCATAATGTTGGAGAAAATATTTTAATAACGAAAACAAAAGACCCGCTGCTGTATTAACCATTGGGTACTTTTGAATTCTCTACTCATTACTCTCATTTTTTTCTCAAAGTTGATGAAATAGGAGGAATGTAATACTCCGTTATGATATGGAGATTTTCTCTCATGTTTGTTTCATCATCATTATTGGCCGTTGAATCCTAATATTGGTTGACTAGAGCCCTCTTTCCTACCCTATCTGATACAAAGTGGCTTAATTCCTGGTAATTTTTGTAATTTACTTCTTCATTCTTCTTCATTTGCCCTATGTATTTATCCCTAATCCATCCTCTAGGGACTATTTCCTCTGTTTTTCTCTCTATTATATTCTTCACGAATTCATTGTGCCTCAGAGTGTGGCCAATCAATCTAGTTCTTCTTTTATCTATGGTGTTCCATAAGGTATGTTCTTCGTCAATTCTTCTGTATACTTCTTCATTTCTTATTTTATATGTCAACTTGACCTTAAGCATCCTCCTCAAGCACCAATTTTTAAGGGTTTCTAGTGTTTACTGGTCTAATTTTCCCATGGACCAAACTTCTGATCCATAAAGTGCTATGCTCCTTACGAATGTTGTCACGTCTTGATTCCTCATGTGTAGTTATCTCTTCACAGCAGTTTTTTTTCATTGTGAATGCTTTCTTAGCTTTATGTCGGTAGTACTTCTTCCGTCCTATATGATGATAATTCCGAGAAAGGTGAAGGAATCCACTTGCTCTAATTTATGTCCTTTCAGTTTGACTATTGTATTCCGCATCTCTTTTCCACATACTAGGATTTTAGTCTTCGTCTTGTTAATGTTCATGTTGTATCTTTGTAAAACTTGATCCAATAGGTTTAGTGATCTTTGAAGATCCTCCTGGTTTTCTGCCAACATGCTTATTCAATGGCACTATTGCACACCTTATATTTTGCACTAAAAATGGAATACTAAAAACGATGTTAACAATCTATACAATTATCCATCACGAAATCCATTTCATATTAATCCAGAGATATCCAAAATGTATGTATGTATATATATATATATATATATATATATATATATATATATATATATATATATATATGTATACACACACATACGAGGAGGGACCCAAAAGTAACGAGTAACGGGAATTGGGCTGCGGTGGGGAGCGAGGGTGGGGGAAGCCTTTGTTCGGCCGGTCGTACGTCAGGCTCACGCCACCTACGTCAGTATGCGCAGCGCTGTCGCTGTGACTGGATCAGTCCGTCCGTGAGAGCTGTTTCAGTGAAACGACCTTTTGCATTTCGGCGAGAAACGTGATAGTGGGTTATCAAGAGCAACACGCTTCAGTGAAATTTTGTTTCCTGTTGGGCAAATCGGCCGTGGAAACTATTGGAATGCTAAAGACTGCTTATGGTGAAGCTGCCCTAAGCAAAGCCAGAGTCTACGAGCGGTTTAAACGTTTTAAAAATATTGAAATGTAAATTGAAGACCAACCCCGTTCAGGCCGCCCGTCAACATCAAGAACTGACGAAAACGTCGACAAAATCATGGCCCTCATTCGTGAAGACCGTCGCAGAACCATTGGTCAACTCTGTGAGATGTCTGGAATGTCATGGAGTTCAATTCAGAGGATTCTATTTGAAGATTTGTAGATGAAAAGGGTTGCAGCAAAATTTGTCCCAACGCGCCGGCTCATACCGCCCTCTCCGTGACGCACTTTTTGACAAAAAACAGCATGAAATCGTTTTTCCAGCCCTCCTACTCCCCGTATTTAGCTCCCTGTGACTTCTTTTTGTTCCCTAGACTCAAAAGGGACATGAAAGGAAAGCGTTTTGACCCTATGGAGGAGGTAAAGCAAAAATCGCTAGATGGCCTAAAAGACATTCCGATAAATGAATTTCAGAAATGTTTCGAACAATGGAAGCATCGTTTGTATTTTATCGGGGTATTTTCATTATATTCATAGGGGAATACTTTGAAGGTGAACAAAATTTAATGTAAATATATTGAGAACTAAATAATCCATAACAACATTCCTGTTATTTTTGGGTCCCCCCTCATTTATGCACACAAATACGTAAACATGTACTTTTTTAAATTGAAATAGATATCGTGATCCGAGATCCTCCTTCGAAAGAATTTTCTTAAGTACTTAAGTAATGACTTAGTGGCACTTCATAAAATCCTTCGAAAATTGCATTGATAACGTTATTTAGTTAATTCTTTCATTTCAAATCGTTATTCTCGTGTATCTGTTGAGCGTATACTTATAGATTTTCCAAGGCGTGTTCAGAAATTTTAATTAAAGAAATCCTGTTTTAGAGCTTTAGGAAACTAAATCTGCATACTCCACAGTTTCGGAAGTTTTAAATAAATTCAAATAATAATACAGCGTTATTAATAAAAATGTACGTATTACGTAATGGACTTTGCCAACAAATCATTTTAAAAGAATAATATGTTAATTTCTGAGTGAAATAGTGAAATGAAAGGAGCGCAGACGATTGTTGTTTCCGAATTCGATTTCGATCGGAGATAAAGGAATATTTAGTCCAAAGAACTTTCAAAATGGAGGAGTAATTTGCATCATCTCAGTTACTCTATCATTTTGAAAAAGGAAAGACAAGTTTTGGTAGTTTACATATAATGCTTGTGAGAGAAGTTAAAAGCATAAGTGAATTATGACATAATTTGATGGCTGGTTGAATAATAATTTACCTTGATTTCGCTAGTATACCTTCTATCAAGCCCATTTTGATGTGCAACGGCAGGTAAAATGTTTACTAGTACCTTTCACCAGAATGAATCAGACCAACCATCTGGGACTATGATCCCGGAGAGAAACACATTTATACACTGCCTAAAGATATTATTCGCCTATGAGTCTTTACTATGTCTTTTAATTTTAAATTTTCTTCATAGTAATAAGCCGCTTCACGGCCGGACGGATCTCTTCCTCCGTCCTCTTAAGTTATTTAGTACCATTTTATCCGCTTCACAGTCTTGCTGACACCCGCTTCCTCTGGCCCAGGTGTAATTTCCCGCTGTGGGAAATGGGCGACCCTCGCCTCCGCTTCCTTTTTGTACCGCTCTATGCTCAGAGTGTGCGGGTGGGCAGTTAGTGCTGTTAGTGACGTACTTTTTTTTTCTTTTTTGTAAAAAGCCGTTCCCTGTCGGCTTTCCTTTCTTGCTAGATTAAGAATTCATATTTTATTCCTAGTTTTTGGGTTTCACTTTCTTGCAAACCGCACTTCCACCTCAGCCATGTTTCTTTCCTCAATTCCATACGTTTCTTTTGTACAATGACCGGTAAAGGTGGGACTTCACTCACCGGGACGATTTATACTTGCCCGCTTGGGCAGTCAATGAACTTTTGTGGTCGTTTTGGGTCATCTTTAAATCACGCAGTAGTTAACACAAAATAAAATAGACAACACGTAAAAGGGTTAACACGAGCAGTTTTGCATAGGTGTGTGTGTGAATATATATATATATATATATATATATATATATATATATATATATATATATATATATATATACATATATATATATATATATAACGATTGCACCGACAGTCTCACTTGAAGAAGGCCTCTGAAAGGGCCGAAAGCTCACAGAAAGAAACGAAAGAAACAATTTACCGTATGAGTATCCTTTTAAATGTCGCTATTCTATTTGTGTTTTATATATATATATATATATATATATATATATATATATATATATATATATATATATATATATACATGTATACATATGGATATGCATTAACAGCTCCTTATGCTCCCCTTAATGTCACCTGATTTCCTTGCGACGAAACCATGGTCGTGAAAAATAAAAATTCTGGTGGAATTATTAAGTTAATCATACTTCATTTACGCCTCGTTCACACATAATGGTATTAATTTCCTCACTTAAGTTATAATGCTCAAAGAGTTAAAAAACTAATTTGAAGATATTCTTCCAGTTATTAGTACCTTACTCTCCCTATCTTGTAGGTCAAATCTTGGGTATCTAAGTACTCATTGTCAAATAATAATAAAGCTTAAAATAAAGGGAGTTCAGTACTAGAGATTTAAACAATAGGTTAAATAACAAGAATCATATCGTATTAAACGAAATGTTTGATAAGGAATTCGATAATAATCTGGAAAAGTGCCCCGTTCAATATTCCAATAACCGTAACGTCAATTAATCAATATATTATATCATTAAAAACTATGAACACAGTAATCAACCCTAAGGTCGGTTTGGTAGGTGATGGTAGAGTTCTCCCAGTACTAAGTCCGTGTGAAATTCACACATCAGGTAAGGGGGGCAGTTCCTTTCCCTATGCCGGTTATGGTTTTCCAGGAAGATCTAGTACCCGAAAAATCACTTCGCTTGGGTGAGGCTGAGAGTACCCAGAAAGGCTTGTCCGGGTACCGAATATAGGCCCTCCGGTTAGTATTTCAACGCTCTACTCCCGTACTACCGTGACCCATATAATATCAGTATATTATATAATTATATATTATCTAATAGCAATCAACTTTCAAAGTTTAAAAAATAAAGTCCCTGAATGTCATCACCCGATTCGAAGCAAAAGCGCAGGCATACTTATGGGAACACAAATGAGGCTATCCACTGAAATTACGAGTTTCAAAGGTAGCCCTATTCCAAAATCCTTTTCCGTTTCCATGAATGTCAGAGAGATGGGATTTGAGGTGAAGTCTTTATTGGAGCTAAGTAATTACGTCGGCAGGGATAAGGAAATTCCAGATAATTGTTGGGAAAGTTTTTGGTGTTTAATTGAAAGTCCTCAATACAAAAGATTTTAAGTATGTACCTAGGCCACCGTAAGACATGTTAAGAGTTAATACACTGCTAGAAATAGACAAGCCGATCAAAAGCTTTTCATTTCAAAACAGCGAACGATACATAATGATTGGCGGAGATTTCAATAAGGCAGATAATGACTGGAGCTAATGTAGTTTTAAATTGTAAGTAAACACAAATACTCACTTTTACTCTCTTTACTTTGTCTCTAAAGGCTTATCATGTCTTTGCCAACAATTAATGCCTAACAATCAAATTTCATATGGTAAATTAAAACGTTTGCTTTGTATTTATTTTTACACAAACATTTTATTTATTTTAAATTTTATTTATATTTACACAAACAAATCCTCCGGAAGCGATCAAATGTCAATTTGATAATGTAACTAGCTTCAGATATTGCGCCGCATCAAGAGATAATATTTAAAAACTCCCTAAAAGATAAGAATATTCCCGATGACGGGGAACTAACTAATGTGACATCTATATTTAAAAGCGGCAACAGAGATAAACGGAGTAATTACAAACCTGATTCCTTCACTTACATTATATGCAAGGTAATGGAATGAATGATTTCTAATTCAATAATCAGGCATCAGGATACTCAAGCATTATTGATGATCAACCAACAAAGTTTTCGAAAGAGTATGCAGATTCTGCGAAACACAAAATGCGCTTATATTTCATGTTATCGTGAGCTCAGTAGAAAATAGTGTTCAAGTAGACAAAGCTTTGCAGAATTTATAGAAGCGTTTGATTCACTGTACCTTAGAGGGTTACTGACAAGGGTATCCTAAGATAGCAATAAAGCCTTGAAACAAATAAAAATATTCTAGGCTGAATTAAATACTATTAATAGTCATGGACCGAGTAATTCTATTCATATGTTCATAGTTCAAATGCGGCAGAAGTCACTTAAGGTGCTCCCCAGACATGTGTCATCAGACCTCTTCTATTCCTTCTTTACGTTAACGACATTAACTTTGTGGCTCATAGTAATATACCCTCATTTGCCAATGATGCAGTGGTTTATTAGCATTCCACATATTGCAAATAAAATAAAATATAAAAAATTGTGTAGGAATGAATTTTTGGAAAAAAGTATTGGTCTACCCTCTCGAAGGGTTACTGCATCATATATACCAGAATATAAAGCTTAGACTCAATTAAATACTAAGATGTTACTCTTACTCACGGACTCTCCTGACTGAAACATATGATATTGATATGTGCAGAAATTAACAAAAAAATAAGGATTTATCACAAATGTGAAGGATAAATTGTGACGAGAAAATTAAATGGCTATGTTACTTATCTGAAACTATTTAGGCCTCATTTAGCATGCAGTATATTGGATCTTCATAAAGGTAGATTACCCAACGAACCAGATCGCGTGGAGCGAAGAGGGACTGGATTTACAAAATATTATTACGATGCACTAAGCAGCGTGTCTAGATTATTAGAGGAACTAGACTCGGAATCACTCACGTAGCGAAGGTTAAATTACAGATTGTACTTCTTGCATAAATTGGATGTAGGTTTTTTTAGCAAAAATGTCGAAAATGAATTATTAGCAACGTCGAAATACGGTAGGAGAGATCATGTCAATACAATTAGAGATGTCAACTGCAGAATAAATACGTTTAAGATTTTTCCCGAGCAATAAGGGATCACAGCAATCGTTATGGGGAAAAAGTATTTGTATGTTTTCATTCTAACTAACTTACTATGTTTTGATTACTTCATTTAACCATAGTTTAATTTAATTCAGGTTTTCTAACTGTTGGTATCTTATGCGTAGAGAAGTAGTCTTACTTAAGTACCGTAGTATATTCATCGATAGCTATCATGATAAATTATTCGAATCACTTCACAAATATAATGCAACTCAAAATTACGAAAAGTTGAATTTTAATATTGAATGCCTGATTCTCAATCGCCCCATAAAATGCACCATAGCGATGGCTAATCGGATACCATGTGAATTAGGATTAGAAAATTTTATTCTTTTAGATTAAAGATAGAAACCTTTCGAGATTTATACCCTTGTACAAACAGCCAAATATTCCTAATTTACACCGAGAAACAGAGCAAGTTTACGCTTCGGATGAAGAAACTAAATCTGGATTTTCACTCAGTTAATTAACCAGCCATTTGTTTATGAAAGCCATAAGACATCCTGCCTTCAAGATTCATGCCGCTCATGCTAGTTTTCTTTTCGTCATTACTCTAAAATCCGTACTCATTAAAATATTGGCATCATATAACGATTTTAGTTGATTCATAGTTACCAAATTTCGAGAAACATATTGTTTTTCCCTCTCGAGAATAACATTATTATTTGAAGGGAGAAAAATTACATTCTACCAATATTTGTATTAACTCCGCGTAGTTATGTTAATGCGTGTATAACATCACCTGTTGAATATATGTTTGCCACGAGTTCTTCATTGATGTTTTGTTTATATTTTCATTACATTCACTAATGATAATGAGTTAGCTCTTGGTTGAAGAGTTTATAAAAAATCAAATTATTGAAAAATGCTAAGTAAATATCTCCTCTAAATTCGAATATATTTTTTATCAAAGTAAACATGTTGGTGCATGTGTGAAAAGAAATGAACAAATTATTTTTAATTAACCTGTGAATTCATTCATATTCCTTTTCAGTTTTGCCATATTTTGGAAGGAAAGATAATGAAAACAATAATAATATGTATCATTTGTCTTGGTTCTAATGTCGGGAATATCTAGAAATTTCTCTTATAAGCCGAAAATATTATCTCTTTCGGACGTCAATCTCTTCAAATTACTTATGCAAAAAGTCGTATTTTTAACGTGTCCTCTTTCCAAAGGAATAAATCATACCCATATTCATTCCCTCCATGAGCAATTGGTATTCTGGCGTGTAACTGCGTTAAGATGTCCCCTTCCATTTTGGAGATGAGGCGAATCCATTTCAACGCCGTTTTAAAAATCAAGAGTTTTGTCTTCCTTTTGCGCTCTTAACCCTGCTCTTTTTCGCTTTCCTCGATTTCCTTCTCGCCCACTCTTCCTCCCTCCGACCCAGTCAGCCTACGCTCCGCTCTGCCTGTCTTAACGCCGTCTATGAATCTTTCTTCCCCTGTCTTGGATGAGGTGGAGGGGTAAAGGATAAAAAATGGACTCAAAGGGGGCGTTGATGAACGCAGTCGTTATGAGAACACGGGAACCTTAGACTCACCTACATCCAACGGATGCAGAGCTTCCTCTACATCCCTCCCTTACCCTCTTGGTGGCCCGGAAGGGTGGTTGCTTGCGCGGCAGCCAACCAGCCAGTCCTTTTGTGCCATTGGTCTTCTCTCTCCCGTTGCTACCACTCCTAAACCTCCCTCACCCCCCGTCCTGGTCTCAGCGGATTTGGGGGTGGGGATATTCGTGGTAACGGATGGAGCTCGGAGTAGGGAGGGGATGGACGGACAGACGGAGCTGGGGGTTGGTGTGAAGGGCTCAGTGGAGGGAGACGTATGCTGAAGTATGCGTGATAAAGACCGCCAGCCGTAAATTTAATTGGATAAGCTATGGTGCTCGGAATTCCAATTTGGTGCAGGACAGCATGAAGGAAGAAAAGGTGAGGCGGGGGTTAGCGAGGGAGGGGAATGATAAAGGAGGCAGCAGGGGGGAAGGAACGGGGAAAAGGATGCAAGGGAGAAAGTATGGTGGAAGGGAATCAAGACACAAGAAGGAAATGAAATATTTTTATTGATAAATAAATCAGACCTTGTACCGTACAGTGCAGCCACCTTTTGTGCAGATGAAACTTGATTCCCAAGTTTACAATCATTGTATCGTATGCGTCTCCACATTCAAGGGTGATAGCAAAATATTTCATCGCGAAAATGAAGAATGAAAGCAATATATGCTTATACAATAAGATATAATATAAGATCAGTAAGTTTTCAGCCAACTTAAAGAGGTCCCTACAATATTTATTTCTCTGTCGACAGGTTTGCTCATTAATGTATGTTTATTTTAAAATATTCATTAAATAATATTTGGAGGTTAACAATCCTAATGTATTTCATTGCGATTTTAGTGACATCATCATTGAGTCAGATGATAATTTAAGTACTTAAATATAGCACACGTTAATGAAAGTTTTGGTACTTTCACTCAACTTGTGTTCATGAAATGTATAGTGTTATGTATACCACAGCATGATAAACAATTTTATGGAGATATAAAGTTAGTATGTTCGGCTGCATTATAATTTGTGGAGCAGCGAAGAGGGCTATAAGAGTAAGAATGAGTGGAGTCCTGGAAATCTACTCCGAAGGAATTTTATGTACTTCTTCATCTACACATTCACCGACTCTACGCCATCTACTTCTTACCTCTCTCATCTCGCCTCACACCTTTCTAATCTCAGAGGGTAACTCGGAAGCCCATGATGCACTGAATATGATTTTTAACTGCATTATAAAGATAATCAAGCCAAGATTTTCTCATCATACTGTCTAATAAAACTCTTGAAACCAGAATTGCTCTTTTAAGTCACTTGCGTTGATTAGGAGGTAACGAATGTAAAAAAGCTTTTTGTCGTGAACTCAATTGTAGCTAAGCTGATAACATCAAAAGACATATTTAAGACCTTAATTTAACAAGATTTTTTAGTGTAATCAAGAAATATTTTTGAATGGAACTACATGTTCATGCCTTAATTTATTCCTAATATTTCCGTTACCTAACTTTCATTTCTCTATCAACATATTTCTGTACTTCTCTACCTTCAAATCATTTTGTAGCATATTGTTTCCCTGTAAATTATTAAAATTTTCCCTCTACCGTAAAATTGTTCGCGGGATTTATCTACAACTGGAATTTATATTCCTAAAATATTCCCTAACATACCAGAGTAGTACACACATTTAAAAAATCTTTGCCACATATTCGTTAACACTAGAATTTAAAAGGTGATAATATGTCTCTTATATGTAGGCGCTAGTCTTAATGGTAAGACAGAAGATGCAAGTACAGGTATATCGGAACACAAATAACACATGGGAGATATTTCGCGCCAACATCATCTCATCGCTTGATGAAATATTTTGAAAATACCTACGTAGCTCAAACGAAGTGGCATTCTTTCTTGAATTGTTCAATTTCTAGAATTAAACATTAATAACTCGTATTGAAATAACTCGATTATGATAAACCCAGTATCAATGGTTTCATAATTGATTAGAATATGTTTGCATTTGAATTAATACTACATGGGATGTTTTGCGTAATTCTTATTCCCAGAAAGATAGGACGATATTTACCGGCAGAAAATGTAAAAAATAAAAATCTCACCAAATTCTATTTTAAATTTAGTAAAATAGTTTCTTTTTCCCAATTAGATAGCAGTCAAACACACGCTGACGATTATTCTCGAGTTAATTCAGTAAGTTTTATATCTACGAGGGTCATCCGGAAAGTAGTACCCGTTCGTGAAATAAAGACACAAAAGTAAATATTAACAAACATAAAAAATTTTATTTGAAAGAGGATACTTTAAACTACTTCTCAATATAATCTCCAAGCAAATTAAGGCATTTGTCATAACGTGTGACAAGTTTCTGTATTCCTGCTGCATAGTCCTTCGCCGCCAGCTCATTGAGATACGCGAGGGACCCATCTTGCACAAATTTTTGCATAATGCAGATGGTGTTTAACAATTTCATGAACAATTGGTCGAGAAACATTGGGAAAATGCTCACAGATGTCATCAATTGTGACGCGCCGATCGTTCCTCACGAATTCGTCAACTGAGCTCACCAGTTAGTCTGTAATGACAGACGGTCTCTCCGAACGCTCATCGTCGTGTGTGTTCCCCCTCCCCATGTTGAAGTTGCGACACCACCGCCGAACAGACGACTCGTCCATTACATTGTCTCCATACACCTCCTTTAATTGGCGATGAATATCACATGGGCGAACGTTTCTTACATTGAGGAATTTAATCACTGCCCTCACTTCACAACTGGCGGCGTTCTCAATTTTTTTAAACATTGTAAACAATCACAGAAACAACACAGGCAATGCTAGCGTCACGCAACTTGGCTCAGAGAAGGCAGACAAGCCACTGAAGCTATCTGACCTCGTCCAGCGGCTACTCGCGTCGTCAGCACTTCATGCGGCACGAACGGGTACTACTTTCCGGATGACCCTCGTACATTAACACAATAGTTTGCAAGCCGCCGTAAGGGCGTGTGGCGGTGCTTGTTAGGACGCCAACCATACATGCAGAAATATTAGTACATGCATTTTACGTATATCTGCTAATGTTCAAAAACCCTCGAGCACATTAACGCATCCATGTAAATGTAAATGACCGACCTGTTTGATTAGATTAAAATTTAGTGTAAGTTTATTCAATTTTTTGGGGCTATGAAGTCGATTATGTCTTCAATTTGATTCTCAAATCTCTCGGTGATTGTGTGTATCACTCTCTATTTTATTTGGTCGACGTATCTAATAAATCAAGGTGTATTCAGAATAATTCTTCGGGGTCGAAAAAACTTAATAAGCCTATACTTTTCTAAATGCTTATGCTTTGCTTGCTCCCTTCGAGTATCAGAAGGCTCCCCACCTAGCATCTCCAACATATCCGTCACGCTTACTCTCAAGTATTTTTTCTTAGCGGCACTGACCTAAGTGTGGAATTTGATTACATCATGAATTTAAGTTTTAACCTGCCCGAAGTCTTTTGAGCTCCCCAATTCACAGTCATATCAGTTGGTAAACCTTATGAGCGAACGGCATAACAAGACAAACATTGTCAAGGAAAACGCAGCTGAGTGCAACGAAGATATCAAGCTATTCTTCACTATTCTTTGTCACAAGAATCCGGTTCACTTCTGTCTGGGGTCGTATTTAATTGTTCCTGCGTTAACTGTTTCGCGGTATATGATATGCAGAGTCCTTAAGGAACACAGAGTTATTGTCATAGTAACCAGTTGGACTCAAACGGGGCTGTCTATCTGATTCTGTGAGTAGCCCAAGATAGTTCTCTATTACTCGTGGAAGGGTTGCACGATGACGTCGGTGCGTCACAAAAACCCTCTCGCGGAGGACGATAAAAAAGGATCTTTCAAACGCATGCTCCGCGACGGAGCACTCGAATCCCTTGCATGTGTGCTGTACTTTGGTCCCGAGCACCACTCAGAGCGGGCGACTCACCCCAGGCGGTTTACCTGATGCACGAACCGTGTCTCCTCGTTGTTCTTCCCCCATCCACCATTCTCCTCTCCCCCTTACCCACTCTCTCTCTCTCTCCGCTCGCGGGGAAGAATCACAAATAACTCGCCCCTTGCCCCCTCCTTCCCTTCCCCCCCCTCCCCCGCAGAACCTTCGCGTGCCCTCGAAGGGGACGAGGATGAGGAGGGAAAGCGAGAGAGGGAGGAAGGGTGGAAAGAGCATGCTATTCGCCTTGTTCAGTTCCGGTGACTAAAACTCAGCTTCGAGCCGCTACCGCCGGCCCCCCTCGCAGCGGCCGTGCGGCGGGAGAGGGGAAAGAGAAGCCGGATACGAAGGCGTACTTTATTTTCGTGGTGATGGCTGGTGAGGGCGAGTATGAGTTTGGACGGAGAATGGAGGTTGATGAGGTGGAGTGGGAGAGTGAAAGAGGGGGAGCGAGGTGAAATGGTGGTTTTTCGAGAGGGATGGAGAGAGAAAGAGGGGGGAGGAATAGAGGGCAAGTAATGTCGTGCGCGTTGCTTGCACTTTACGAGGAATAAGTGGATTGCGAGGACGTAGGAAGAGGGAAGTGAGGTGAGAGGGTTGAGAAGGAGGGTGTTGGAGGGAGATGGGAATTGGGAAGAGGGAGGGTGGGAAATAAATTAATGTGTACGCGCAAAGTGCACTAGGGAGAAAGGGTCTCTTAATTAATTCTTCCTTTTTCTCACGTATTCCTCGCAGATGTGCCAAAAGGTGGCATAGGGGTTGCGGGTGGGGAAGTACCTCGAGGGAGAGGATGAATATCCGCGCGCTCCGAACCTCCTCCGTGACGAAATATGACGAAGTATTCATGAATGATGGGGAGGGGGGGTTGGTTGAGGGGAATAAGGAGCCAGAGGGGATGGGGATAAGAGAGAGAACCGGGACCGTTGGAAACAAAAGGAAATGAAAACAAAAGAGAATGAAGGGGGAGAGGATTTTTTGGGGGAAATAGATGGGGTGAGGCGGGGGAGGGGGAGCGAGCGGGAGACCGGGGGAAAAGAGCGGAGGCTGAATAAACAAAACATGGTCGAAGTCGTTAGCACATGAAATGAAGGCTCTCCACAGCCGCTCACCCTCCTCACTCCCCTTCCTTCAGAGGATCTCCCTTGCACTTCCTCCCACCTTCTTCTCCAAATATTCCTATCCTTGCTCCACCAAGACTTCCGACTTACCCTGCAGCCGCCCACCACCCCACGGCAGACGCACAACTCCCCTCCCGCCGTTCGTCCGCAGGGCTCTATTATTGCCGTCAGCAAGTGCTTCTGAGGCAGCACAGCCCTGCCGCTTCATATCCTGTTCTTCCACTCCCTTCCCATTGAACGAGATTCCGTCCCCACATTACAAGTTAACCCTGAGCACGTAGCGTCGAGGAATCTGTAATGTGAAATAAATTCGCTCAAAGTGTCCAATTGGCTTTGCTCTAGTGAAGTGAAAACGCCACATATGAAGACGTACCATGAGCCTCAAAGCAGACCAAATATGAGGATTTATTCGTTTGGTTGAAATGAATTACTTTATTTTAGATATTTTTTTATTCATAGCCTGAATTGTTTTTATCTCCGTCATTTTACTTTATTTTATCATTTAGTTTTGAAACAGTTGTTGAAGAATATCTCATTTCATTCCGTATACAGTGTGTTTTCTATTTTATGGTAATCTAATTATTTTATTTCCCATTTAAATATCTGTGGTAAGCTTCTAGCCCTCTAATACATAAGAAATAGCTCAGGAAATGTGAGCATATTGAATATTCATCGTTTATGGAGTCAATTTTCTATACGCGCATTATAGGCATATATGTTAGAATCGTTTTAGGGTATCCTAGCCGCCCACTTTCAATATTTAAAATGTCAACTATTTTCTTATTTTTGCGCATGAAAAAGGGCTTATTTCTCATGCTCTATAAACCTCACAGTCTAGGATTATAGATATTTCTTTGCAACGCAGTAACTTTCCTCGTCCCTTCACCCCACCATTATCCACATCCTTCTCTCCTCTTCATATCACTACCCCGTCTCTTACTGGCAACCCTTTCTCAGAGAATTCCCCCTCGTAACCGCAGAAACGTTTCAGACGCATTTTCTCTTGCGACTTGATTCGATATGCGCTTCTGTTTTCCTTTAGTAGGAATAACAGAAAGTAAGAGACCCCACTCCTCGTCTCTCCTCCGTTCAGCATACCCTCCCGCATCTTGGAGGATCTCGGATGAGAGGATGTTCCTCCCTCCCTCCGAACCCTTCCTGCCTCTATCCCGCTTTATCCATCCACTCCGCCCCCCTCCTCTCTCTCTCTCCATCTATCCTTTCCGGGAACTTGGGTCTGAGTGAGGTTCCGTCTCTTGTCCTTCCGTCTGGGCCGTTTCTATTACGTACGTACCTACCTACTTCTTTGGCTATCTCACGAAGTGTTTGTTTTGCCCAAATCGAATTCGGTTTTCTTGCTAATTGAGAAAGAATCTGCTTTCTCAAGCCATGGCCTCAACGCATGGCCATCAAAATCTAAGGAATGAACGATAACTACACGATTGTATTCTCCAATACCACACTGAATTTAGCAACATTATTGAGGTTCTTGCATAACCAATATTTCACCAATTTGGCATTTAAAATTTATTCCTATGATTTCTTTAAGACAATATTGTGCAGGAAATATTCCGAACGTTATTTTATTCGGCATGTTAATTTTTATTTTATCATTTAAATATATTTATTTTTGAAAAACTAACTTCTTTGACATGTGCAATTTTTTCAACCTATGACCGAAAGTGCTTAAACTCATTTTTCCAGTGAGACGATACACACACACTCATATGTAGACATATGTATTTGATGACGGTGGAATAGGTCTTCAGTTTATCAATGCCTACTAAATACTTGCATTATTTTAATTTCAATGATTTGATCCTCTTACTAAGTGACGTAAAGCAAAGTTTGCATCATGATTTCGATTATCTTGTTTTTATCAGTAGAATTACAATGTATTTCATGCAGCTCTAAATTTGACATGAATGCAACTTACTATGCATGCAATACAATGTATTCGCCTTTATCCTTTTCAGTGCTTTTACTTACGTTAATTATAAATATTGGAAATGTGGCAGCATATTGAGGTGTTTGATAATGGACAGGAGGGTCTTGTGTTCAAATTCAAGTCCTTGGGCATAGCTTCACCTAAAAATCCAGGAGGTAGTATTTTCTGATGACTATAACTCGATAGTAAGCCGAACGGTTTAACTGAGAGTTATCCCTACACTCCACCTTCCAACAATTAATGCGAATTTCACACGACTTTAGGCTTAATTCGGGGTGAGCTCTACCTTAACTGCCGAAAAACCAACCTTTGGGTAAATTGTTTTGGAAGAGCATATGCTGTGGTAATTTGAACCAGACACTCTTCTTAACATGAAACTTGTCTCTTTTCGTTCAAGCCACTATCGATTGTTTTCCGTTAACATCGATTGTGAAAACTTCTCTCACACAAACCGTGACACTAACCCCAAAACTATGCATTCGAGTCGATTCAGTACGGCAGTGGAATAAGAAGTTTTCGAAGCTTGAGGACGTCTCTTCGGCCGTGCGGAAGCGAAGTCCCAGCGTTCCGCAGTCCCGTGAGAATTTCACGGATGTCTCTGGATGGGAGGAGTGCTTGCTGAAGCATTTCGCTTGAGGCTATGGTGCGAGCAGGTCATAAGGGAGGGGAATGCGTCCTTTCATTTCCACCTCCCTCTCCCTCAGGCTTCTGGAAGCAAGAACCACACTTTTATTTTGGTGGCGCGGTGTGAAATTCCATTCTTCTTTCCCTCCATCCCATCTGCACTCAGTCACCTTCTCTCCCCGCTCATCCCTGGAGACCGCCTCGTGTGGCGCTGCCCGAGCCCTTTAGTGTTTATGGTGACATTACCGCCTCCTGTCAGCCGGCTTGTACCTCTTATTCCTCCCCGAGATCGCCGTATTGCCTTCCCCATAGGACTCCAGGGTCCTCGGGTGGTTTTAGACTGAGGAAGCCGATCGGTATTTTTTTTCTGTCGTCGCTGGCGTCGAGACACGAGAGGGATGAGACTCCGTGGTCAGGTTCTCATCTTTCGTTCCAACGAGTTGAAGACTTGTCTCAGGACACCAAATGGGCGGAAGTAGGTGTGAAATACGTCCAGCGGGTCCATTTTTACTAATTGAGCGAGTATCGGAAAACATTTTACTCTTTCGTATCAAATCTCCAATTATTTACATTCTTCCTCAGTTACTTTTAGTGACCCTTGAGTGTATTAGACTTTTGTTGAATGAGGCTGTGTAAGAGAATTAGCATTTATGATCTGAAGTCCCACGTTAGAAGTGATATTGGATTTACTTGCAGGCGACCAAGTGTTTTTGGAGAAATAAGAATCTTGGCAGATTCCACTCTACTCTCTGATAATTGGAACCAGATATCAATGTGGTGTGAGGAATGGAGGTTAAAGAAAACATAATATGAACAGCAATTATGTTTTCGAATAAAGTAAAAAGAAATCAACATTGCAGGATTTTAAGCCGAGAATCGGTTCACCGCAACTCTTCAAGCTATTCTGTTTCCTGCAGTCTCCTCATTGCTCCTTACACGTATGCTTATCATCACGCGCTTCTCATAGTTCATCCGTGGCCTTCTTCTTTCATGTTTTTTTTGCTTTGATGTCTGCTTTGATATTTAAAAAAACGGTCATGTCTTAGGATGTGTTCAATTAGTTTGTCTCCTCTCTACTGTGGCCTACGTTATGTTTCTCCCGCTCTTCGAAGTACATCATCATTTATTATCCTATCTTTAGATATGTCTAAACTCATCAGTTAGGCGCCTAAATCTCTCAGATTTTGGTAGGACGCCATCTTAAACTGTGTTCAAACTACTGAGGCTACAACAGGAAACAAAATTAGGCAAGTATTTCAGCCCATGGCTTTAGGATACAAGAAGTGTATCCAAAAAAAAACGCCATTCTACGACCCCCTAATTCCAAGTGGTAGAAGCAGGACGACGAACAGGAGTATTATAACCATGGCGGGAGTGTATTATGTATGCAGGTCACAATAACATTGGTTATTTGTTTTTGAGACAGTGCACTTACTTTACTCGTTGAAAAAATGAAAGTCTTTATGGAAACGCTGGGAAAAGGCGGAGGTTTTCTAATGCTTACAAGATAAATTTGGTGTTTTCCGTATTAATGTAGTTTAATGAATAAGAAATACTTAGTTTTTCCACACAAACTTTATTTTTACGACCGGGTTTCGACGAGGATCGTCATCATCAGGTCATCATCAGACCTGATGATGACGATCCTCGTCGAAACCCGGTCGTAAAAATAAAGTTTGTGTGGAAAAACTAAGTATTTCTTATTCATTATGAATCGTTTCCACAAAGTGACGGCGGATACTATACAGTATAATGTAGTTTAATTATTGTAATATCTGTATTATATCAAGCTATTGGGTACAGATTTTTTAAAAGCAAAGTTAAAAACATATTCCTTTGTTTGGTGCTTCATTTCAAGGCTAAGAACTTCGTTTTTTTAAGCTATTCTCTTTACTCCTATTCTCGCATATTTTCCCGGGATGCCACCGTATCCATGCCTCGTTTGTGGGCTTATCAAGTCTTATTTTGGTGTTCAAACATTGCGGAAAATGACCTTCAAGCGTAATGTTGTACTTGGAGAGTATAAGCATTTATCAATGCCCTTAGTAAATATATAGCTGACGGCATTAATGTAACTGGGTGATCATAGGCCGTTCGCAAAACCTTAGCAAAAGGAGTCAACATTTCACTGCAAATAAAAACCTTAAAAAGTAATAAGAACACCAAAACTATCGTATAAAGGTGCTGACATAGAACTAATCGTAGGATAAAACTTTCATTGATTCCTAGCTTAACTTAAAAAATATGAATTCTGTAACAAGAAAAGTACGCATTGGTATAAGTGAACTACGCACGACACTAAGTTTATCTTAAAACAATTACGAATAAGAATTAATGACTGAAAAAATACCCTGGAGTAAAATACTGTAAGATAATACAAAATGTGAAATTATTGATGTACTATTAGTATTAAACTATCTGATCTAATAAATTATAGCTAAATAAAAAACGGATAGCCTGTAAAGAGTAAATATGGTACTATAAGAGAAAATGAATTTAAAACTACAGTTAGCACCATAAATCGCCCAATTTATTAAATTAAAAGACAGAAATGAAAAACTTTGATAAAAAATTACCAAATGAACTGTAAAGTAAACTCAGAATTCCGCCCAAAACCAATACGAGGTTTTGCAACTACACACAAATTTTTTCACTGGCTATCTCAAATAACAAAATATTTACATTGACATCTGTTAATTCCTTATTGCCCCAATGCGTAGGGTGTCTAGACTCAAGCTGCCTTTTCATTAGGCGCTCTACATTTAGGCACCTAAAAAGTACGCTCCCTAATGTCTAACCAGTGTGGACGCAGCTTGTATCTTCATCATTTCTAGGAAAAATGTGTAAAGTAAAGAATTTAATGGGATTGTAATTAGCAAATCAGAACAAGATAAGTATAAAAGTACTTACTTCGATGCACTTTAATCAAACATTTACTAGGGCACACTCGTCAGAAGTATATGTGAGTTCACCTTAAAAAAACTAGGTTTAATCAGATGAGATGTAAAAATAAGTAATTAAAAAATGTTCTTTGGTTTAGTTAGACCGCACTTGGATCACATACATATAGTAAATGTTTAGGATCGATGGGGAGAAAATATTTATGATATAATTGTAGAACATTATGCAATAGAACTATAAGCAAGACAGTTATTTCGGAAAGATTAGAAAAGAAATCTCTTTAAGTCACGAAGAGAGCAGGCAAGTATAGAATTTTAGACTCGTAGATAGGGAGCCCTGGATTTTACTGGGGAAGCTGAGTACATTATCACGAACCAGAATAATCAAATACCCAACCACAAAGATAAAATAAGAGAAAGAGAGAGGGATACCGCATCATTGAAAGTTTTCAATACTTATTTCATAAAATAAATTTAATTTTAACTGGAATTCCGTTTACCACATCATCGGCAGCAGATTGAATTTCAACCCCATGATTAAAATTATTTTTCAAAAAGATTAATGTGGTTGGAGCATGGAATATTGCGGTGTTTTCACCTCACCAGAGTGAATTAAAACTTGAGGGCTTTACTTAAACGATGAGAATCGTTGCGTATTATATTCTTCGAAACGCAGTCTACCCAGCCTATTCCCATAGGAGTTAGTAATGTTTTGAAGTATCATTCATTTTATTGAATGAATTACTCGAATTTTCTCCGTCTGTAGTGTTATTATTGACATGGATTTGAGTGAGATTCTTGGATATAGGTGGAAAATAAATTTTTACACTACCTTTTTACCTTCAATCGCACAATTGCAAAAGCCTCCACCTTGAACGTGGCGAATATCACGTTGAAAGTTGTGGCTGAAATTTAACTAAATTTCAATATGAGTACGTATCTTCCACAAAGCGGCATTTGAGTATTTCAATTTGTGGTAGACTTTCATGGAAGCTTTAGGTAATAGTATAGTCAGTAAGGAGTAAATTTTCAATGATATAAAAATTGGAAATAATTTATCAATTGATTTCCATTATTTTTAAAACTTACGTCAATACAATATAATTAATCATGAGGCGATATAGTACAATCGTGGGAGTAATGGCTGTTGTCAAAATTAACATTTTCTTGAAGTTGATCACAAATTACGGGCGGTATTTTATCACTCATTGTGGAAATATTGGCAGGCTAATTTCTCAAAAATGCAATTAATTTTATATTTTCCTGATTTTAACTTTAGTATCGTAATGAAAAATGCGCCCCATACGCACGGCGCCTTTATTGATGCTTCAATCTTTTTCACAGGTAAGCCTATTTTGGAATGTTGTATTTAGTGGCAATGTCGTATTTAGTGCCAATGCCATTCGTTGGCACAGCTGTCCGCAGGAAAGCAGTGGATCGAATAAATCCCTGCGAGCTTTGGGAACTTCTCATAAAAAAAGCTGAAAATATCGCTTAGAAAATCAATTCATCTATCTCTGTGTCTCGCGTTGAACTAAGCCTTTCCCTTGACGAAAGTACGTTACAGCAATCCTACGAAATAATCGCTCAAAACGAATCTATTAACAAATGACCCTGGTGCTCGTTTCTGACATAAAGTCCTCTTATCCTCCTCCGCTTGCTTGTACCACCGAACTCTCGGCATTTTTCACGTCTGTCAAAAATGAGTTGCCCCTTCTCCCACCCCTCTTGCACTAAACCCGCCAACCCCTGCTCCGCTCAGCGTCGAACAACCCCGGACAACCCCACCGATCCCTCCGCCACCACGCCCACCCTCCCAACTGCCATACACTTCTGCATCATTAGTCAGCTTGAGGCAGAAGAGAAAGAGAGGGAGAGCACTCACGTGAAACACCTCCCCAATCCCCTCTGACTCTGTCCTCAATCCTCTCGTCTTTCCTCCAACTCTTTCCTTCATTTCCACTAGATAAAAATATACAATTATACATACATGTATTGATGTACACGCTCGCGTGCGCGCACAATCATGCATCTATATATATATATATATATATATATATATATATATATATATATATATATATATATATATATATATATATATTTGTGTGTGTGTGTGTATGTATATGCATGAACATTCGTTACCTCGTATCTTTGTTCGGTTATCTTCTTCGTAATACCCTTCTCTCTCTCTCACTCCGTCTCTTTATATTTTTCCTAGTCGTTATATGTGGCTCGTTAGACTCGCTTTTACATAATGGTAGTAAAAATAATAATGAAGATATAAAAGATTCTTCTCCGGATGTTGATAATTAAGCGCGCGCCACAGCCAGGCTGTGTGCAACTTTCCTCAACAGCTATACTTTTCTCTCTGTCACTCTCTCTCTCCCTCAGTATCTCTCCCTCGTCCCTCCATGTACCTCTCCCCCTCCCTCATGAACGTAAAACACGGGTGGTCGTGCTTTCGTTATAATCATTACTGTTCTCATAATCATCATGTCGCAGTTCGCATTCCTTCCCTGCTTTGTGCGCCGCTCATCTCAAGAGTGCTGCAGCACTCTCTCCTACCGCCTTTCGCTCCTCACGACGACCCCAAGAACCCTTAATGAAGCGAAATGAAAATCTGTGACTTTCCACCTTGGTTCTTCTCCTTTCATCGCCTCTTCAATTTGATTAGCGTGTGACGGGTGGCCACGGGAAAGAGGAGATGGTGACTAACTGTCTTGTCTCCTGCACTATTCGGGAGGGAGCACAGTGGTTGCTTGTAAATATTTGGACGAGAGTCTCCTTTGTTTGGAGAATAGAAGAATCTCCAGAGCTAATGGAATACGAGTACGAGTTCCAAGTTTGTATTTGGTGGTTTATTTCGAGGTTGCCATTTCAGCTAAAGGCTCTTAAAATTACCCCCAATTTGTGGAAGCTCTCTCGGAGTGGTGAATGATTTTATTCTTTACTACTGTCCACGTATATTTGATTATTTGGTATGTAATGAATATAGGGTTCGCATCACAATACGGTTATCAGTACAAATATCTATTTATGTCGACAAACGTCGAAGCTGTTCGAATTCATGGATATATATATTTACTGAGAGATAATGAAACTTAATTTAAATTAAATTAACATTGGTTTGTTTTCAATTGAGGCCTACCAGCATGGGAAGAGTGAAAAAAGTATCCAGTAATATGGTAAGTATGTGACTCTTCATCGTGATTATTACATTATGGGTGAACCGGTAAACAATGACGCCCCTTCAATATTGCATAAGAGTGACATGAGCTAGCGCCCTATGCTTTTCTTGGGCATAGCCATTTTAATTCTATTTGAAGAATATATTGCCATGTACCGGGAAGCTTAATAAAGTTGAAATAAAATTGTCCAGTTATTCCTTAAAATGGGGCACTTCGGCTTCCATTTAAAATGGAATGTTTGAGCATATAAGTTCCACTGTAACTCAATTTTGGTAACCGCCGTTGAATAAAGAATTGACATTTGACTTCAAATGAAGTCTTTTTAAAGAATATTCTTTTATAAAATTATAGAGTTGCTCTTATTATGCGCCCAACAATCTCTATTGAAAATAATTTTCTCACTTGACCTCAAGTTTACGACGTATTTATAAATATAACTTGACTGACCCTAAGTGAGGTCTAAGTATAATGACATTCATTTTGTTCAATTGTTCATTATGCTGAAAACTGTATCCCTCTGAAAGCTAAAGACCCCTAAGCTAAAAAAATTTTTTAAGGAAAGAAATATTTATGTTTTCTTCACTCAGGTATGAAAATTCATTTGGCATATTTATTGATTCATGAAGAAATAGAGCCCGGGAAAACTTCTTGAAGAAAAGATTGCCAAAAGCGCATCCTTCCACTGGGACGTATTGCCGTCAAAACTTCCTCGGGAAGAAATTCGAGGTTCCGAATAATAATCTCTTCCTGAGATTAGCCCTCAATTTACGACGAGAAAAATGGGAGTCACCCCCATTTTTCTTAAATGGGGGTGAGACGGAACAAGGAGGGAGGCAGATAGGGGAAAGGGTTGGGTGGAGTTTAAAGGAGGGATGTAGAACGTATCCAAGCCCATCGTGAGGAGCCTCCTCTCCCATACTCCATGATGCGCCCACCCCTTACCCCCTTCCTCATGTCGGCGTCCAAAATTTTTATAGGATCGGAAACGCCTGCTTTAGAGCACCTGTGTTTGGAGGCCCGCCAGGTCGGTCTATCGTGTCGTCTCGTTCCGGAGAGAGGGAGTTGCGGGAATCTTAGTAACGCCGTTGCCTGCTCGCGACATGGGCGATGCTGGGTGTAGGGGGTGAGGAAGAAGAGGGTATCACACGTGCACACTCATAACTACGACCATCACTACAAGACGGGTTCTCCCCCACCCAAATCCATCCTGTCTGCTACCCCATTCCATCTGCACGGCCCTGGATTAGGGTCTACGACATTAGGAAGCGGTGGGGGATTTATCCTCCAATGTTGGGGGTGGGCTTGACTCCGTTGCGGAAAGAGATGGGGAAAGGATGAGATTTGAGGGAAAACTAATGGTCGCATAACATCTCTCAAAAATCAAAATACGGTTGTCACTACATTAGGATATACTGTGATAAAAATGGTGGGGTCCTTCTTGGGTGTCAAACTCCGGCGCTCATCTTATTTCCGATGTAACCTGGGTTTTCATCTCTTAACATCTTATGGCACACGTATGTCATGCCGTGTCCATTTGGACGTGTAGCCATGTCAGGGTAGAGCTTTTCTTCCGAAAGAATAGAAGGATTGAATCATAAACTGCTTGTTCACCATTACGTTTTTCAATTATCCGCATGTCAGGTTTCGAGAAATTTCTTTAAAGAAGTTCTCACTGGCGAGCGTTGCATTTTTATTGTTATTTTGCCGCTGGAGAAACGAGTTGTTCTAAAAAGGCTGGTCATAAAGAATACTGATTAAAAGACGAGAAAGAGATGGAAACTTTTTGATAATTCAAAAGACATTCTGGTGCCATGCTATTGCATTAAATGTTTAATAAGAGACAAAACTGGACCGAAAATTATAGAGTTGAGTACAGTAATTTACTTTAATCTTGGAATTATTTTAATCAAATCGAATTGTGGCCTTCAAAAAACCTTAGTTATATGAAAATTGAAAGTAATTAAATAGTTTTTTTTTATTTTAAATAAAATAAAAGTTAATCAATTATCATATTAGCTTTTACTTCCTTTATAAAATGTGCTAGGGCAATACTCTTGATATTTTTATATGGAAATGAGACTGAAATGAATTAGATAGAAATGCAAATATGTGAATTAGGTTTAAGTTATGCACTATTCACAAACAATTACTTTTTAAGAAAGAACATTTTTTTAGCAACTGGAGCATGTAAAATAATATTTCTCACAATTGTTGAGAAAGATAATTAATATTTAGTGAGACGAATCAAGTTAATGAGGAAAATTTCTCTTAAGGAACAATTGTCAATCAGATTGTTAGATGAGCACAATACCTACAACTATTGTATACACGTTTCAACATATCTCAATGCATTAGCTAGACAAAAAGTTAATATAATCACAAATAGGATTGAAAATAATGTCCAATATTAATATTACAACTTTCCAAGCATGTTTGGTAAAAAAGTAAAAATTATTTTTCAATTTTATTTATTGTAGAAATTTTTAAAAATTTAAGCCATGGTTAGCATGTGGAGAAAACACAAACCTCTACTCTTGCCTGGACGGATAATATACATTGTGGACTTGCTTCATTAAGGAACTTGAGATTATTTTTAGATCTAATTTGAGCGAATGAATTTCACTCAGTATACCTATATTGCCGGCAGCATATATCATTTCAGAAATATCATCATGAAATCCAAAGAATCACTCGATGATATCTTTCTGCCTGGCATGCACAATAAATGACCTTTGGAAGACGGCTAGTTCTAGGCGGGAAATAATCCTGTTCTTTCAAAATATCCTCACCGGGATGTCGACTTCTAGCACCCCAAATAACAAAAGTATTCCTAGAATAGACGTTGCAACGCAGTGCAGTTGATGACAGCAAAAAGGAAAGGCGGACGGATTTGTTAGGAATGAGAGCGCCAAAAGGGGGAGGAAAAGATATGCCGAGTTCGTGCGTGCAAACATGAGTGTAAGTCCGTGCGGAAAAGTTTGCGTTTGTGTGTGTAATGTGCACTCCCCATCTTGGCAACCGTTGCTAGGAGCTCTCCAATCTCTCTCGACCTTGTGCCAAGTGACAAAAAATTCCAAGGGCAAAAAAGTGAGAAAGAATGTACATATTCCTTTCCTCTCTTCAGGATATCGGCCCCGTGGGACGTTCTTAGACGAAACTTATGTCCCTGGCTTGCGATCGTTTTAACCTTTCAGAAGAGTTCGGGAAGAGAATGGAGGAAGGAAACTTTAAACTGAGTTATGGGGTGCCCGAAGAGACAGAATAAGAAAGAGAGAGAGAGAGAGGATGGCTGGTGAAAGAGTGGAGGGAAGGAAATTCGAATAGAGGAAGGGAAAGCGAAGGGAGAGAAAGAGGCGAGAGTAAATAACGATGGCGGAGGAATAAAATTCTCGTGGCGCTCGAAACAAAGGAGGCTGGGGAAAATGCAGTGGCGTCGCGAGGAGAGCTGGCGGAAGAAGATGGAACGGCTGGAAAATGAAGAGTATAGCTTGTAAGGAGAAATAAATTCTTACGTCTTAATGAAGAAGGATGTTTATTATATGAAGGGAATACGTGAAAATTTAGAACGGTGGGCGCTGGCGCGTTTCGCGTATTAGAAAATTTTACGATTTCCAATAGGTGTAGCTCAGATATGGATACAATAATTTATCATTCTCTGCTGAATGAACACGGTGACTGTTGCATGCTGCGTTTACATTTTCACTAAGGAAATGAAATAAGAAACGGAGATTTGTTTATGCACCATTGAGATTTGCGTTGGTGCCATTCGTCTTAATTGATTTATAAGTGTACCATTTTGGCTTGCGTGGTTTGAAACCATAAGAAGAGAAGTATGAGTATTTATACATAAACTAATAAAGGGAAAAAATTAAGATGTATAATTCATTGAAGTTACCTTGAAATGTTTGACTCTCCATGCGTACGTTACTGTTCTTTCACTCTGGTTCAGATTTGCCTTCTGAATGTTTGATGAATTTGATACAGTGCTTTTGAGATTTGAACGCATCTAGTTCGAAATCTTTTTTCTTTGAGGCCTTTTCACGAAGATTCCGAGAAGTGCTAACACTATTGGCGATATATGTGAAGAAGCAGCTTCTGTCAGGAAAGGAGGGGGAGAGGTGGGAGTTGGATCATACCAATTTTAATGAAAAATGTAGGCACGGAAAATTATTCAGCCGTAAGATAAAATAATAATTTCTGATGTGTATTGTATGCCTTATAAGTTTTTTAACTCCCATCAATATCTATCTTTTCCCATAGTGGCATATTACTTAATCCGAAAGTTTAAGGAGATTTTATGCAATGTATGAACAATTTTCACAATGACCTGTTTTTCAACTTGTTGTTACATTACATAAAGTAAAGACGTAATTAAAAATATTTAGTTTTTATTAGGCAGATACCTTAGGATTCCACGTTTTTCAGAAGATTTTTGTCAAAGATTAGTTCTACGTTGTCAAAAAAGTGTTTTATGAAGAAGTTGGGTTCAAAGAATCAGTTCATTGCAGAAAAAGTATTTGCCTTGGTATAACGAGTAAAATATACTTAGAATTGCCACACCTGCTGCCAATCACTAGTAAGTTCACGAATGAGCACCCGTAGTTGGTATGCATCAAACCAATCTCAAGGCCAAGTATAATCATGTTTATAGATTCTTGAGATCCTTCCCTTATGTGCCTCGGTGTCACGACAGGCACTCATGCCTTCCCCTCTGGCTTCCACGGCACACTTTCCCTGCTCTCCAAACCGGAGTCGGCGAAAATCCCGCTCTTGTGACACTGGACATTCTTCTAAATTCATGTCTCGAGAGAAGACTGCCGGTTGGTTGGGAAGTTCGCTGGGAGGCTCGGGGAAAGGGAGCTGGACTCCTCTCGTCTTCAAAGCACGACGCGCTCCCTCCCATCTCCTCTCTTCATCTGCCCTGCGTTCAGCCAACCCCATCCCTTTTTTCCCCGTCCTCAAGCTTCTCCCCCTCCCCTGTGACACTATCCTCCGCCAAAATAGATTCCCGTTTCGTTTTCATCCGAATCCGAGTCGATAACAAGGCAAACCTTTAAATCGCGTCTATTTTTACGGAAAACAAGCTCCGGACGACATCCTCTTTTGCCTCGTAAAAATCTAAGTGAGTGACTTATTTTTTTTCTAATGGGCGTTAAATAAATGTCAGATTTTTTTTTCTTTGCTCTTTCTTGGGAAAGGATTGAGTGCAGTGGTTTTGAGGCCATTCGCTGTCCTAATAAACGTATATCTCGTTGACTCCGAAATAGCACAAACTTCTCGTTTGGAACAGTGTAGCCAATTGCTTGTGAGATGTGAGGCAGGGTTCTGCGCACGTTGGAATCTTGATTTAAGGGCTTTTCACATGGGGGATACGTTAACGATCCTCCGAATTTGTTTTGAGGAAATGAATGCTAGCGAAGTCTGAGCTCGTTCTCCGCCGGAGATTTTGCTCCCACTAATGAAAAAGGATTAAAACTACAGTAACTCCTGGCTCTTGGGATTATCCATGGAAGCAGGAACAGTTCAGCAATAGCATTATCCCCTCTGCCCCATCGTCTTTGGTTCATATCTCAGAATAATCATATAACCGCTTAAAATATTTGATCAGCTTCGTATATATATCACAATATGCGTATCTTATATTATACGTTAGCTTAAGAATTCTTTCGTTTAATATTTTATCCAAAAATAGCTTTAATAATATCTCGCCTAATAAAAAAGCAATCAACAAAAAACATTTATGGTCAACTGAGGAGCCATTCAGATAAAATGTGATTAAAATGCATTTTCTATTTTTTCTTGCTTATTATGTGTTTTATAGCAAGTAATGAGAAGTTCAATGATACTATTTTAATATAATTGATCACATTTTTTCTTCAAGCTATGGTATTGAAAAAATTACATCTCTACTGATAAATATTTCATTATTATACCAGATATTTAAGCAATTTAGAAAATTCTGCGCGATGTATTTTGAGAACAAACCCTTTCACATGGGAATGTTGCTGTATGAAGCATTATAATGAAAATAACATCGGGAGTTAGGATTGAAAATCTAGTGAGGAGAGTCTTGGCTGCTGAACGATGGTCTCGGGTTCGATGCTCGGAGACCTAACTATACTCTCAAAGGTTCACCTAAAATCTTTCTGGGGAACCACTGGCTGTACAGGGCTGCAAAAACCGGACCATCGTGCTCTGAATGTATTCATTTTACACGCCATTGGGCTGAACACTTTGTGATCTCTTCTCCAACTTACGATCAAACTTCGGGTTGATTACGGTTACTGCAAATAATGGAACTTAAGGAAGAGTACGATGCCAGATGGATAAGAAAATGCTTACAAGTTTTAATAGTTAATAATAATTTCTACTTATAATGATTTGAATATTTTACACCCTGCTTTGTCTCGGTCTCATCGTAACTTTTGTAAAGGCTAAGTGCTGCTAAAGTTAATCAGCGGGACTATTAGAACGATCTCTGGTTATTATTTTGTTTAAATAAATGTAACCCTTTCATTTAATTTTTTATTTATCTTACTGATTTTAATAATGTTTTACCCGTACCATACGACTGTTGTCATAACTACACGTGTGAGTGTCCTTTCTTTGTGTTTCTATGTTTTAAAAATCTTTATCAGGGTTTATATATACATAGACATACACACATTCAAACACGAAAACCCGCCATATGGCGAACAAATATTCATTCACATGGAAAGAGATACAAGAAAAAGGGATTGGAACATGCATAAAAGACGAACACAGGTGAGGAGAGGAGGGCGGAATCGAGTAGATCATAAAAATATTTCCTTGACGGGGAATTGAATACCGGATCTTCCGACTTGCCTGGCCGATGTTCTAACCACTTGAATTATCCAGGACACGTAATTTACATTGATATCTGCGGGGGTTTATGCAGCCAAGTGTCCCGATTCTTTGGCCAAGAGATGGCGTTAGGGAGCTGCTTCGCCCACCAAAGGAGAAATAGACAACACACAAGAGGAAGGGTGTGTAGTTTAGGAATCATACAACATCATAAAGGACAAGAACAGTGCGTTTCGTGGCACGAATAGCCAGAATAAGGAGACGAGCCTCATTTGCCAAATACTCATTAAAACACGAAAACCCGTCATATAGTGAGCAAATATTCATTCGCAAGGAAATGGATATAAGGAATAGGGATAGGAACACATATGTATAAGGACGAATACAGGGGAGTGGGGGATAGTGGAGATAATGCCTTGAACTGTCAATATTTCCTAAGTATAATGCACGCTTATTACAAAATCAATATTTATTTCTTCAATTAATGCAATGTTATGATTTGCCATTGATAAAGTTATATTTTATTTGGTTTTCAGATTATTAAATGCAAGCAAATGATTTACTTGGGGATTGCTCAACACGCTTCCTTCCTGATTCGTCAATATACAAGGTAAGTGCAAAAATGTTTCTCCTTCCAAATATAAGTAAATATCCTTGTTTAAAATTTGCAATTCGACTAACTGTAAAGATAAAATATATCACATCTTTTGTTCTAAATCTGCCTATACTTAATGTGTCTAAAATGTATGTAAAATAACTTTGAGAGATGCGTGACGCATTTTTGATGATTTGAATAGAATTATATTATTATAACCCGAAACATATTAGGATATTATGAAAGCAGTGAGAGCTCCAACACCTTAAATGCTACTGAACCGGCATTTATGCTTTTAGCATAGAATTTTCAGAATATTTAGTTTAGTGCTACAGAAACTAAAAATGGCAAGTAATTTTCCATACTTTTATATTACGGTAATACCGGTTTCAACAGTATACCGTAATTATCAAAATATGATAATTACAGTCGACTGTGGCAACCAGTGATTCCTCGATAAAAGGTTTGGATAAATATTATGAATTTTTTGTTTCTATCGTGCGTAAAGATTTCACAAAGTTGTGTAATTTTTTTAACTAGAACCATGACACAATGAGCTACTCCATTAGCAATTAATACTGTATTCAGTAGAGTCAGGTTAAAAAAATATCTTACATGTTTAAATTTCTCTTGTTTTAATTTCGCAAAATCTGGTACGTGTTTATTTGTGACACGTTGATTTAAATATTCATGGTGGTAATTTATTAATATTATTTTTTGAAAAAGCAAACATTCTACAAGTTTCTTTATTTTTCAATGCTAGTTCAACTTTAGGAACTATCTCGGAAACTAATTCGGTGGTAGCTATATTATCACGAGAAAAAACATCTCATTTTTCTTCATATCTAATTCATAGTTCTTTGACGCAATAATATGCTGCTATCAAATCACACAAGATATAGTAATTTGTCCTAAAATATGTAGCTAGCGAAAATAAAGGTGACAATGCTGCACGTAATATGCTTAGCGAGGTAGTCTTGCCCAAGCCTCGCAAGTTAGTCACCGAGTTTCAACTTCATCCGAACATTGTCTCTCGAGGTAGCGGGACAACAGCATGTGCACTGAAAAACGCACTGCCAGCCGTCTGACGGCGAAGACATGTCACCATCAACTGAAGCACGTGCATGAGAGGAAAAAATACGAGGGCACATAAGCCCGCCGAACTAGTGAAAAGAAAAGTTGAAGAATGGTGAGGGACGAGGGCATGGCGTCCCAAGGCTGGCGAGTGTAAGATCCGAACATGGAGGAAAGAGGCTGGGGATGTTCCCTCCCTCTTCTCCATGACTCCGAAAGTAAAGGCGAGAAGTGCCTCATGCGTGGAAGCTGCTAGAAATAAGGAAGGGGGACAATAGAGGAGGATGGGAGGTGGATTATAAAGGTTGCAGGGAGCTCGGGAGAGGTACAAGAGATGGGTTGGCTGGAGCCTCTTAGGCCCCGAGTAGAATACATGTTTCAGGTACAGCAGAGAGGCACAGTAGGGAGAGAGAATATAATCCCAAGATAGTTCCGTGGCTGAGAACAAACTCAAACTAAATCTTCTGGAATAATACTTGAAAATACTGAATTAATAAGTACAATTTTCAACCATTTATTTTGTAATATAAGGGTGCTGTTTGAGCTCCAAGTCACTACATGAAGAACGGAACGAAATCGTCACGTGCATGAGAGGAAACTTTTCTGCTTAGAAACGAGCGCAAATGGAGAAGATATTTGCATCTTCGGACCCTGATCTCCGTTCACGATACGGAGATTTTTAAAATCTTTTTTTCTCAAAATTATCCCCCACCCCTTCCATTCTTCACCTGCTCTGGGATAAACCTATTACGCGGCGAGTAGAAATCACAATCTGTGACTCCCTCAAACTTCTTTCTAGTTTTATAACACACCTGTCTCTTTTCCACAGTGTTCTCTCCCCTAATGTTACCTCGAGGGCTACGGAGTACCACGATTCACTCTCCAATCTCTCATCTCCTCCACCCACGCTTACACTCCCATGTCCTCGCTCCTTCCTCTTCGTCGGCCCGCAACTTTTCCTTCCACTCTCACTTTGGCACGCGCGCGCGTTTGTGTGGACGGCAAAATGTGTAGGAAGCATCGAAACTTCGAGGCGGAGGAAAGTAGAGGTAAAATCCCACCGAAAAAAGGTTGGAGAAAGTAGGGAGGGCGGAAAGAGACTTGAGAGGGAAGAGAGTTCGGTGAGTGGGGGTGGGATAGGAGAAGCTGCGTGTGTGTGCGTGTGTTTTAGGTGGAGGTTGAAAGAGAGATGGAGAAAGTGGCTCCCACATGTGAGGAGGAAAAGGATGATGTAACGGGGAGGTAAGGAGCAAGGGAGGCGGGTGGGTGCCGCGGGGACGGCCGGGAGCTCGACCAAGTTTCGTCGTGGACGTGCGTAAATCATTTGAGGGCGAGAGGCTTTGGAGTAGAGGTGGGAGAGGCGGGGGGGGGGGCAATAGGAAGAGTTCAGGGCAAGAGGGACGACGGTGTGAGGAAGAGCGGTAGAGAGAGGTGTTCGGGAGAGAGTCCAGGGGAGATGATGAAGAGGGCGAAGAAGGATGGAGTAGACAGGGGACTGAGAAGTTGCAGGCGAGAAGGTGGCGGCGGGATGGGAGGAGGCACGGGTGGAGTGTGGACAGAGGGAAGGGAGGAGATTAAATCGGGGAGACAGATGGCCAGCGGAGGTTGGCGGCGGGGAAACCTCGTGTGCTCGTGGGAGGCAAGGAGGAATTTCCCTGCTCTCGCTACGCTTGCATACGATATTTGCTCATTTTAGACAATATATCAGTTCTTCCGCTACCGTTCGCAACTATCATCTGGACCATTTTGTGCGTCTTATGTCTCATTTTTTTCTGAGCGATTATCATAAGTGTATCTCCTAGTTCATTAATTTCACTGAAGCGAATTGATGTGTAAGAAATCGGTATTGATTAAATTTCACCGAAAAACACTCTTTTCATCATAATTCATTATAGAAAATGGTATGTCACCGACAGCTCAGCCACTGCAGTTAAATCAAATTCTTAAGTCTCCTCTTGAATGGCAGTTATTCGTATGCAACCGTCAATTATTACCGTCTCACGAATTTTTAAGAGCCCTATGCAGGGAGTACGGTAGTAGAAAATGGTTTCTCGATCTCTTCCCTACAGTAAAATAATTGATTGATTATACATCGGAAGAAATCCAAACTGAGTTATCACTTACGTTAAAACTCATGATAATACTTATTTTTATGTTGGCATTATATGACAACTAATACTGGCTTTTCTGTGCAGGAAATTGAGTAAATATTGACATTAGCTCTCATAACTATAGGTGAGGAATTTTAATTCAATACAGGTAAGTGGGAAAAATGACCAACTATAAGCTCTTTTCTGATACATTCGGAGAAGAATTTTGACAGCGCGCGTGAAGACACACATCTGATGAAAGTAGATAGCAGCAGGATGGAATTTATTGAAATGGAAATAGAAGTAAGAGATCATTTCAAACATTTTATTATTCACTCTTTCGAAATAGAATGAAATGGTAGTTGGAAGAAGAGGATATGAGAATTGGTGGGAGAGGAATGAAATGCATCAGAATTTTCAATACGAAAGGCCTTACTTTCAGCACTGTGATTGAATTTAGGAGAACCTGAGAGCATCAGAATAAGCCAAAAGAATATACAAGGAAAAAAATCATGAAAGTTGAAATGCCTGAAGTCGCATGTGAAGGGAAATAATGGAAACAGAGAAAAATTCAAATATACTTCCAGGAGTGTATGTCCATAAAACAAAAGTTATTACTTCTACAGGAGTAGGGAAAAAGAATGAAAATTCAGTAAAGGCTCCCAAAATGAGTCTCACGAGTAAAGTAACTATTAGAAAGAGTAGGATGCAATACTATAACGGTATGGCATTGGAACTAATAAACCAGATGGCAAAATTCTTTTTAGTGAGTAGCCTTTTAGCAATGTGGATTTGAACACTGGGCGTTATTGAAATGAGACAAATAAAGGAAAGAGAGGGAATATGTGAATTGGGAAATTTCAGAAAAACTTGCGAACTTAAGTCAATGGAAAAAGCATGAATCAGAAAAAGTTAGACAGCGGATTGAAAAAGTGAGAAATAAGAAGAAGTTTAAAGGGGAGGGAAACTTCTAAACGCGGGTGTGTTGCGAAAAGGAAGGTACTGAGAAAGAAATACATTTTTCAGAGGTCCTTGTATTTGAGTAGAAGATAAAAGAAAAGTCGAGGAAAAAGAGAATACGAGGGTGGTTCTATAAGTACCAGGCCTAACCTAAATATGGCGGTAGTTGTTTGGAAAATATCGCTGTATTAGAAAATATGCAATCTATAAAGAATATGTTTCAAGTTTGAAGAGGCTACGTGTTTTGGTATTTAGAAGCCAATAGTGAACATTTTCAGTAAATTGATGAAAATGGAGCAAATTGGCCATCCTTATATGAACCAATACTTTTATTTGAAAGGCCTCAGCACAGCCAATTATGAAAGCTAAACTGCATTCTACTCTGGGTGAGTCTGCTCCTTCACTAACAACAGTAAAATATTCGGTAGCAGAGTTTAAAGGAGGCCGTATGAGCTGTCAAAACGAGCATCTCATTGGCCGACGAAATGAGGTGACGACTCCATAAACAGCGAAGGAAATCCACAAAGTGGTGCTGGATGATCGCCGACTGAAAGTTCACCAGCTAGTTTTAACGGAAAATTTGGACATGAGGAAGCTGTGTGCAAGATGGGTGCCCAGTTGAGTGTTTAGCAAAGTTTCGCAGCAGCAAAGCAGAATGTTTGCGCCGTTTCATAACCATGGATGAAACATGGGTCCATTAGTTCAAACCCGAGGCAAAACAACAATTAAAACAATGGATTCAAATGGGAGAACTGCCTCCAAAGAAGACGAAGAACGGTTCATCTTCAAGCAAGGTCATGGTGTCGGTCATATGGGATGTGCGTGGGATGATTTTCGCTGACTATCCTGAAAAAAGAAAAACCATCAACGGCGAGTATTATGCGAACTTATTGCAACATTTGAGGTAAGAAATCAAGCAAAAGCGGCCACGATTGGCTAAGAAGGAAGTTTGCTTCATCAACACAATTCATCTGCTCACAACTTCGTTATTGCATTGGCCAAAATTCATGAATTAAAGTTAGAATTGCTACCTCATGCACCCAATTTGCCAGATTTAGCCCCTTAGGATTATTTTCTGTTCACAAACTTGAAAAATGGCTTGGTGGTAAAATATTTTGCAACCGTGAAAAAGTTTTGTCGGCATTTAATGACTATTTGGAGCGAGACAATTCTTATTACAATAAGGGTGTCGAACTTATTGAACATCGCTGGGAAAAGTGTATAGAGCTGAAAAGAGATTATGTTGAAAAATAAATACATTTTTTTCCAAAATATTTGTTTTCTTTGTTGGGTCGGATACTTCTGGGATGTTCCTCGTATGCATGGGTGAAAAAATTGAATTAAAGAAAAATATGTGCCGTAATACGATGAGCTGACGATGAAGTGAGCTGCGTAGCCGACGATGATGTCGGATAGGACTAGTAAACTCTAGAAACAACGATTAATAGTTTTACTCTGTAAAGTTAAATAGTTCAAGGATATGTAATTTTTGTAACTTATGTAAGTTTTAGATGATATTGACTTTTAATTTTTAGTATAGTAAATCAAGAGTGTCAGATAATTGCAGCTGAAAATTGGTATGAATTCTTATGATAACTTTCTGATGCGCTTGAATTATAACAACTAATAAATTTGAACTCTCGAGCATGTGCGCTGGAGTAAAAACATATATGTTAACACTTATAATTATTAAATTAGTAAAGATACATACAATATTAATTATCCCATTATTCAAACTTCAAAACATATTTCAAATCACCACTTGGCCTATTCTTAATCGGCACCACATGTTTGTAATTACTCGTAGTAGGGAACTTGCTAACATAAGCCGCCTGGGTAAATATTCATTTGCCAATGTTTTACGCTTTGTAATGAAAACCTCGCTATACAACTGTGAATTTGTCCAAAATGTGCCCATAAAAGTATGTATAGGAGTTAAACAAATATGAAAAGTAACTTGGAAGTGTTGAATATAATACTTGGACAGCAACAAACAATATAAGAACATATAAAAAGAACACTCACACGTTATTTATTAATAATTTCGACGGAATTTAGCTCCGTCTTCTTCAGAAGAAAAAGTACCACGCTTATATATAGTGCTATTTTATAAATAATGCTACATCTTCAGTACTACACTGATCTAAAGATCTACGCTACACTCGTCCCAAAGATCTTGACGGACGACCAAGAGCAGAGTCGGATGTCTACTTGCAAAGCCCTGCAACGGTATCGCGACGACTCCCAAACCCTCTTACAGTCCCGACTTTGCACCAGCAGACTACTTCCTAATCCCACAAGTGAGATTCTTCTCAAAGGGCCTCGGACCATGGGACTCGAAGTACGGTCAAAGAAGCATGCACACATCCTCTTAGGACCTTCCGGAATCCGCGTACCAGAGCCCCTTCGAGTCGTGAAAAAACTGCTGGCGAAAGTGTGTTGACACTCAAGGGATGTACTTTAATGAATTCTTAGGCATTTTAGCAATATCTCAAATAAATCTATTGTTCTGAAACTTTTCCCCATACTTTATCTAGTACTTTATAGTTTATACTATACCTTATTTAGAGTGGTCACAAATGTTATTGATACAAGCAAGCAGTAGAAAAAAACGCGGCTGAATCCGTGAAGTTACAAGCTTATATCAAAGTTTAATGATAAACTGTGTAATTAGAGTTCTTTATAATTACTTACTATTGGCGAAAACTTTACTTCTTCCATCATACTTTTATCTGTCCATGATAGTACACATTTATTTTCGCTATTTGCTTAGTTTTTTTCGTGATTGTGCCTATGTAGAGAGATATAGAGTTTAGCCTTATTATTTGTTGTCACGAAGACCTTACTCCTCCCTTTTTTCTCCTCCGCAGTTATTTTTTTATAAAGTGTGTGGGAAATTTAGTTACAGAATATCACCGGGTTAGGAAGAAAAGTTTGGAATGACTTAAAATTTTTTGCCACGTAAAAGCACTCACATAATTAAAAAAATATTTAGTGTGCTGTTCTTTGGGTAAAATGAACAATAATGGTAAAATCTGTTAACACTGAGATGCTCTTACTAAAACACGATTAGTTTAAATGGCGATCAAGCAAAATTTTGTAGCCGAAAATATCAAAATTTCTTCACCAGGGAATCATTTCAGTACTCTTATTCAAGGAATATGTACCACTCCTGCATCTAGATCTCATACCATAGTTGGTGCACACATCGATCGCGAGAACCGAAGAGTTGTCTTAGAGGGCGAAAAGGTCAGGAAGAAAGGGTTGGATAGTGGATAGGGACCTAAGAAAAGAGAAGAAATCGACGTCGACGGGAAGGAAAAAGATGACGGAAGAGTGTGGACCTTTAGGAGTGGAAGGAAGGGTTAAAAGTGAGGAAAGTGGAAGGGTTGTAATGGGCGGGGGGGAGGGGGGGTGGAGGAAGTCGGTGGACTGTGGGCGAGAAATGGGCCCCGGGGCAGGTCGCCGCCCCCCTTTCCACACTTTCCTTCCTCCACTTACTTCCTCTCCTCTTTCCTTAAAGTGGCCTCCTGGGCGATGCATGCGCGGAGGGGGGGATATGGGGAAAAGTGCGGACGTGTCTGTGCTTTAGGGTGGCGGGAGGTGCAGGAAAGGGAAGATGCAGAGAGGAGCTAGCGGAGAGAGGAAAGAGGGGGATGCAGGAAGCCTCCGTCGATTGGACGAAAATTAAATATTACGTGTCGGAGTAAAGATTTGTGAAAACCTTCTTGCGGCAGAACTACGCCGTACTAATGCCATTAAATATAGGAAGGTACATGTTATGGAGCGAGTGATTACACCCGAAGCTATAGATAAATGGTGCCTCGTTCAAATTTTCTTGCTGTTTTAAGTTTATTGCATGCACTGACATGCAAAAAATAAATCCAAATTATGTGTTAGCACAGGCTAAGAGCGATAAGTATCGTAGGAGAAATGATGGTGAAAACTAATTGGTTCCTTCCTTGTTATTTTGAAGGTTGGCTAATGAAGCTGAAACATGGCGACTAAATTTAAATTTAGAATTCGGAACGCCTGGCTGAGCTGTAGTTTTTTATGCTTTTTTCGTTCTTTATGCGCCATTTCCTTGGAGTCTAGGAGGAGATACGGGATGGAAAGAACAAATTTTGTGAAAATGCGGGCCACCGTCTCATAGGGTTAACTAGATCACCTTTGGCCCAGACCCGGAAAATTAATTTTGCATCGATGAAATTAGTCCATGAATATGAAAATAACAGGGTATGTTGAATTCGAGTAAAATTCTCATTTTGGGATTCCTCATATTCCTCCTGCAATCGAAACGAGATGACGACCTGCCCAACTGTCTATCAACGCGTTTCATCTCGGAAATTATTGGTTGAAATTTCAATAAAATTTGACGTTGACGACACCTGCAGTCCACTTTGAAAAATACTACACAGATGCCTGTCGTATCCACCTCTGGGGTATCGCTTCATCAATCAGATAAATTTAATTTCGGCACGCACATTGTTCTCTGAGTATTGTACGAATTTTTATGTAAAGTTTTGAGCTGGAATTCTCAGTGAGCCCATCGGTTAATTGAAGACGAGATATCACATTGTGTATTCCTTTGACTTGCTATTGCTCCCATAATTGATAAAAGTATGAATGGTGTCAATTAAGCTGCATCGAACGAAATAAAAAGCATTTAAAAAATATATATATTTTCCTCTATCAATAAGATTGAATTTAGCCCTTTGACCGGGATATCAACCTTGGTATGAATAAAGAAATTATGCTTTTAGACTTCATCTGTGGCAGTGGTAATGAAATTTCTCACATAAAATAGTTGCATTTAATTTATTCAGATATTAGAATGCAATATCTCAAATTAAGCTGATCGATTGGCGTTTTGAAGCCTGGATATCTTTCATCGCCTTCACAGTAATCAAACCGAAGTTAGCTTTTGATAAGTTGAGGGCAGAGCTCACCCCAAATTAATCACTAAGGCCCGTATAATTCACACATTCAGGATAAAGTGAGGAGGAAGAACGGTTCCTTTCCCTGGGTCACCATTCGGCTTCCCCCGAAGTTCAAGTAAGCAGAAAGTCGCACCACATGGGTTTTAGATGGGGTTGGTTGGAGTCGGGTTGGGCCAAAGATATTAACTTAGCTTTGAACATGATACCCTCAGTATCCTTACTATCCCCCTTCAGCCAATGCTCCGAATTTTCTTAGCTTTATCAATACTTTATTGCCGTCGTGAATTCAAAGACGTACGTAACATTATTACGTGAACGTTATTGTCGCGATGGCTTCACTTGGAATGAGCTTACGTGTGTAGTAAATCAATTATGACATTCGAAAATAGAAATTATTCACCGAGTCGTTTGATTTTATGCTAAAATTTAATCAGCCCTTCATCTGAAACAATGTTAATGAAACAATTAAAGGGTTTTCTCATAGTTGGAAGTAAAATTGAGGTGCTGAACCCATGCGAAATTCATTACGATCCCAAAATTCTTCATCACTGCATGACCTTTCATTGACGTGATTGAAAACATTTGCATGAACGTTAAAAAATAATTTTCAGGCAAATGAAATCACATTCCTTTGGTTCATTTTTGTTCAATCTAAAAAATGGATCAGAATTATATGGTTCAAGTAGGTTAAAGTCATGCATATAATTGTAGATGTTTTTGGAGTAAATATAATTTGAATACAATGAGCAAGATTCACTATTATTTTTTTGAATATTTGAATGTGAAATATATCATCAGCAAATACCTATTCAGCAAAAATATTATTGGAGGAAACTTTTAAAGAGAAATTACTTATTATAGAAAAAGGTGAGCTTTTTGAATGATTCTGTTGAAGTATTATTGTAATCATCTCATTTTTAGGATAACAATTAACTGTTTTTAATGGATATTCTATTTAATAATAAGAACCATAACAAGTATATCGTCCATAAAATATACACCTATGTACGGTATAGTACTCGGTTGAGGTATCACACTATTTTCAACTTCAAAAAATGTTCTGTTCTCGTTCCAAAGAATAAAAGCTGACCTAATAAACTACTACTGCACATAAATATAAAAATATAAAATGTAAGCGCATATTTTTGCGACTACTATTCAAGCCAATGAGAAGATGTTTCGTGATGAACACTTTTGTTTATTTTAATAGCATTTATTACCTTTGTGTTTGGCATGTATACATATAGCTTACATTTTTGCATTCTTTCACAATTTTTTACTTTTAAATTCGTGTACAATTTACTACTCCGATTGTTAACGCAAGGAACAAATTTTTAATATGTTCCTGTGAAATGGACGTTGCCCTTCTTATGAAACTGTTAGGATCGTCTGAGAGTTGATATCATTTAGCAACTGTTCATGACTTGTAATACTTGACCTTAGATAGCCTAAGGAAATCTTAACGAAATACACATCTAGTCTTTCTGTGAAATTAGCATTTTTGTGAGGAAAAATTCAACTATAGAATAAATAAGCAATTGCCACTTGATGGCAACCCACCATGAAAATCTCATAACGTCGTCTTAAGTCTCGCTCCCGGGGGATGATGAGTTTCGTCTTTCCTGCCATTGTCCAGTTGTGGGCTCAAGCGTAGCACAAGTTTGACGGTCGGTGGTTTCACAGTGTTTGGCCTTATGCGTGATGTGGTGTTAGTGACGGGAGGGAGAGTTGTCGACGCTGGTAGCCAGCGAAGAGGAGTGAAGTGGAGGTAGTGTGGGTGCGGGATGAAAGGAGGGCGAATCTTGAACCAGGAGGGGGGGGGGCGGTGAGGGGAAGTAGAGTCATATTTTCTGGGGCCTGGCTTTAAACGTTGAAACCTCATTGGAAGCAATTGGCAAATGCCTTTGGGGCGCCAGGTCTCGAGGGACGAGGAGGATGATGGTGTGACCTGGCGACTTCCTTCCTTCCTTTTCTCTCACCACTCCCGTCCTCTTTTCTTTCATCGGCTTCCTTCTCCCTGCCGATTGTCGCTTCTCCTCTCATGTGGTCGATGAGTGCTTGGTGGGGAGTTCGTGTGACTCTGATGAAATAAGTTTTCGATATAATGACTCCTCTTTTAGTTAGTGTACTCCTATTAGCTCTAAAAATATTTTCTAAAAACACATATGGGAAATTGTAAACTTACGATCGTTACTATAAGGCACAGCAAACCCAGGCATCATACTATTGCGGTTTATCAATATCCAGTATTAGATAAGTAGGCTTAAATATACGTTTTATCCACGGAAAATGTACTATATTGCTATTTTTAGGCCTGTAGAGATTTTATTCTATTTAGTATTGTTGCTATATTTTCTTTACGCTAACGTTTAGATTGAATGTTTACATTTTCTGCAGGCGTCACACGACTTGGATACCATTAAAAAAATAATATTAAGTAAGGAAGCGAAAATTAAGGCATGTAAATTATTTAGCTAACGTAGGATGTAAATGAAACTGGATTATTAAAACTATAGATGCCAAATAATAGTTTCCAGTGAAAAACTGGGACGTTTTAATTCGTTAGATGCATGTTATAGCATTATTATATTTCTAAATTGTCCATTTTGGTTTGCATTTAAAATGCTTTGAGATACATAATGAAACGGAGAAAATCTTTATGCTGTTTTTGCAACTGCCATTACTTTTGCCTTTCTTTTCTTGTTTTGAATTAACACTGATCTCGGATTATCTTATAGTATATAATATGCCTGAATCAAAATATTTACCTGGCTTTCTTAGGCATTTTCACTCGACTCATACATATTATATGTAGTTTGCAGTTCTAAATTAAAAGATATATATGATGCAAGGATTGAGATACATATAGTCCCAAAAGAAGCTATGCATCTGAAAAAAATTTTGTTTGTTTACAACGATTACACTATTTTAAAAGTGCTTATATGTATGGAACAAGTCTGGGCAATGATAATGTTTTAACAAGCTGCTGCTTATACATATATATATATATATATATATATATATATATATATATATATATATATATATATATATATATATATATATATATATATATATATATATATATGAAACCCGACCCATTGTAGATTGAAATTCAGGCATTGTAAACTGTCCTCTACTTATACGTACAGGCAAGAGAATTAACAGCAGTAATGTCGAAATATGTCGGTTGAAATGCCATAAATATGAGGCTGCAAGCAGCCCCAGTTAGACTATTGAGTGGGGACAAACATTATTTGAAGATGCGAGGATATTGCATCGAGATGAGATACGCGGGAAGAGAAGAAAGACGCCGTTAAACTCCTTCCGAGTGACCTCGGCCTCAAAAGAAACCTCCAGAGTGAGGAAATGTAGGATGGTGATGGCGCAATGGCAGAGAGGAAGTTGATGGTTCACTGCGAGGTGGAGGAGAGAGTGCCAGGAAGTAGCCGGAGCCTGGGAAAGGGGGGCTGCTGGGGGCAGGAGGTGGCGTGGGAGCCGGGGCCAAGGCAGCCGAGGAGAAGAGGAAGGGAATGGGGGAGCGAGTAGGGTTCCTGGGGAAAGGAGCCTGAGTACGATAGTGTTTCTTCCTGAATTGAGCGTTAGGAGGTTCTGAGAGAGAAGGATGAGAGGGAGAGGGGTTGTGGGGATAGGAGGAGACTATGTTTCGGATGGCGAAGAGTTGGCGGAATGTGCGGGAACTGTTGGAAACAAAACCCAGAAGAAATGGAAAGCAACCGGAGCCTCTTATCTTAAGTGTTAAAGAATCATTGACTAAGATGATGTAACGGAAAACGCGAAATACAAGTCCCAACTTAATAAAAAAAAACTATTCTGCATAGAGAATAGATGTATTGGATTTAAATTAGTATACTCAATGACAATAGTATTGGTAATAAAATAGAGGATAAAAGTAGGTTCACATATTGCTAAGACTCTGCTGGAGGATTTAGTGAATCCAAAGTAATGTTTCCATTCTAAAGAGTTATTTTCCTATTTGTTTTAAAATTTCATTATAATTAACATGATCGTTCCTAATCTCTTTGCATATAATAATCAATATTTTTCTGCAGCGAGGAATTAAAACGATTTACGGTCTTAATACACGTTCTAAGTCAGCAGCTTTCACACTTTTTACCCTTGTTACCACAAGGAATTAACGATTTAATTGCTATTGTTTAGTTAAAATAAGGATCTCTTACATCGGTTAATTCTATTGTTCTATCTACTTAAGAAGCGTTAGTGTCTACATAATTTTGCGCAGGAATATGTTTATTAAAGGATTTCTTCTCCCGGTTTGAATTTTTAAAAGCCCTGCTATGTTAATGAGGGTATTCTGCGGGGCGAAAACTTCGCGGGAGTAAGGATGAAATAGTAATGCTGATGGCGGGGAGGTGAGCGAACATAAGGATTAGGAGGAGGTCTGGCTAAAGGTGGATAAGTAAGAGGGAGGAGTGGAAAAGGAGTTCAAGGGAATGATGGCAAAGGAAGGAGAAGGGTGGGGAGGTTAGCGGCGAGAGGAAATGAGAGAAAGAGAGGGCGGGCGAGTGTGGTCGGATGCAGGTCGTGCAGGAGGAATGGCCTTCAAAAATTCCAGGGTGGATTCCCCCTCCCTGGGAAGGGGAGACTAAGTAGAGGCGATAGAAGTATAGAGGTATTCCACATGAAGGGAGAGTGGTTATATAGGTGGTCAGACAAGTATAGGAATTCGTAACGAGTGAAATCGAAGTAGTATCCGAGGTGAAAAATGGTCGGATGGATGTAATAAAAGAGAGCGTACGTGCATGAATGGATGTCGAATCAGGCATATCAGTGTTTTGATAAATTTTGTAAATCTTTGCTTGTAGACGAGATGGAATTATTTAGCCTATTTATGAGGAAATTAGAGTCGAGCCAAAATTATATATAGAAAAATTCCAAAGAAACTGCGGGAGATGCCGCAACAGTAACTTTTAACGGAGTCATCCGCTAATGTGCATTTCAATGCAACAGTTTCAGAGTGTAAAAATCATTCGCCTTGACTGGGATTCGAACCCAGATCCCTCAATATCCGGTCGAGTGCTTTAGCCACTTAAGCTACCGAGGCGTCCTCTTAAACTCTGAAATTTTGGGGCTTTTTTTAAAGGAACAAGATGGTGTGACGAAATACCGTACATACAATGTCACAGGCATTCGTAGTCGTGCGCAAGGCGCCACAGTCCACGAGGTTAAAGCCAACTTTAAACACTTATGGTGTTTTCACTTTGACAAATTCCAAAGAAACTGCGGGAGATGCCGCAACAGTAACTTTTAACGGAGTCATCCGCTAATGTGCATTTCAATGCAACAGTTTCAGAGTGTAAAAATCATTCGCCTTGACTGGGATTCGAACCCAGATCCCTCAATATCCGGTCGAGTGCTTTAGCCACTTAAGCTACCGAGGCGTCCTCTTAAACTCTGAAATTTTGGGGCTTTTTTTAAAGGAACAAGATGGTGTGACGAAATACCGTACATACAATGTCACAGGCATTCGTAGTCGTGCGCAAGGCGCCACAGTCCACGAGGTTAAAGCCAACTTTAAACACTTATGGTGTTTTCACTTTGACAAATTCCAAAGAAACTGCGGGAGATGCCGCAACAGTAACTTTTAACGGAGTCATCCGCTAATGTGCATTTCAATGCAACAGTTTCAGAGTGTAAAAATCATTCGCCTTGACTGGGATTCGAACCCAGATCCCTCAATATCCGGTCGAGTGCTTTAGCCACTTAAGCTACCGAGGCGTCCTCTTAAACTCTGAAATTTTGGGGCTTTTTTTAAAGGAACAAGATGGTGTGACGAAATACCGTACATACAATGTCACAGGCATTCGTAGTCGTGCGCAAGGCGCCACAGTCCACGAGGTTAAAGCCAACTTTAAACACTTATGGTGTTTTCACTTTGACAAATTCCAAAGAAACTGCGGGAGATGCCGCAACAGTAACTTTTAACGGAGTCATCCGCTAATGTGCATTTCAATGCAACAGTTTCAGAGTGTAAAAATCATTCGCCTTGACTGGGATTCGAACCCAGATCCCTCAATATCCGGTCGAGTGCTTTAGCCACTTAAGCTACCGAGGCGTCCTCTTAAACTCTGAAATTTTGGGGCTTTTTTTAAAGGAACAAGATGGTGTGACGAAATACCGTACATACAATGTCACAGGCATTCGTAGTCGTGCGCAAGGCGCCACAGTCCACGAGGTTAAAGCCAACTTTAAACACTTATGGTGTTTTCACTTTGACAAATTCCAAAGAAACTGCGGGAGATGCCGCAACAGTAACTTTTAACGGAGTCATCCGCTAATGTGCATTTCAATGCAACAGTTTCAGAGTGTAAAAATCATTCGCCTTGACTGGGATTCGAACCCAGATCCCTCAATATCCGTCGAGTGCTTTAGCCACTTAAGCTACCGAGGCGTCCTCTTAAACTCTGAAATTTTGGGGCTTTTTTTAAAGGAACAAGATGGTGTGACGAAATACCGTACATACAATGTCACAGGCATTCGTAGTCGTGCGCAAGGCGCCACAGTCCACGAGGTTAAAGCCAACTTTAAACACTTATGGTGTTTTCACTTTGACAAATTCCAAAGAAACTGCGGGAGATGCCGCAACAGTAACTTTTAACGGAGTCATCCGCTAATGTGCATTTCAATGCAACAGTTTCAGAGTGTATTAGGCACATTAGCGGATGACTCCGTTAAAAGTTACTGTTGCGGCATCTCCCGCAGTTTCTTTGGAATTTGTCAAAGTGAAAACACCATAAGTGTTTAAAGTTGGCTTTAACCTCGTGGACTGTGGCGCCTTGCGCACGACTACGAATGCCTGTGACATTGTATGTACGGTATTTCGTCACACCATCTTGTTCCTTTAAAAAAAGCCCCAAAATTTCAGAGTTTAAGAGGACGCCTCGGTAGCTTAAGTGGCTAAAGCACTCGACCGGATATTGAGGGATCTGGGTTCGAATCCCAGTCAAGGCGAATGATTTTTACACTCTGAAACTGTTGCATTGAAATGCACATTAGCGGATGACTCCGTTAAAAGTTACTGTTGCGGCATCTCCCGCAGTTTCTTTGGAATTTGTCAAAGTGAAAACACCATAAGTGTTTAAAGTTGGCTTTAACCTCGTGGACTGTGGCGCCTTGCGCACGACTACGAATGCCTGTGACATTGTATGTACGGTATTTCGTCACACCATCTTGTTCCTTTAAAAAAAGCCCCAAAATTTCAGAGTTTAAGAGGACGCCTCGGTAGCTTAAGTGGCTAAAGCACTCGACCGGATATTGAGGGATCTGGGTTCGAATCCCAGTCAAGGCGAATGATTTTTACACTCTGAAACTGTTGCATTGAAATGCACATTAGCGGATGACTCCGTTAAAAGTTACTGTTGCGGCATCTCCCGCAGTTTCTTTGGAATTTGTCAAAGTGAAAACACCATAAGTGTTTAAAGTTGGCTTTAACCTCGTGGACTGTGGCGCCTTGTGCACGACTACGAATGCCTGTGACATTGTATGTACGGTATTTCGTCACACCATCTTGTTCCTTTAAAAAAAGCCCCAAAATTTCAGAGTTTAAGAGGACGCCTCGGTAGCTTAAGTGGCTAAAGCACTCGACCGGATATTGAGGGATCTGGGTTCGAATCCCAGTCAAGGCGAATGATTTTTACACTCTGAAACTGTTGCATTGAAATATATATAGAAAAGCTAATTGCTGATTTTTAAGACCGATTGAATGTTTTAGGTGCTTTATTCACCGAAATTCGATGTTTAGTGATAGTGATGGTATGAAATTTTGCGGACATCTTAGCAAACATTTTTACAATATTATAATTTTTTTTATATTTCAATACTCAAATTTTGTTGATGATAAATGGGGTAGATAATTCTGCGAAAACAGTCGTGATGCAATGCAAAATTGATACTGATGAACCTTTTAGACATAATGCAAGATTACTGCAGCCCGTATTATTTTCTAAATGATTTTAAAAGATTTACCCGTTACATTTTAGATGATATTCCGCTAGTATTTTTACGACCATAAACATTCAGCTGATGCCATTGAATTTTTGCATCTAACTAATGGCATAAAAAAATTAGTATCTAGGTACCCTGAAAAAATATATTGAGATGGCAGGGTAATCATATTCATCAATTATTTAGTTGAAGATACTGGAAGATTTACGTCTATCGGAGCGAAACTACGTCTTCGTTCCCTTGACCTTCAATAATTGGTGGTACTGTATATATGGGTGCTCTTAGTAATTTATCATAGCCGGCCTAGCCCTTCCCATTTCATAGCCGGCTGACAGCCGGAAAGGCTGCCAAAACCTTTTGACAGCCTCAGCCTATTGTCCTTTGCGGTCTCATCTTCTGAGGAAGCTTTATGGCGATATTCATGCTGGTATATAATTACCCTAAACGTAACCAGGTAAGCAATTTATCAAGGAATTGTTTACTATAGTATTTAATATAAATAAAGGGCATTATTGATTTGATGCTTTGTGGAGGCCACTCCCCACTTGGAATATCAGTATCCGAGGCTGATATCGTTCCTTGATAGCGTTGGATAAACTTCTCGTGTGGCACCCTCTTCGCTTATGCGTTTAAATCTAGATACATAAGTACAGCTGTGTGATCCCCTCAAAGTCGAAACAACTGCTTCTGTCGGGCATCTCTAAGTTTTGTTCAATTTGAAATGCTTGTAAAAGTAGTGGTAGGAGAAAATAAGGTTATTAGATAAAAATTATTGTGTCACTTAAACTTTTTTTTTTGCTTTAAGCGAAAATTTTATGATTTATTTTATGAAACTCTTCCTAGCTAGTTTTCTGAACGACTCACAGGCAGTCTTCAAGTGTGAATCCACCGCAATTTAGTTCCCTTTTTTTCACCACCTTACTAATGAAGCTATTGTTCTCCTAGAGGACATGCATATTCTCACAACATAAGTTCCTGATAGAATGCTGAAGGCTAAAATGCATCCAGATTCTTCGAAATTTCGGTGGTGATTTACTTGTACATATTTCACACCTAATAAGATACTCTGTTATTTTTCCTCGAAGCATTCCTAAAGCATTTAGATTACTGACCATTACAAGTACTATCAAAACATTGAATATAGAATACCGATAGTCGTAACTGAAGAGAAATATGACAGCATATATTTTTGAAGATTTCATTTTATTTATTCACGATTCTCCGAAACTTTCTATAAAAAGAATGAAATTTGTTTGCAAATCTTTGGATACGTCCGTATATGCATGAATACATGATTTATTTGAAATATGAAATTTCAGCTTTAAAAGCCATTAATGATGAGTTTTAAATGTCACACTTCACCTTTCACTGACTTCTGGACGGCGAGGCTTAAGACGAACATATACTTTGATGTTGTTAGAGGAAATCCAGACGTCAGCTTTATTTTAGATCCTTATATCAGGTACCCACCTATAGGTGGCATTCCATCTGCTAGTGAGAACTCCGCGATTTGAGCAATTCTCTAACAGTGCTCAGTTAACTGGTATGCCACTGAGAAATCCGCCTGCCCAAAGGAATAGAACTCAGGTCGTCAGAACCGGAGCGCTGGTCAATAAAGACTCTCGCTGCATGAATCCGTAAATCGAGAGGAATGCATGGGAACCTGAAGCACGGCAAGAAGAGTGCGGAAGAAGTCCAGAGGGTTGAGAAACGGATCCAGGAATATTTGGTAAGATGGAATCAGTGGAGGGTGATGTGAAGGGATGTGGCGGGGGGTGAGAATGGGGGGAAGAGACGCTGGAGCGGTGGGACTCACGGTCGGCGTAATCCATCATCTGGAGCTGCAGTGATAAGGTAAAAAGGGGCGAGGGGAGTAAAAGGAGGGAGGGGTGAGGTGGGTTTCGCGCAGGGGGGCTACAGAGAGAGAGAGGGGGGGGAGTGGTTGGCGTCGAGAGTTGAATGGGATGAAAGGGTGGCGTAGGTTGGGGGGTAGAGAGAGCACATGCATGTTTACTGCTAGAGTGAGGGATAGGGGCATTTTTAGGGGGTTGGTGGGGGATATGTTAAAACACCGCCGCCTGATGAAGGAATGTTTGTCGGGCGCCTTTTACTGTGGCAATGATACCGCGGGGATGCCTTAAAAGGGGAATTTCGTGAACCTCGCCGCGCGCAACTCGTGCTTCCCGCATCCTTTCCACGGCCCTCGCAGACCGCTACTCACCCACGCGAAAAAGAGCGGTATGCAGTGAAGAATGCTTGTTTGTTTCAAAACTAAGTTTGTTTTCCCTGTTGGGTTGGAGATTCAGCGAAAATAAGTAAATAATTATGACCTTGCGCCGAATGTGGATAGACCAATCATGATGTTTTACTACGCCCAGTGAATTTCGGCACTTCTATTTGTTAAAGGCATTTTGAGGCTATTTACCCTCTGTATACGTGCCCTCTCACTTCCACCATCGTTTTCCATCCAGCCGCAATCATTCCAGTGGGTAATGGATAGTTTTGTTTGATGTCACGCCCCTACGGGTGAATGCTTATTCCTATTTAAGCTGGTAGCATTTGCAGGGTGTGTGGTGAAAGGCCCACTCTGGTTTCATTTTCACAATTTTTTGGATTCCTAGGTATTGTGCAGTGAGTGAGTAAATATCTCACATTTCTCATTTGACCATCTCTCATAAAGTACACATATTTAAAGGCGAAGAAAACAGTTCAAGATTTTGTAGCAATTGGAATCGTCATGAGAGTAATATTTTAAATATTTGTGTGATAATGAAGAATATTATTTTTTATGGTTTTTTTCTGACGTCTGTAATTTCTAATTTCTCATCTCAAGATCACTCTTCTCTTGTCATAATGCTTCATCGCGTAATGGACCAGCGTCTTATTGATTGTTTAATTGTATCAGAATAGAATTTTAGATATACCGACGTAGTACTCACCGTCAGTAAGTACGATTTTAATTTTGAAGCAAGTGAAGAAATATATGTGAAGTGATTACAAATGAGAATAGTATTAGGATAAAGAATAACAACTTGTATAAAATTTGGTCAAACTATTATAAATGATAATCCATGGATATGTGCGTATTATTAAAATATGTAAAATAGGATAATTTAATGTAACGTTATGAGCTTAAAAATATTTTTGTATGCATCTATATACTTATTCGTATGAACTATACTTGGGTAAAGACACTTACATATTGTATACGTTATAAATTATTATATATTAAAGATGAACTCTTTAAACTGCTGCTGCCAAGGAATTAAAATCATATACCAGTTTGTACAGATAAATAAGTTAATATGAAATAGATGTGGTCTACTATTGCATGTATTGAGATCAAGGCCTGCCCAAAACAAACCCAAACAATTCACCCCATAATTTTCGCTGGCATGCCTTATCAGGTTTTATTGATTTTATCAGTAAACAATTAGAAAGAAAATATAAAACACCTTTTTGTGAGCCTGAAACGCAGAGCGGAGGAAGTTTTAGCGAGTGGTAAAATACTTCCTCGTTGTGTTTTTAAAAGTGACCATTGGGTTATTTAACTGATTTAACCCCATGCTTTACGCGAAAAACTGTAGATGTCGTATTTATAATCGCTGGTAGGTGTTCACAATTGCGCAAGAAAATTCATATCTCTTTTATATAATAATACAGGCAAGAAAAATAGTGAGTTGACTGGGAAAGAAACAAATCTCATTACGTTTTTTGGTATAGTTAATATGAAAGGATAGAGAAATAAAGTCTGAGCTGTGAATAGTTTACGAATTAGCATCGGAAACGAAGAACCTTCTATTTCGATATCATATTCATACCTCCTTTCAGGATGAGAGCTCTTTCAAAATAACACGGCTACTGAGAATAGGGTTAAAAAAAATGATAAATGTATTTGCATTTATAAATAGCTACATGTTTTCATTAAAACTACTGGAATTTAAAATTTCATACCAAAATGGAGATATATTGTCCTGTATAAGGTACTGTTCTTTGTCTACGCTGTTATCTCTTCAACGAATCTTCAAGATTACTTGTCGCTAATGCCTATGAAGTTTGAGTAGTGCACCATTGGTACAATTGCTCTTACTTATAGCGCTTCACTGATATGACATCAACCCAGACATCATCCAGGTTGTACGTATAATTGAAGAAGCAAGAGGAATGTGTTAGCATTGCAAAATTGAAAATTTGCAAATAAATCCAATTTTGAGGCATCGAAGAACCAACCATATGAAGCAGAAATGTCGAGTCTTAACTCATCGAATCGTTAATGCAATGCTGTAATGAAGGGAGATTCGTAGCCCAATGTTTGCGGGAGTTGTTTCGCGTTGGCGCTCTGATCAAATGGAAATTTGAAAATGAAGACTCTGTGCGTCAAATTCCGATAATTCCCTTGAAATCCACTGCCACGACATGAGAAAAGGTTATTCATTGAGGTTTGAATGCACGCTACGTCTCCATTTAAAGGAGAGCTCTGCATCTGAATCTCAAATTAGAGAGCTTAATATGAATATTAAGTTTCCATGGAAAGTAGGTTTGAAAATGCGGAAACCCAACTGAAGCATGAAGTCGTATTTCAAGCTTTGAGTCACTTTTTTGCAAAGCGTATTGGTATTCCACGTTATAGTTCTGTTTTCCATCGTCCATTTTCGCATTATAGTGCTTTCCTATCACACCTAGAGTTATCTAATAAGTGACTTGGGAGTGTTACCTAACGCATAAGGTAAGAAGTGATGGGTAAAATACGCCTGGTCTTTTATAAATTTTGTTATTCCATTTCCATTTTAAAATGCGATCTTTTGGTTCACGTGCTTTACAATCAGTATTGAATAATTTATATAATACTCATGCAAGTTCATTTACAATTAAAAATAATTTTTTGCGTTAAATTAGATTTGCAGGGATTGTTTCATCTTAGTTCAGTGGATTAAGAGTAGTGCAGTATTCCAGTTTTTGAGCGGGCATTGCTCCTCGTAATCCAAGAAATTTTTATAAAATGATGAATTCCTATATTCAGGGGCGATATATTTTGAGTCCGAATCAAACATATTGCTGTTTTAAAGACCAACATTTTACCAAATTGATTAAAATGTATGCCTAAATGGTTTTAGCAGCATGGATGTGATCTCTCTGGTCAAATTTTAAGCAAGTACCTCATTAATGAATATTTAGATGTAAATTCATTGAATTTGAACATAATTTAATATGAAAAAAGCTGTAAAAATATCTAAATCCTAAAGTTGAAACGCCTTACAGGTATTTTTGTGTACAATATCTATTACAATGGATTTTTTCATCAGTATATTTAAATATGTGACAGGGATATAAAATAATCAGTGGAAAGTAATTACTAACATGGCCCGCGTTGGACAAATGTTAAAAATTTGGCGCAAGAAGTCCGACACAAGCAATACCCTCAGTTTCCTGGATATAATTAACTTAAATACACCAATATAATATAAGGATTTCTTGTGGAAAAAATAACCTTGTACTATTGGCGTCACGTGTTGAATTTGAGCATTAAGTTTCAAAGATGTGTGGCTTGCGGTAGTTTCTTTTACTTCGACATCACCAGGTGAAATAACTTCTTCTTTGATCATTTATGATACCTTTTGGCTATAAATGGGATATGTTACAAGCCTCACGTGTTTGCTTTCTAAATTATGTCCTCTTTTACTCTCTGAAGTAATCGAAACAGCTTAAATGTACATTAAATTTATTGAAACATGGTATTTATTGCATCACGATCATTGCCTTTTTGAATAATTAGGTCTCAATAAATATTCCCTACATTTATCAATTTTCAATAGAATTTCTATTGTATTTTGCGAATAAAATTGGTTCAAAACTAAAATGTTTATGCGTAAATATTTGACCATAATGTTTTAATATGTTCTGCCACGTTAGTGGTAACTAATTGAGCACTAATACATTGATAGAGTCCAATTGCAATAAAATCAATCATTTGGCGAGCCAAATGATATAAAGCTGTCCTAATAACTCGTTTGAGGTAGTGAATCACTCACTGAATTGCCGAATACTAGATCTAAATTAATGGGCTCTGTCAACCTTATAGTCGGCTGCCGATCTGTTTTAACCGACAGCATACCGTCAGCAGTTGATTGGCGAATGATCATACTATGCTAAGCTTATAAGTAGGATATGGGTTTAGGTTAAGAAGCTGAGTTCATACCTTGGTAAAATTGATGCAACTCAGATAGAAATAAATATATTTCAACGGAGTGATGTTTAAATGCACTATATTATCCAAAGTTCTTCTCAAGCCAAGGCTTTTTTCGTAAAGATATTAGCAGATTTGAAGTTAAAAATATAATTAAATGGTACTTGAGGATTACTTTGTCCCCCTAATGGACGGCAAAGAATTTACTGGATTTCTTAAAATGGACCTCTCGCATATAAATTTATAATCAAACGTATTCGTACGACTTCCATGTTATGTGAAAAAAATTTTTTCCCTATTGTACCACATCATAACGGAGCTCTCGCCACTGGATAAAATTTGATTCAGATTTTCTGTCCGGCTTGGGCGATTTGAAGGCTGGTTCTGGCAGAATGACGACTGCAATGAGAAAGAAACATAATCGTCCATCATCCGATGAACGAGGGAGTGTCGCCTAAATCTGTGGTCATCTTAGCGCGTAATCGCGCGGACGATTGTCGAGGAGGAACGGTAAAGAAGTTTGGGAGGTATGCCGTCGGCAAATGAATGGGCGGTGCGCAACTATTGAAGCAGAGCCAAATGGAGAGATGGCGAGCATGCGGACGGCGAGGAAAGTCGGAAGCCAGCCAGAGGGGAGCGTGTAGATGGAAAGGGAGAGAGGAACGGAAAAGCGCGGATGGATGTGGAAGAAAGAGGGATTCGGAGAAGGATTCCGGGAAGAGATAGGGAGAGGGAAGATCTGGAGGGCCTCTCGACATCCTAAAGGGTCTGAGGAGTTTGGATGGGGCTCTGAAGGGCGGATGAGAGAGAGGGAGTGGAGTGAGAGCCGAGGGGCTGGAAACCCTACTGCCGCTTGTGAACGGGGGAGGAAAGGGAATGTGGGAAGTAAAAGGGTAGAAAATGTAAAGGAAGGCGAGATGAATTGCAAAGCCGAAGATTTTAGGACTGAGAGGAGAGATGGTCTAATGATGGCGGAATCATACGTGTATAATCATCAACCATATAATTGTATTTCTGACGTAAAATTGGAAATATTTAGGACTAATCGATCAGTGTTTAACTGAGAGTTGCCATATTTTAGGTTGATGTGATTTGCTGATTGTTAACTATCCGATCACTCATATTAATTCACCAAAGACTGGCATTTCGTTGCGATTTTTTTTGCAGTAACTGATCGATAATTTTAAATTAAAAAGGAAATCTTTCAACAAAGATGCACATTCTCAGCGCATAAATGACACAAAGTATATACTCCACAGAAAATAAATCGTTCTTGCAGTAAATATTTCAGTCGAATAAGCAAATGATAACATAAAACTCAGGAAGAAAGTCAGTATAAGATCAGTGAGACTATTACTCCACCATGCAATGTAATTTCATCGGGATAAACTGGGAAACAAAATAAAAGATAAGTTCCCACAGTCTGAAATTCAAAATTCAGCAAAGAAAGTAAACAAACAATTGATCAGGTGTAAACAAATAAAGGATCGGTTTTGACTTATCCGTTTAATTTCGCCGTTACAAATGAGTATGCATGCATATAAAAATACAATTTATGTAACGACATTCGAAATGCGTATTTTTTTCATTTCCACGGCTCACATCAAATGGGAGCCTTCGCAGAGGGAGTGGACGAGGGTGAATGGGGCCGAGAGGGCAAAAGGGTGATATATGCCCGTAAAAGCTGCCACTGAGCTCCGTAGGAACTGGAGGCGATAAGGCAGGAGGAATGAATCGGTATAAAAAGGCAGATAAAGACGTGTCTTTCGGGTCCACACGTAACGTGGCAGCGGGGGAGAGAGAGGGTTGGATTTTGGGGTCGGAGGTGGGCATTGCGCGTGGGAGAACGGAGGTGGAAGGAAAGCGAGTTCCTTCCTTAAAGAGATAAGACGCTACAAAAAGCGGCCGTGGGAGAGATCCGTGAGACATTTGGATGGGAGAGAAACGAACGGGGTACGTAGATTGATAATGTGGCTAATTAAGTTGAGGCGCGAGAGGCTGCGCGCCTTCCATCGCGTATCCTTGGAAACGGACCGCTTAAGGACTGGTGGGGTGGCTGGGAAGATGGAAGGGTGGAAAAGGAGAGGAGGGGGCAGGGTGAGTCGCGGAGAAGGCTGAAGAGGGAGCGGTGTGAAAGGATGCGTGGTCTGGAACTGTGGGCCGGGGAGGGTGAGAGTCGAAATGCGTGCGTGAAAGGATATTGAGGGTTTGGGGAGAGGACGGAGGGCTCATGAAGGGAGGGAGGAAGATTCCTTTCGAGGTTCTAGACCGCCGAAGGGAAGGCACTCGAATTAAGCGCATTCACGTGATGATTGATCGGGCAGCACTCAAACCACCGCCCATGTCGAAGAGGGAAGAGACCCTCATGAGCGCCCGATCTCCTTCAACTCCCGTCTGCCCCAACCCTCCTCCAGTCCCTTACCACCCACTCGAGAATCAACCCCCCTGACGCACATAACGCGAGTGCATGCCTTCAAAGTCCGCTTTCTCACCACACAGTCCCCTTCCATCATCTTCTCTCCCCACCATCACACACACATCTAACCCCCCTTGCCTCTCTCCGAGGCTTCCTCCGCTAAGTACGTTGCGCGCTGGAGCGGATGTGGGGAGCTGACGTTCCCCGCTAAGGATCCGGGTTCGCGTGCAAGCGCTCTGGGAAATGAATTTCCTCGGCCATTTCACGTTTCAGCTCGTGCTAATAAACGCTCTTGGTAATAGCCCCGTCCGTCAAGGAAAGTCGTGCCACAAAAGATTCTTGAGTGCTGGTAGTGGAGCAGACGAATGAGTTTTGTGGCCGGGATTAATGGTTTAAGCTTTCCCCTGTGAAAAGGTTACGGTAACAAAGTGCTAAGACATAAGCGGGGCATCAGCATTTATCCCTCTTCCTGTCCGGTGGAGCGGTTTTTACGTTTGCGCAGGAAGTGGCAATTAAAGGATGGAAAAACGACCTGTCTGCAGCATTTGGAGTGATTTTTTTTCTTTTCGACAAAATACAAGTCAAATTTTATGGTAATTTTAATGTCCATAAAGACAACTTTGCTCTCTGTGCTGTAATAAAAACAACGGAAAACTCTTGTTCTTTGGGTTATTGCTGCAAATTCTAAAATTAATGACAGGGTATAAAACTTTCTCTCATTGGAAACCTTGGTCACGGAAAATTTTACAATCATGTGTTTAAAATGAATTTCATGCACTTTTATTTTATTAAACTGTTCTGCTTGCTGAGACTATACGAGGAACATTGCACCGTCTGTCATGCTGTAAATTTCTTGAACGCTGCAAGTCATTATTTTTTACTTCTGTTAATATTTCAGACATGCTGGTTTTAATTGAAAATATAATGCACACTATTAATATTTATTCCAAGTAACGTTGAAAGAGGGACGATTTTGTATTTTAGTAAATAAGAAATTCACTTCCCCTCCACTATTTGTCGTGATTTGAAACCTTTTGCTTATATTTATAAAGACTAGTGTATGAACATTTTTTCCTCAAGACTAAGAGTCACTCAAGGCATTGTGCTATACGTTGGTTTTAAATCACCCCCCCCCTGTCTTAGAGAACAAAAGCGTTTACTAGCATGAAGATATTCAGTGTAGTTCTGAGCCGTCTTTAAATCAATGCCTACTTAAATCACCTAGTTTATTGGGTAATCACCTCATACTTTTTGTTCTTGTTCAGTTTTAAACAAATTTCAACAAGATTAGTAGTCGGTAAATAGCGAGTAGAAACCATATTATTTATTTAATAAATATTTGTTGGGCAAAAAGTACAAGTCCAGAGAACATGTCTAGGTGAGACGTTAAATATACCGTTTCGTATTCTTAGAGATCGCAGCAAAATGTAAATAACACTTTAAATTGTTGTTGGTATAATTTCAGGAATATGGTAGGCTGCTATTTCAGCTTTTGAAAATTATATTCATCATGCCTAAGAATACCTGTATATACTTTCATTCTAAAGAATATGCTCTTGAATATCTCTTGAATAACCTTAAATTCCTCATTTATTTGTCCATACTCCTGTTGGGAGACCCTACGAGGCATAAGTTACGATTTTCTCTCGACTCTTAGGGAGAGAACCAACGTGACTCCGTCTTCTCTTAATGTACGGACGTGCGACGCCATTTTCGGGGCACGTAGTACCTCCTCCTAATACTACTTCCTCGCTTCTTGAATGTCGACGGAAGCCCACAAGAACGTGCCCGGTTGTTTTTTTCCTCTCCGTCTTGCTTATGGATGCAATAGACCTTTACTACCTCCTCCGTGATTCTCTAACCGTACCCTGAGGTCACCTTTGTGCCCTCCTACTCCCAAAATCCTTGTAAGATGCTTCTTCATCCACTATATTTTTCCATTTAGTCAATTGTTTATCCATGTCCTCTTCTTAATAAGCCACTGAGTCTTATATGATAATGGAGAAACTTGACAACTCTCAATCCAGTTCCCAGAGTTTGAGAATCTTTTATGGCTAAACATTAGCCAAAAATGTATGAAAATATGTACTTTCGCATATGCGTCATTAGATCAAGAAATCAGTTTATATATGTTGAAAGGAAGCATGTAATCTAATATATATATGAAATATATATGCATAAATATATTTTTTTAGAGTTCCTTCCGTCCACATGGGAAGATGATCCTGCCACCGAACATTGCGAAATATGTGTGGATGTCCATTTAGCGTGTTTTTCTACATTTTTATTTGCCTTACCACCTTGATCTCCTTCGTTTGAATTATTGTGGGCATCCATGATTCTTTTGAATAAGATGTGCATATATCTATATGAATGTACTTATATTCAAACACAAAAACCTGTCATGAGGCGAACAATATTCATTCAGATGGATATAGATATAAGAAAAAGGCATTGGGGCACAAATGAAAGACAAACACAGGAGAGGTGGGGAATTATTGAATGAATGAATTATTTCATTCGGTCCAGAAGGTTACAGTTTGTTTGCATCATGCATGAGTTCAGTTCACAGATTGTGTTCATCATGTTTTTCCTTTGTATAAGTATATACATATATACAAACGTACAAATATATATATATATAAATTTATGTATTTATATGCGTGTGTATATATATATATATATATATATATATATATATATATATATATATATTTATGTATGTAACATATATTCACGTATGGGGTTGCGGTAGCCCAGGGGGTAGAGCGTTATACTACTAACCGGAGGGTCCCGGGTTCGATTCCCGGGCAAGGCACTCTGGGCACCTGCAGCTGTGTAATTTTTCGGGTTCCAGGTTTCTTGGGAAACCATACCTAGGGCTTGGTACTGGGTGAACTCTACCATCACCTACCAACCCAACCTTCTGGTTGATTACTGTGTTTATAGTTTTTATAGATACATACACATATGCACATACAGACATACAAATATACACGCAAACACACCCAAATACAAATATGTACAGACGGGGCACGTACATGTGACCATTAATACTATGGATAGAGAGAAAGGAGTCAAGGTCCACAGACATTAGGAGGAAGACTTTAATTGGCAATGAAACATTCTATATTGCTATGCATTATCGATGATAGCACAGTAATGCTGCCAAAAAACTCTTGAACCACGGACGAAATGTGTCCGGCACAGATTGGATACCGGACATCACTTACCAGAGTTCTTGTCATGGCTAACGTCGCTCCGGTCGCGGCTCGACCCCGTGCGACGAGTGATTTGCCACTTCCTGGGAAGCCTCGTCCGACGAGTCGACGAGCAAGGTCGCGTCATGTACCCGCATCCTTCCCCCCCCCAACCTCGTTCGAAGAGGGAGAGCCAGGCGTGGTCTCCAGGAGGAGCGGATAATCCGGCAGTGTTCCACGGGAGGCCTTCGAGAGTTCACCGATGGGGCCGTTGCGGGGCAGGAGTTTGCCTCGGGGATGGTCGAAGTGGCGGACTGGGGGTCATCTGCCGAAGGGGTGTCTCGTGCGAGGTCTAGAAAAATCAGGGGAGGCAGCTGTATGTGGTCTGCCTCTAGAGGAGCGCTGGGAAGGTCGTCGGCACCTTGGCTGTACTCAGCGGAGAAGGAAGACGATGAATCTGGGACTTGACGCTAGGAAACTTAAACATGTGTCGACTTCCGGGGTCAAAGACGCTTCCTTCCTTCCAGACGGTCGGAACCTCGATCTTGGAGGGAGCCCGGCTCCACCGCTCTTCGAATCCCAACGGCCAAGGCCTCGGTCGCCGGCGAAAACAGACACTCGGTAGAAGCAGGCACGTCCTAGCTATCAAGGAATCGTAATTTACACTGTAATCTGCGGGGAGTTTATGCAACCAAGTGCCCCAATTTTTTGGCCAGGACATGATGTTAGTCAGCTGTTTTACCCACCAAAGGAGAAATGGACGATTGACTTTTATATGCTGTCCTATACCTTTTCCTTATATCTAAATCCAGGTGAATGAATATTTGCTCGCCATATGGGGGGTGTTTCGTGTTGGAATGTGTATTTGGCCGATGTGGCTCGTCTCCTCCTTCTTGCTATGCGTGCCACGAAACGCACTGTTCCTATCCTTTATGACGTTGTACAAGAGCTTCTCGAACATGTGAGTGAGGATCCAAATTTTTTGGACAATGCCCCACCAGCCTTTTTCCTCTTCCCCCACCTCAAATTTGTATTGAGATATCTAACCACGGCTCTTTGGAAGCGTTGCAACCGGCCGTGGCCGGAATGAGCTTCGCAGTATTCCGAGCGCCGAAGAAGGCGTGGAAAACTCGCTGGCGGCGGTGTGTGGACGCACAACGGTGCTACTTCGATGACTTTTGAGTCATTGGATCAATTTTGGCAGATAATCGACTCAGACATACTAAATTTGGAACAATATTTTTAATATAGATTTTAATATAAACCCTCACCTATATTTTTAAATTAATCTTATGCTGAAGGGATTACGAAAAATCTTTTGGTAGAAACCTTGGAAATGATTCTACGGTGTCGACACGGTACTCACAGCCTAATCAGCTACCATAAAATATTGGTCAATTTAATTTCTTTAGTTTATCCGAGAGAAGATCACTACTAGGGCTGCATTTGCTACGATGGTATGATTTTTTTTCTATTTTGTCTCCCTCCGTTGAGCTTACATTGTACTGGATTCTGGATCTGCTGAAAATATGAATCACAGAGTTATTATTGGAAATCTCACACTTTAACGATAATTTTTGGTATCCCCTTGTTGGTACTGCCAACTGGACAGGTAACGTTATCGAGAAACCAGGAGGAAATAACCAAAGAGATAGCTTACGTCATATCAGATGTGTGTCGTGAATGTTGAGGGAAAAAGCATCCCGTCCTCAAAATCTAAAATTTTTAATTTTAAATTTGCAGTCACACCTCTGGCAACACGGTTGCTTGTCACAGTAAATTACACGGCTGGCTTCCATTTGTTCCAGCACCGCTAACTACCATTTATATTGCTCCGATTACTCGAGGAATCCGTTCTGGATGCTATCATTCTTTCCGATATAGTCGTTTCACTGTTCCCCTTCTTCCCTACATGTTCTTATTACCCAAACCCCCTTGCCTTGCTTCAAACACCGAACTCCATAATAGTTTGGTTGTACCCACCCCTCCTCGTTCCCCAAAATACCCAACTTCCTTGCATCCTCTACCAAACTCCCACAAGAAAAGCAGCCCATCCTCGTGCTTCTCTATTCTTACACTACTCCTCACCCTTCTCCATTGAACCCCTCGACCGTTATCCTCTGAAATCTTTCGCTACAACGCCGTTCATTCTCCCACCACCCACATCAACGCTCCTTATGGTCCCCTCCCTCCCCGAGGAGTAATTCCCCTCGCGAACATTAAGAAGCGAACCGACTTCCCTCCTGCACCTCCAAGACTCCTCAGCCAGGTTAACACACGCCATCCGACGCACCCTCATGCCCTCCCTTCCACTTTCCACGTCCCACCATTTGGCCCCCTTACCCACCCCCCCTCCCAATCCCGCTCCCCGCCCATTAGGAGGGAGCATTTGCCCCCGCCCACAGAGGGGGACTTCCTTAGAGGCTCTTCCCCCCTCTTTACGTTAATCTTGAGACAATGTCTTCTCCTTTCCCTCTACTATGCCCATACCCTTCCCCACACACGACTGTTTCTTCGTCCAAAAGAGTTTCCTCAACCCCCCGCTCTATCTCATCCCTCCTCAACCCTCCCTCTCCTGGAAAAGCGGCAGGCGGCTGGAATTCACGCGACAGCAGCCATTGCCTTCTCCGCCCCAATCCCCAGTTTTCCTCCCACCCACCCATATCCGCTTCCTTACCTGCGCCCTTAGACATCCCACCCCCAAGCGCACTCGCTCACTCTGCTTCTCTCACATACTCGCCACAAGGACTCACTCCTCTCGCCGACCTCTTTTTAATCCACGCCTTAACGCCCGCGGCCATGTTCGCCATTATTATCCTCGCGCTCTTCCTTCCCTCGTCATCCTCTACCTTTCCTGCTTCTCCGTCGTTTCCTCTCAACCATTTATATTCCCTCTCGCCTTCCTTCTCGTGCTACGTTTCCCTTTATGCACTCTCCTTCCTTGCTCATGGCGCACCGGAACTAAGTGAAAGGTTCGTAGCTGTTTCAATAAATATGCGGATGCAGGGGACGAGGTAATTCACTCTTAAGAATTCTTTATACGCAGTTTATAAAGCTTTCCAGAAAATATCCTTTAAGTGTGGGAGATTGTATTGTTTTAGCCGGGGTCAAAAACAGTTACTTAAACGCAACCCATATCTTAAATTTTTCATACACAGCACTATTGATGTACCTTCGTAGCCTTAAAGAATTCACCAAATTTTACAGAACGAATTGACATGGATTTAAGTTAACTCCAATTGAAAAATAATATCACTAATATACGAATGAACGCGACCACGTAATTGGAAGACTTCTTTAGTTGTACATTTACGATTAAATACATTTTAATATATTTTGTTGGAAGGAATCAATATATACCGGCCTCAAGAGTGAGGTCTCGCCTCAGTACCTAATCATCCACCCTTTTTCCGAATGACATCCAAGTTGAACGGCATATTGCCAAAACTTTTAGTAAAAACTTCCACTAAATGCTTTCTTGATTATAATTGCAAAATCTGCAGTTCATTCTGAATGTCCTCGTCTTATCCCTCTCTCTCTCTCTACTCAGGTCCTGAAAGAAATAAAGCAAGTTTACTACTATTCAGTGTAAAGATATTACTTTCCAAAGAACTTTGATGCGTATATTTTTTTCAAATTACTCAAAGTTATTTGAAATCTTGGTGTTTTCAGTACTTTTTTCGGTTTCAAAATTATATTTAATGCCCGCTGATTGATTAATTATTTTATTTTTATACTCATTGGTTAAATATATCAATTTTTCAGCAGGGACAGTAAGAAAAGAGGTACTTCATGGTATTTTTTGAAATTATTTGCACTCATAGTTTTTTCATTATTCTTGATGATTGATAGAGAGAAATTCGTAAGCATTGAAACCTATTGTTTTCCTTGAAACTTCAGATACTTTAATTTTACCAGCTTTTATTTTTACTTTCAAACATACCCTCTCAAAAGGAAACCCTTTATCTTTTTTATCGTTATTTCTTAATTTTATACTAGCGTGTAACAGTTCTCCGCTATTATTGGTTAAAACTGTCTGTTATTGAATTAGGGCAATCGGATGGCTGTATCGAGGCCCTAGGAGTCTCTTACATGCAATTCAGATAAGAGATTTTCATAAAATGTGATTGAGTAAATTTAATGTTTTCTATATCTCACCCTTTTTTTTGTTCCTTGCACTGAAATTTCGGAGCTCTCTTCCATCATTCATTCGTATAGATATATTATTGATTTTGCGACGAAGTAACTTAAACCAGGCTACTCTCTCCGTTGCCAGAAGGGTTATTATTTATCCTTATTCCTTCCTAAATTCTTCTCAGGGTTAGGAAATACGTTACGCAGATTCCAAAATATCACAGCAAGCGTACATTGCTATATTAAATTACTAAAGCTCGAAATGTTAAATTTTCGAGATGCCCTCGTCTGTTTGCCGAAGCTGGATAATAATCCGCAAGATAAGTATTCTTAGTCCATTTCCGATGATAGAGATAAGTGTTCATGGTTTCTGTGTATTTTCATATTCTTCCCAATTTTTTCTTTAGAGTAATGGGATATTTTTTCGTGTTCACAAAGCTCTTGAACTAATTAGCGTTTATATAAAATTTGGTACTCTGAAGAAGTATGCTTAGCATATGGACCTAGCTAGCCCAGTCATGCATGCTTAATGTAATGGTATTATTGAGCAGGATCCATCCCGGATCCCGACTGACAATTAATCTGGCCCTTCCGACCATGCGAGTGATACATCCTTTCAGAATCCCAGTTTTTCAGTGGCTACCATCATCTCTATTTATCGTTCAATATATTTTCATCCAGAATTACTGATGGACAGCCTCTGCTCACCGACGCACGCTCCCAATCTTCCTCCCCCTTTCCCACTGAACTCTAAGATCTCCTCCCTTTCTTCACAAAGAAGCAATTCCTTTCTCTCCTAACCGCTTCTTCTGTTCTCTTTCCTCACTAATTCCGGCGCTGAATCTTCCCTTGTCTGCCGCCTGCGCCTAATAGTTCCTCGCGCCACACCAACCTCCGCCTCTCTCTCCGCCGAAGTTTCCCATTCCTCCTCAGTCCTCGCCCCTTTCGGAGTTCCTCTTCGGCACCCGCCTCCCCCCATTTTCCATTTTATGCCCTCTCAACAACGCGTCCCGGAGCTCCCGCATTACCCAAAAGCCTCATCCGTCTGCTTTATTACCTATCAGCCGTGCCTTACATTCTATTACTCTCCTCTCCTTCCCCCACCGGCTCTCCATATCCTCCGCGGCGGTGGTACTTTTCCTCCACCCTAGGCCCTCATCCCCCCTCCCCATTTATGGCGATCCCACCCACCGTTCTCCGATTCGTCGTCGGCATTCCTGACCTAGGCCGTCTTTCACTCGAGACGACCCTTCCTCATTCACCCCTCCCCATTCCTTCAAACATATCCGCTCCGAGATTCTTTCTCCGCCAGACCTCTCTCCCACTCAAGGGACATTCGAGGCGAGCGCGTCCGCGTTGAGCAGTTGAAAGAGTGTTCGCTCGGAAGTTTGTTCAGGAATCCCGAGTGGGGTGGAAGAAACAGAGGGGGCACCGCATGGGGACACACATGGCTCGAACCGCGCCAACACAAATCTCTCACTCTCGCTCTCTCATCCTTCTCGACCTGCACCTACTCAGGCCCACGTTCAACACCGTGCTCATCTCCATATACGTGTAAGAGGATGCAGGCGGCCCTGGGAAGGGTAGTTTCAAGATATTCTATGTTGTATAGCCAAAATGGCACCCTAGATATATAAATAACGGGGATGACGAAATTTCGGCATGTTAATAAATGACACGATTTATGAGGCAATATCGATTCTACATTTGTCCTCTGCTTACTCATCAAGCCGCCAATACGCAAAGTTTTTAGTCTTTGAGGTTCACGGAGGATATTCCCGAGTAGATAGTAACAGTTTTATCAAGAAGTACCTTTTCTTTAGCTCTTAAAAGAGAACATAAAGTGAGAATGTCCAGATTCATTGCCAATATATGCCATATGGTATAGCCGCTACATGTTTGTTCTTGGTGAAAGGATATGGAACTAACTTGGATAAAAATGGATTGAATCAGTAAATTTCCGATAAACAGCCGGTTAATTTATAAAGGTATAATTAACTCAAAATTCAAACGTTCGCATGTCGTCTCTATCATTTTGCGTAATTAATCGTGAAATGAAAGTTCCTAAATACTCCCATTGGTACATACCTCTCTAAAGGCGTACTCACAAACTAAGCCATTAAAATTAGTGCAGTAAAGGTCATTGATTTGTTCCCGCCTATGTAAACATTTAGATTTTTAAACAATATTTAATACAGATTATGTCTGTAAATATATCTTTATAGGATCTAATCTGCTACGTTTAGTATAAAAGGTTTGACTTAACTGCATAAATGTACTATTAGTATGATTTGTATAATATGCGCTTGATCGTTTTCATTATAACTCTCTCCTTTAAATTCGAAGTAAATAATAAACCAAAAAATTAATGCCTTTTTTAAATTTCCATTCTCTGTCTAGAAAATTTTACCCTGGGAACTTGAGTGATCTCTAATTATCATAGGTTTTTAACAGCTGGAAAATGTAATTCTTTCCCCAGCTAAGTTATTGAGGATTGTACCAGATTTTTCAATTATTTCCCGATGATGTTCTGGTCCAAATTTCGTTGTGATGAGATGTGCAGGGAAGCATCCGTCAGATAAATCGTTAAACTGTATCGTACAAGGCTACACCTTAGTACTTTGCCTTAACTTTCGGCAATATAGAATGCATATGCGTTTTTGGAGTTAAAATGTTAGCGTATTGATATGTGTAAATTACTATATAATCTTAACAATAGCAAAAGATGGTTCCTGAATAACCAGTAAGAAGCCGTGAATTCCGTCTAGATTTAATCGCATTGTTCCATTATCAGCAAATTAAGGTTCTATTTTTTCCGAACAGCGCTTGTCAATCGTGATAAGATATTATTTAATAGCATCACAGAAGTAATAATGGTATTGCTATTTAATAAATCTGCATGAACGAAAAAACAATCTAATATCTGGATATCTGTGAAAAATACCTGGGTAGTTTTTACTTGTTAACTTGGGTATCTTATTGTGAAATGGGATCGGGTATTTAAATGCCCTAAAAATATCAACGTGCCCCTTTGATTACAGTCTGATTTTTGTTTGACAACACGGAAATGATTCATTCGATGAATTGAGACTAAAGAGTTTCGTATTTAGCTTCTCAGTTGACCACATGTTTCAAAAAAGTTTTTCAGAGCTCACTGCGGTTCGACCTGATGTCTTTTAACCCTCTTCGATCTGACTCCAATGATTTTCCCCTGGATCATCCTCCACTCTCCCCTCCTACAAACCTCTGTTTCCAATTCCCATTCTTTCAGCCCTTGGCGGCTTCTCTCCAACCCCCCTCTGCCTCCTTCCAAGAAGACCCGAGACGTTTCCCCCGAGTCGATTCTTTATCCTCATGGCGGTGAATCTCTCCCTAATCTCTCCTTCCCCCATCCCATCCATTGAGCTACATTCCAATCTTCCCCCCCTTCCGCCCCTGAAATATTAGCGGCGTGTATCTTTGCGCATGCATATGGGCCTTTTGATTACAGCCTCCCCTACTGTCTCTGTTACTCACCCCACCTCTTCCCTCCGATTCAGCCTCTCTTTATTTTTTTCATTGTTCCTCTTGCTCCCCTCTCCCTCCTATCTTCCACCGCTTTATTACTCTCCATCCTCGTCTTTCTCTTCTCTCCCTCCTCCATCGAACTCTCTCCACCTGCAATGGTAATTTAGAAGAATGTGTGCATAACATACATACCTACATAGATCGACAATGTTTCTCAGGTCATTCCTTCCATGATGAGGTCCCTACGCCCTCCAATTCCTTCGCGGATGTTGTCCGTGAGAGTAAGTCCGCGCGATTTCCTCCCCCGGCGACGTCGCTGTATTTCTTTAACCGGGGTAAGAATATGCTCCTTACAAAGATTCCATTAAAGATGGATGATATGAGGTTGCATATCGTGAAAAGGATCGTTATTCGCAGGGTGCATTGAGAGCGTTCAATGTAGCCTTATATACTATAATGGGAGTAAAAGTACTGTCGTAAATCTGTGTCGTGAACAAATTCTAACTTATAATTAGTGTGGCCATTTATGCGCCATTCAAGAAGTTAATGATAAGAAATATGCGAGAAACACTTATTCATCAATGCTCTGCACCAAAGTTCACATTCATTCCAAATTAATACCTAACAATAAGTAAATTCTTCGATTTCACTGTATTTCTGGATCTGACAGCTCATGTATACACTAGTTATTACATTGAAAAGAAAATAATGAATGTTTTCCAGTGGCCCATGGAATAAGGGTGACTTGAGAAGTGACATGTAACATTAAATGATATTATCTCTTTGCGTGGTATAATCATTCAAATTATCATTATAAAATAAATCTAGTTTCTCGAGTGTTGTAAGGGTGAAAGCAAAGTTTGAAAAACCTCGTGTTTCCCTATTAGGCTCTGATAAATTATATTTTCTTGCTGTTAGTAACCCTCTCCTGTCTTATATGAATGAATATTGTACGAGACTAGGTTTCCAAGTTAGTCTCAGGGAACTAGAACGATTAATAAATCATGAGATGAGGTACAAAGGAATATGACGCCAACACGCGGAGCATTATTAGCGAATGAATGAGTTTTGAGTCAATTTGGGCTTCGTGCAGAATAGATAAGCTTCATTTGATGCTTGGGTTTGAGAATATTATCTTAAACGTCCAATATCCTTACAGAGTTATCCAAGGTAAACATGCATGTATAGCCAATTAAGGCTCAAATATTAATTAAGGAGCATTATTTCAGAAAAAGGTTATTGAAAAGAATATAAATACTAGAATAAAAACTGATTACCATCATCAAAAATAGTATACCTATCAAAGGCAAGTTTTGTACGATCTTTAAAACTATTTTTACCTTATTATTGTTGCGCGTACTTATTTAGCCAACACTATTTAAATGTCCATTATTTTTATCTTATACCAAACATCAAGCCGTCTATAAAACATTCTCACCACTTTCATCTACTCTTTCCTAACATTTCCCCTACTACCTCGCTCTTTAATTTTCCACTGACTCACAATATTTCCTCAGCCTATTTTTTTCCTCATTGGAACTTACACTAGTAACTTCCTATCTTTTTATTTTACACTTCATCTGTACTTTTCTTAACTGTTTCACTTATTTTCTTGTAATATTTGTGACTCTTAGAGATTTTCAGCAAACATTAATGGCACCTGAGGATTTTACAGAGAGCAAACAGCTACAATCCTCACGAGTGATACTACGAAATCTCGTGCAAATTATAGAATATTTACATACTCTCTCACATTCCAAAAATTCTATTGAGTATAGTCAAAACAGACTTAAAGAAAAAAGAACTAAATTTAGGACCTGAGAAGCTATAATAATAATTTGAAAGAACTTTAAGGAGACTAGATAATTATAAGAGATTACCTTTATGGACTTGGTATAGTTGGCTGAAAAATATTATTTCAAATAATAACAGAAATCGATCTTGATTTGAAGAAAAGTTGAATGATTTTAAATTTTTACAGAACACAAAAACCTTAAATTGATATTATTAGATTATAGAAAGAAGAAAAAGTAGGGAGGGGGAAGGCTTTCCCCTATTACTTGACATATTTAATTTATTTATGGAGGAAATATCGAAAATAATGTAATATAAGAGCAGAAGCATTTAAGTGAATATAAAAAAATTATTCACAGAATTCACCTTGCAGATGATGTTGTGGTAAATTCAGTCTTTGAAAAAGGCATGAAAGATAACTTTAAATATTCTTAAATACATTGTATGAATTTCAATTTAAAATTAGCAAGAAGAAGGCTAAACATTGATAATTCTGAAAAGGATAGAGAATTTAAAACCAGAAAAGATTTATGTTGAAGATCAACCAGGAATAGACCAAAAAAATGGTATTAAAAAATTGAGAGTCTGCAATAAGAATATAATAAAGCTTTGAGCAGCCTGAAAATATTCGATAACTAAGAAGTATGATTATTATTAACGATAATAAATGTGGGATAGGGATTTAAAGAAGATTAGTTGTAAGAAAACATGCATTTTAATCAGAAAATGCGTACTAATTTATAATCCTATGTCCAAGTATCCCAGAAAAAGTCCACCAAAACGTTTGTTTGGAGTATACTATTGATGAATGATATAGATCCTTTTGATGAATGTGGGATCGGATTCAGCCTCGCAAATCATGTCTTTTGCGACGTCAACACGGTCTCTTTTTTGCATGAAATTGAGGTCTTTTGGCACCAACTTTGCTGCTACACGACGGAAACCCAAATCATTAACCACCATGTCTTGGGCGGATCCATAGGCAATGTTCAAGTCCTCCGCTATTTCTCTGATGGTTAATTTGCGGTTATTGACCAACATTTCTTTTACTTTATCAATTTTTTCACCGACTTTCGATGTCGATGGTCTGCCACTGCGTTCATCATCTTCGATTGACTCACGGCCACTTCTGAACCGCTCGTGCCACTGGTAAACGACCGTTTTTTTAGAGAATCGTTGCCGAAACACTTTTCCAACATTTCCAACGTCCGTGCGCCACTAAATCCGTTTTTTACGCAAAATTTAATACAAGTTCGTTGTTGCAAATTTAAATCCATTTCTGCAATTGTAAAAAATCGCCAACACACACAGAGATAGATGTACTCTTGGCTACGTAACTTTTGCAAATTTCAAGTTATGACACTAAGATTTAAAGGGAATATCAACAACAGATGTACCAATTTAACAAAAAAAACAGAACTCAAATCGGAACGATGGGAGCGCCACACGGTGGTTATTCCGGGAACTTTTTGATCAAGGTAGTATATGGATGTGAAGCATGAATCATCAGGAAAGAAGATGATATCAAGCTTGAGGCAATGGAAATGTGAATTTATAAGATGAAAACAAGCTGGATACAGCGAAAAAGTAATAAAATAGGTTTCTATGAAGTGAAGTAATTTTTTTTCTTACAGGAACCGTACGACTAAGAAGGGTAAAACTCTTTTGATATGAACTAATGTACAATTAATTCCTAATGGCTAAATTTCATGAAACAAACCAAGTAATAGTTTAAGAGTTGCATTCTTCAAAAACATGGGGCAAGAAATGGACGTGAGATCGTACACTTAATTAAGGAATGGCCACATTTGCTTTAGCATAGAGGAACTAAAATAAAAAGTAATAGGATATATCTATTTATACGATACACATGTTGTGTGTCGTATGCATATAATGTGCGAATTCATTTACACATTTGCATGCATGTATGTATACATATACACAGTGTATATACACATGTATTAACATACATATACACAGACTTTTTTCTATCTATAATATTTATTTTCAACTTAAAACTTATACCAAATCGGCACCCCCATACAAGCCCGTGGCTTTGGAACGCCAGGATGTCAATTTGCTACGTTTTCTGTAATGATGATAATGGTAACAGTAGTCCCAGGAATGGTTGATACCATTGCGTGGTTATGAAGGAAAAAAGGGTTCTATTGTAATGTTTGATCATTTTCACGATAAGTATGTGATTCCAATGAAAGCTTTAAATTATACTCGTATAATAGCTATTAGTTAATGCAAATTATTGGTTCACATCATTTGTGGTACTACTCCGCGGAGAATTTGAGAGTTTTTTGATTGTGAAGACAGCGATTCTCGTCAATGAGCTGTAAGAGTTTTATTTAATGGCGTCTTTAGCCCCGGTAGAGGTAAATATCCTGGGACGTTAAGACCTTGCCGCAGTAGAGTTGCAGTCGGGATTCCCAAATTTCTACGTTTCCAGGGTCTTCCTCTCTCCATATCACGTGACAAACTATAGCTAGGATTTCCCATCCTACGCACTGAGAGAAGAGTTCCGCATTTCGCCCCGGAGCTCTCGCAAATGTGATAGAGTAGGATAGATGAAATAGAGGCCCGTACGGGTCACATGCTTTGGAAAAATTTACCTGGCATAAAACATACTCTCTTCTGATTTTCGAAATCATTTAAATTATTCTGAATTTCTTCGTATTCCGCATATACTAGAGCAAAATTCTCCCGTTAAATCCCCACCAATGCTAAATAATGTTGTGTGAAATGTCTTTAGCTTGGGAAATAATTGAAGTTTGAGGCTGTAAACATTACGCGAAGATAAAGAGCCTCGTGAACTTAGGTAGCCTCCACCAAAGTAGCAAAATGGGCAGACTCTTTTCCCTCTTAGTTATAAAGGAGTTGTGTGTGAAAAAATTTATGGTATTAAAAATTTGGCCAGTCGCCAATTTTTGATTCCACTCGGTTGATATGCGGTATTCTTCACATCTATTTCAGACGCAAGTATTTATTATACATGGGGCACTCTAGAATAAATCAGTTCGCTAAATGAACTTGGGAATGATGCACTCATTTACATCCCTCAATTTTTCCGTCATGAATAAAATTGTCTGAGGCGTCACTTTGTGGAAGCGATTCATATCGGAAAAGAAAGAAATACTTGGTTGTTCCACATATATTTTATTAACACGACCTAGGTTTCGACTTACAAAGACCTGATGATGACTTTGTAAGTCGAAACCTAGGTCGTGTTAATAAAATATATGTGGAACAACCAAGTATTTCTTTCTTTTCCGATATTCCGTCATTATTACTCAAGAATTACGAACCCTTTTTGCATATTACGAAGAGAAGGGTGGGTGCACGGGTTCCTCATCCGGATTTGATTTGGCAAAGCGCGGGGCAGCAGTAAATTAATAATTTCCAGCGTCCCCTGGAATCCCCGGGTGCACGGCTGTGTGCGTCCGTGCCCGCGTCCTCCCGCCCTCCCTCCCTCCCTCCTTCCGCCACTCTCCGTCCCCCCTCCTGCCATGGCCGGCCGAATTTCCGCGGCAGAATTTCTCTTGACGTCACAAATCCTCCCACAAACATGCCTGCGTTGCTAAGTCGGCCTCCTTCCGTAAGATCCCCACCTCTTCTCGGCCCTCTTTATCTTCCGCCCGGAGAGCAGCACTGCCACCCCAGGAAAAGAGTTGTTTTTTTTTCACTCCCTCCCACCCGCACTCAAACATCCCGCCAAAATTGGGCGTCTCATGTATTTGTCAGACCGAATCTCATTTTGCCGCATTACGGTCCTCTCCCTCGCTAGCCACCCTCTCTTCTTTACCGTCGAAATATCACCACGCGCACCGTACCTCCGCATCCCTCGGAGACATCCACCATTTCACCAGCGCTCGCTCTATTTTATTTCTTCCGATTGGGCGAAGACCTTAGGTGACTCGTCCCGTAGTTTCTTTCGCCCTACCGCTTTCGTGGTGAAGAGGGGAGCCCAATTGTTTCATGTCCCTCTCTTAGTTCAGGACGCGCCTTTCGACTCGCCGATTACTTGCTTCTCTTCTTCTTATCCGTGTATTCGTACTCCCTCTCCCCTCACCATTTGACCCCACCCTTCCACCTCTTTCCTCGGAAGTAGCTGGCTTGTTGGGTGAAGGGCAAACTTTGAAGAGGCAAGTATGCTTCCGGACCAGCAATGAGGAAATGTCCCTATATTATTGCCACCCCTTCTCTTCAATTTAGTGGTTCATAAACTTAATAGCCCGGTCAAAAGCCTTCAGAAAACACGCTGAGCCAACAAATTAACCAGTATGAGTACATAGAATCCAAGGCAGTGGAATCCAGGCGATAGGCAGGAGAGTAAAATAATGAATAAAAATTTGACTTTCATGTTGGCAAATTAATGATTTTCTTATTTGTGTTGACTACCAAAAAGCTTTTACAATTTAGAGTACGGATTTACGGAGTACATTTACGGATCAAATATTCTCAAATATTCTGTATCGGAAAATGTACCTGAATTTCCTTGTTTTTCGTTGTATTGCACTTGTCTTTTCGATGGATAAGTGAATTCAAATAATTGTCCGGCAATAATGTTTTATTTCAGAGCAAAGATGAAACGTGTGATTCTTCAATATTGGAGGCATTATCAGAGGCAAGTCTCGTAAAGGTGAATCGCGCTAAATTGCCGACATCAAAGCACTGAAGAATATTCCTTTCAGTTGCAGCTTTTGGGTTTCAGTATTATTCCATCACAAATACGGAAACACATGTCAGTTTGGTTGTTAATTTTTTTCGTTACGAATATCTGCCTTTCACACTTCTACGGAAATTAAGATACTAGGCTCATTAACGTATCTTTTCATTGTTCCTGCTTACCCTTGTTTTATTTTATTTTATAAACACTCGATTTGACTTAAACTGAACCCTAAATAGCTTACATTGAATGTTGCAGTAAATTGACCGCAACAGTTATGAATCATTACTTCACTTTAGTATGTGCTGATAAACTAAGGCCACTGGAATGAAACTGGCCAGCAATGATATCATTCCAGTAGTCATTAGAATTCGGCATTGTGCCATAGAACGGAGCGTCTTCACCGAAGCTCTGCTAAAGAGCATTAATTTTATCCCAGTCACACATTTCTTAATGACACTCAACTAATTCTTTATAAATAAATCTTCGCATGCTGGAGTTGGAGTCATGGCCATAGCAATCCCGTCAAACTCATTTCTTTATTCAGTAAATTTGATTTAGCCTATAGTAATTCTTAACATATAATATTCATTATATTCTCCAAACTCTTGTAGGACTAACCGTTCTTGGGATTGCAAATTTGTTCACTGTTGTATTTTTCCGCTTAGAGCGTATGAAGCAAGCACTATGATAAACATTCGAAATGACGACTAATATGCGTAGTGAGGATAGTATGCGTAGCAGTACCTTTTGCATTTCTGTTGTGATGCATAGGGATGAAAATTGTTTTCCCTTCAACATCCATGGTAAACATATTTCCTTGGGGCGGTGCTTATCTCTAGCATTTCTCATCAGCATAGCTGCTCTCCAATAATTTTTCTCCTTCAATGAGCAAACTGTTTTCTGTCCGTGACAACACAGGTATTTATTTTCTTTCTATCGGTATATCTATAGCATACCCTTTGTACGTTATCGTTTGAAATTTTGGTGTAATGAGAAGCTCCTCATTCTAAAATGTCATATGTTAGAAAATTGTTTCTTGTTTACGGGATCATGACCTATTCAGCGTGATGAGGAATGTATAAAAATTAGAAAATAGTAAGGTACTAAAATCCATCTCGATCGGCTTAAGCAAATATATGTCTCGAGGTAATATGAAATTGGATATCTTCATAGAATATTATCACTAAACATTAAGCATCCATGAGTAGATGTGAATCCAAACGTGGAAGAAATAATTTTAAATAAATAATTTTAATATTACAGTAAATTCAATATAATATATGGATTAACGTCATTCAATAATACACCAATTGCGGTTTCTCCATTTCCTAGCTATTGCTTCCATTGTTTTAATGTCAAACAGTTGCTATAGAGTCTGATCTTGCTTTAATGTCACTGTGGCCTTTCCTATCAAGTTTCATATTTGTGTGTGTACATACGAGATGATTCGTGTATATTTTCTGAAAAATTCCACCCTACGAGTATTCTCAGCTTTTTTTATCTTGTCCTGTAGTTGTGGCCACCCATCAAATTCTATTAATAACTTCTCCAGGCTCTATGATACTGTTTACTTTTTATGTATAAATCCTGAATAATGAATCAGATTTTATGATGTTAATTTTCGTCATTAATATTATGCATTGTTACTTATTAAATCGTGGATTTAAGGTTAAGGGTGTGACATGATTTTTATTCAATTTTCTCCAATGCCTCTTAAGTATATACACCAATCATTTTGTATTTTAGAATGCGGTATTTTCATTCAATTGGAATGCTTATTTTTACCTATCATGCCTTTTCTTTAGGAAACGAAATGCAATATTATCCTATAATCTAATTATTATCCATGATTAAAATTTTGAAAATTGAAATTCAATACACGGCATACGAGTACACTCAAGAGCAGACTCAAGGAACGACTCTCTTTAGGCTGAATAGTTGTCGCAAGATTAGCAGGGGAAATGATGTTAAACGTTGCCTTTATATCTTAGTTAAAGGAATACATCAGAGAATAACGAGGGAAGTGCGGCTCTTTCAGCCGTACTGTTTATTTAAAAAAATTAGCCTCTTAAACTCAAAGGCATATTGATTTTTTATAGAGGGAGTGCCTCAAACTCTCCATTGAAAAACACAATGAAGCTGTTAAGAATCGCGGGAAAGCCGCGGGATATGAGGCGCTTGCTTTCAGAGAAACAAGGTTTTGCTTTCAACAGCGACAAAGAGCTGTCTTAAATAATGGCAGTAATACGATGTTAGCAAGAGTATTGTGGAATGATGAGAGAAATCTTGCGAAGCATGTTGAGCAAATCATCATTGTCATTGGAAATAATAATGTTAAAGGGACCTGTGTGATATGAAAATAGTTTTCAATTGGATTAATAAATGTGTAAATTAAATGGTTATAATCAAGAACCATTTCGCAAAATTCCTTAGTATTAGAAAACAATAAATCATGCCTAATCATCCATAATGGGGAATACGAAAGTCATAATTTTTCAATCATAGAAAAAAATTTAAAAATAGAGAAATGCTTCTTCTTTAGATTCCTTTCCATAATATTGGAATTTTAGAGAGTCATGATGAAGAATGAGTTCTGAAAAGTAAAATTCTTAAGTCACTCACCTTTAGTTCATTGCAGACTACTTAGGTTTCGACTGACAGTCATCTGCAGGTGAAATATAAAAAGCATACATTTCTTTACGTAACTTCACAAAGAGGAGGAAAGGGGTTTTCTTTTTGAAACAGGCGTGATTTTCTCTCACTCGTTTTCGAAATTTCGTCACAGTTTGTCCTCTCTATATCCCAGAACCCTCACAGCGCAGTTTATACACGCAACTCTTTTCCAATATGAGAATTCTCTCCTTGCTGTTGATCATGAAATCACCTCATTTTCCTTTTTTGAGGAGGGTCATTTTTATGTTGTTCTCTGGAATGTTTTGGTCGCTTAACAGGGCAAATTACTCATAAAGAGAACTCCTTTTTATTTGGCTATGCAATTCTTGGGGGTGAGGTAAATCCAGTGGCTAATTTTTCTGATCAGATAAATCTGATTAAATTTGCAACTAATTAGGAGCGTAAACCGTTATTAGCAAATATCAATTTCATTTATTGAAGATTCATTAGTGCTTTGTGGTGTCATGGGGTTCTATATCAAACTATGAATTGTTAAGTAAAACACCGTTTTTATTGGAGGAAATGTCTGGACGTAATCTGTGCAGGTACCTTTTCTGAAAATGAAGAATTCTAGTTTCTCATTTTTTCTTGTAAAAGTGATATATAAAAAATTATGTGACTCGTTATGGTCTTCATCCATGATGAAACTTTTGTATTCGTTCACGGAATCTGAAACACGAAGAAATTTTATGGTTGTCTTTGTGAACCTGCTCACGCACAAAATCAACATCTACATAAGCGTTCAAAAGTATTATGTTTTTCCAAAATTTGTTTGAAGGGATGAGCTGATCATTTCCTAACTGATCCATGATGTCGGCTATTAGAGGTGATAGGGAAAATTTAATGGCCTGGCCATGGCTTTCTCATTGACTTTGGAGTAGTAATAGTTAAAATAGCGAATAAGGAGTTATTGTAATATGTAGCCAGGGATTTAAGGATAATTTTCATCACGATATTAAGAGAATAGAAGTACAGCTGTGAGTAGTGACTGTTTCCATACAAAATCCACCCATAACCTGCCCAAGCAATAAAAGTCTTCATAATCACCAAGAAAATTTGAACATATTAGACTTGAGTTTTTTAAATCGGGTTTTATACATCGGTCTCCATAAGCCACTGAAAGAACGTTTGACAAAACACCATTAATTTTAGGGAAATAATTCCGTAGTAACCTAAACTTCAGCTGTCTCAAAGAAGTTGAGGTGAACTAACACTGTTTGATGCAGTTTCCTCATGTATTTCTACACGATGAACTCAAATTGATGCACACCAGACTATTATCTTGGTAATAAGAAAAATAATATCTCGACCTATGGGGATGTTTTTTGGGTTACAGTTCCCTTATCACGTCGTTCATCTGTTGCCCTTCATTCACCACATGGGCACACTAACTCTTGCTGACCATATGCGCCATCCTTTCCCGTGCCATTTTTCATCTCCTGCGCGTTCATCCCCCTTTATCTATCCTGCAGCCTATTATTCAAGCGTGTCTGCTCTAATGAAGCGCTCTCAAGCGCCTTTGACTATCTCTCCCGTCTACCCCTTCCACTCTCTCAGGCCCGCCAAGAAAGAAACACGATCTGGTCGCTGTACGTGCTCCTACGGCCTCATTCCCTCTTCGCCCAAGAGGAGGAGTGGTTGGGATTAGAAATCATTGTTAAAAAAATATCATTTATTGGTTATTTTCAGGAAAGAGTGGCGTTAAACACCTACAATTGGAAGAGGCATCCCAGTTGGCCTTTCCATCTATTAGTATATATCATTCAAAATCTCAACTAAACTCATGTATCACTCAAAAATGATTAAAACGAAATATTAACCAGCAGTTTGGAAATGGATAACTAATGAAATTCCTTCTTTCAAAGCGTCTTCACCAATATCTCATCGAATGCCTCCGATAGCTTACCAAATCGTGCTGATCAACCAATGCCCAAAATTGAAATATCATATAATGGTATGAAACGTTTTCTGAACTCTACTAACCCGAATAAATCCTCCGGGCCCGATAAAATATCCGCTCGCATATTTAAGGATCTAGCTTCGGAAATTGCGCCGTATCTAGAAATAATATTTAAGAGCACGCTGGCATGTCATAGGGCTCCTAGAGTATGGAAAACGGCTAACGTAACACCAATACTTAAAAACGGTTCAGACCTATTTCCCTCACATCAATTTCTTGCAATGTTATGGAAAATTAAGTCGCTAGTTCGATCGTGAGACACCTCGATAATCAGGAGTTACTAATGAAAAATCTGCAGTTTCCGAAGAGGTAGATCCTGCAAGACACATTATGAACAAAAAGCTTACGCTTTTTGTTCATAATGTGTCTTGCTAAGCTTTTTACGCTTACGCTTTTTGTTCATAATATTCTTTCTTCGGGAGAGAGCAGTGTTCAAGTGGACGCGATTTTTCTAGATTTTAAGATAGCCTTCGCAAAGTACCTCATAGTAAACTATTCGAAAGCTGGAAGCACATGGCTTTCATAAATTATCCGGGATTGGATTAAAGATTTTTTGAATGGTCGGGTACAAAGAGTAGTTATATATATGGAGTTAGGTCAAATGCAGTAGAAGTTATTTCAGTTATTCCCCAGGAAAGTGTTAGCGGACCTCTTTTACTATATTCCTACTTTACCTATACGACTTTGACTCCGCACTAGGACTAGTAAGATACGTTTATTTGCCGACGATGCAGTGGTTTACCGTGATACTGAGGACAGAGCGAAATGCTATCCGTCGCTGGTAGGGCCTCATTTAGAATATATTGCAAGTAAATGGGATCCTCACAAAGTTGGATTAATTACCGCATTGGATCGCGTGTAGCGCAGAGGAGCTAGATTTGTGAAACGTTGTTATGATACACTTAGTAGCGTGTCCAAAATATTAGAGCAGCTAGGCAGGGAATCACTCATGGAGCAAAGGTTAAATTATAGATTGAAACTCTTGCATAAATTGGAAGGGAGTTTCTTTAAAGGTGATATTGAATATGAAGATTTAAGATGCCATTTTTTCCACAAAGGATAAGGGATCATAATAACATTGCACAGCCGCAGTAGGGTCATGTTTGGGTTAAAATTAGTCTGGTGTGTATTCACCCCATGGTACACATCCTAGTGGCTTGCAGGGTACATACATTAATGAAATAAATTAAATATAATTCTGGTGTGTATTCACCCGCTGCCACACACCCTAGTGTTGGCTTCTAGGGCATATAAATAAATAAATAAATCAATGAAATACATTAGACCTAACAATTTTTGGGTTAATATGGAGCAAAAAATGTAATGAATGAATATGGCTCTATAAAAAATGATCGCTTTGACGGATTGTTTGATCGCATTCTTTCACACTTCAATTTTTATCAAATTCCTACCAGTAATGATAATGGAATCATAATATAATACTCTTTGCTGACTAAATTATTGCTAGGGATCTTTGTCAATGGACGTCTTAAACACGTTATTTAACCTTTTAAATTAATATTTGGAATCAGTCTCATCATTGAATCAATATATTGCAATGAAGTGCAAAGTCCAGTTTTTTTGCGAGCTTAGTAAATTAAGAAGCATATATGTGTATTAATATATGAATGAGATATTTTTGGAATTTTGGTTTGTGACAAACAAAATATATTAAATGTATAAATAGGTTAAATTTTTATTCCCTAGATAGAATTCTATGCATATAGTCACCATAAAAAAGGCATCTATGAAGCCCATTCGCCTCATTATTTATTGAATTTTAATTTGGCCTGTTTTTCGATTCCATCAATTCACCGAAAACTTTACATTAACGCCACCTTGTACTGATGGATGTGGTTCTTATGTCAATCTATTCTAAAAATAGCACCAGAGTAGATGCATATGGCCAATCAAGGTAATAATTAGTAGATACCATGCATTATATGCCATCATCCCTCTTTTTCTCTTTGCGTAAGCCTGGCAATTAGTGGCGTACAAGGTGTGGCGTTTCAACCGAAATAGTATGCAATTAAAGTATATAAAGATAGCACTCAGGTTTTAATTTGATGCCCCTCAGACGTAGTCGAACGACCTATCACTTGGCTCACAGGTGAACTTAAGTTATGAGATTACAAAATTTAATGTGAACATTAAATGTACGCCAGATGAACACTACTTTTTGTTCGGCACATGGAAAAAGTGATAACTAGCCAAATGAACTCTTTGGAATTCCAGGGATGCAAGTGCAACTACCAGATATGCCTGAATAACAAAACATAAGTACATGATTGTAGGCATGAAGCAATGCACCCTATGCCATCTTCGACGTCAAACAAATTTCGAGAATTAAATGATTTCAATTGGCCAACATGTATCTTACAGCAAAGCAAAGTACATCTTACAACGTATAAATATTTCCTTACTTTCGGTCTTAATACATAGTACGTGACTTAGAGAGTATTCAGCAAATTATAAATGGATTTCATAAGTGGTTTTGTTTGCTTTTACGAAGGCATTTTGGCGTTCTAGGTGACCAGTAATTTTATTTATATTTTCATCTTGAGTTTGCGTTAGTTTTGGGAAATACGGGTTAACATGATTACCTGGAGTTGAGAATGGGTAACTTGGATAAGTGCGCGAGTGCTTACTCCTGTTCTTCAATTGACTCGGATCCATTTCACCCTGCAGCCTCTCCCACTCACATCCATTTCCCCTTTTCGAATTACAACTCCCCCCACAAAACATCCATGGACTCCTCCTCTTCGGCAACACTACAGCCGGCGGCACCACCAGTCTCCTCCTCTACCGATTCCACCCTCAGTGCATCTCCCGTGGAATACGGCGGCACATGACTCGCATCAACTTCTTATAACTTATTCGTTGGCAAGGAGCGCAAAGCCAACCAAGGACGGCGGATGAGCACCCATAGTTGTGGCTTGTGCACATCATCGTCGGCATCTTGCGTCATCATTCGTCCTGATTCCGCACGAGAGTTTACGTGGCGCTCCTCCTTAAATTGGTGTCCTTATCTTTTCCAATGAATCTCTGCGAACCCCAATCCCCGTCTATCCCTGTATTTTCACTTTTCTGCTTCCCTGTTTCCCTCCCTTCACTCAACCTACTACTCTTCATCGGTCCAACTTCCCTAGCATCAGCGTCTGATTCATGTGCCGTTCGCCTAATGCCTTCACGACGTCATTTTGAGAGACGTCGGGATTGGTTTTAAGTACCCGCCGGAAGCGCTCGACGCGACGCTAAGATCACTGACGAGATTACGGGGAGCACACAGGCAGTACATACTTAGTTAATGTAGCCGAGGGGGGCGTCGGCGGAGAGTCGTTACTTTCCTTCCGTTCGTGTTGGGATTCGCTTTGGCGAGCGGTATGCCGCCTCCTGCACGCGTGTGAGCGTGAATGGAAACGGAACGAGGTTTCCCGTGGGGTTGCACAATGGAGAGGGAGATAAGGCCCTGGGGCGAATCGTGGACTTTCAAGCCTTGCCATTTGTTGGAAGACTTCCTATTCTTGTCACTTTCGATTGGAGAATGTGGCTGAAGGAAGCAAATTTAATCAATATTTGGTGCTAATCAAGGCCATAGTTTAATATGTATTCACAATAAGTATGGTTAGAAATAATTTGTTCGAACTCAAGGTCTCTATTCCGCTTACTTCAATTTAAAATGTCATTCATGAGAAAGCAAGTTAATTACTGCTAAGGAATATTTTTTATTTTAATTCATGAATTTTTCCTATTTTCATTCATGAATAAACTCTAGCATAAAAGTACCAAATAATACCATTAAATTTCCCTATGTATGTGCATACGAAAAGTGGTTTTACTTTTTTTCGGGTATTATTAAATTATTAGCGCTGGTTTCGTTTATCGGCCACTTTTTCATTACTTGTATCAAAATTTTAATTTTTTGACAAAGTTTCTGAATAGAGAGTACACATTGGAAAGCGATACCAAGTACTCAAAGTGCATAAACATTTAGTTGGAATTACTGCAATAAAATATATCGCGTGATACGAAATTGTGACAGGACAAGAATGTTCTTTTCCCGGAGGCTTCATGGATACCCAACACCATTTCTCTAGGAGATCAAAAAAACCGCAAAGATTGAAAAGCAAGAACATTAACGTTCTACAAAAATATGCTGCCACACCTAAGGTAATGGGATATAGACCAAGAGGAGAACTGCAGGCTTCTAAACCGTAAAAGACAGGTTCATTAATACTGCGCCCAAAAGACACCTGAAATTCTAAAGGTATTTCTACAGAATGGAAAATTACAGAATCAACTAAAAAGCTATTCAAGATAATGAACTAAAGAGGTTAAATTTAACTGACTAATAGGAATTTATGAAGACCAACACGAATGGAAAATCACAGAAAACATCATACCAATCATCAAACCTATAGAATATAGAAAAACATAACACAATTTTACAGAAATATCTAAAGAGAATACTTGTTAAATAGAAGAATGCAGAGCATAGGGAGAGTTTGAAGCAGAGTTTTTAGGAAGATATAAAAATGAAAACTACCAAGCTAGCTAAGAATTTGAACTGAGCTCATTTTATGGGAGAAGATTAAGTATAATAAATATTTGTGATCCATAAATGTAATGCTCTATAACGGTTTTCAAAAAACTTTTCAAAAGTAGTTACCGAAGGTTTAATAATGGATTAGTTGTAATGTAAAATATTTATGCACTCTAATTGTTTCATATTAATACCATACCGTCACATACGTGTCAATTAAAAAGCATTTTTCTCATTTAGTCACTAATTAGGGCTAGGGGCAATTTATTCAATTAGCACTCCAGAAAATTGCTGCAGAATAGGCCAATTAGTCATTTTGAAAACCGGCTTTCTCATATTTGAAATAACCATGTTAGTGGTCAAGAAAATTTTGCATGAATACTTCTTCACTTCTTGCCTTCACCCTTTCAAATTCTATCCCATTCATTCACACCCTATTCCTATTCTCACCGCCTCCCATTCATCTCTAATTAGCTTGATTAGCGACAAATGAAATTATAGGGCAATTTCGCTCCTGTATGACGCTAGATCTAGCGCAGATAGCTTCCCCATTTACCGTTCCTGTGGGCACTTCCGTCTTGAACGACCCCAGCCGATCCGGCGGCCACCCGTTAGACTGGCGGCGAGTATTCCCGCCTACTAACCGGAAGGAAGGTCACTTGATCGATTCACTCCATGGTCATGCGTGTGGATGCTTCATCCTCTATTAAACCTAATAGGATGCCTAAAATGGTCACCCCGTTTTAATTGCCCTTGCACTCATTGAGTATCGTGGAAAATTTTCCTGTTTCCCAAGCTATTAGCGCTCAATGCCTCTGTTATCTCGACTATCTATTCGCCTTATCATTAGATTTCGAAGGGTCCGAGATTTTGTGACCTATGGATCAACTGAAATATGCGTTGCACTCATGACTAACCCGATGAGAACTTTTTTTTATTTCGTGATTGGTCTTTCTTGACATGTTTCGATAATATTTCGCTCCATTTTTCCAATAAAGTTATTACAATGGTTCCCATTTTACGTCTTCACCAGAGTTTCCCTCCGGTGACGGCTCAATTAAACTGATAACAGTGTGAATAATTTTATATGCACATCGCATATCCTCTTCTCTGGGGGTATAAATAGAGGAATATTTCATACAAAGGGCAACCACCAAAAGACGAAGTAATCTAATACACACGTTCGTCAACTTTTGGAGCCGTTATTTCAAAACTGGCTCCGATAATTAGGTTATGTTTTGAGCGCTACACACTAAAACCGTTCCCTGAATGAATAAGTCATCCGACGTAATCACAAAATCTCATTTTCGAAACGTCCAAATGCACGACAAGAGAGCAAATGTAGGCTTTCCGTGACTAATTTTCCTTTATTAATTAGTCAATTACTATTAGTCAACGTCTGTGCCCACACATATTCTATTCGGTCACATGCCAAGTCATCTGCTTTTCTTTCAACGTTGCTACGTGCATCTATGTGGAAGTTGGTAGCAATTAACTCTCCGCGAATAAGTATCCCGCGACTTGACATATTTGTGTCTATCCCCAAATGCCACATTTCCTACTTTTTCTCCCGCCACGTGTTTTCCAAACATTTCCATCTTACCTTTCGGCACAGAATGCATGCTATGCTAATTTCGTAAATTGGTTTTTCATTCTCAGTTTTCGTATTTTCCCGATAACAAGATTACATTTTCCCCATGATATCCGGCCTGCTCACATCACTCCTCGGAACGATATTAACTCGTGACGGCAAAATTATATTTTCCGACAAATTCCATGCAGGCACGGAAATGGGCTCTCAGGGGAGATGGATGGGCACATGGGGCAGGCCGCGGGGGGGCGGCTAGGGGAAGGAGCAATCGGGATTGGGGCTGCCCGCGTGCGGCGAGGGTGTCGGGAGGTGGGGCGGGAGTACCGTCACCTGCGGTGGAATGGGAAAAAGAGAAAATTAAATCAAATGCAGTGTGTGTATGGGTGCGAGAGAAGGGAGTGGGGGCTATTGGGGGAGGAGGGAGTGTGGGACGAGCGGGCGGACTGGGTATAATAAAAAAAGGGCACCTTTCACCTTATAATTGGATCCCATCCGTCTACCTAATCTCTCCTTCTTCACTCATTTGAGCGGCTGAGTCGTGGTGTTGGAACGGGCATGGGAGGAGGATACTACTCGGTCGAGATGGGTAAATCGGAGGGGGGGGTGGTTATACGGGGCGTCGGAAGAGGGAGGGAGGATGCGAGAGGGTGGGAGAGCGAAGGGAACGCCAGCTGCGAAGAGTGGGGACATGGGGGAGACGGGGAGACGAAAGGGTCTTCTCCCCCTGTCCGTCCGACATATGCGCCGTCTCGCCTTAACCCCCTCCCCCACGTGCTCATTTCAACCCTTGACCCACACACACACACCCGGCGCCTTTCCATCCCCCACCCCCAATGATGCTCTGCGTTTCCCTTGCACTCCCCCCCACACGGTCAATCCGCCTCTTCCCGACCCTCCTCTCCTTTGGCGATCTCTCTCGTCATTTCTTTTCTCCCCGCCTTGTTCACCCGTTTTTGTCGTTTTTTGTCCTTTTCCCCCTCGATCTCCTTCCCGCGCCTCATCCACCACTCGGGTCCCTAAAAAGAGAAGTGTCCGCCGCTCCTCAGGGTGTGCGTTGGTGTGCGGAATAGGGAGGATCCCGCGGCGAGAAGAGTTGGTCGTCGGAGTGGGGGGGGAGAGTCCACAGTGTCGCCATTCTCCCTCCACCTCCTTTCGCGCACTCCGGTCCTCTCCCGATCCCACCGCATCCCATCCGGCGTAATGAAGCCATTTGTCAGATACCACGCAGCAGCCTCCCTCTCCTTCCCTGCAAAATCCCTCTTCCGACCTCACCCCACCTCCACGCCTTTCATTTACCCTTTCCCCCCTTTCTTTTCGACTTACCAGCGCCCGCTCCGTTCCCTAGGTCGACGCATCATCTTCTACTCCGCGGAAATCGTAAACTCCTTCCCGCTAGGTCGGTGAAATGTGAATTGTTCTCCGTTGGTTTTGTCGGTTAATGGTTTCAATGGGATTGTGTTTCCTGTGCTAAATTGTTAAATGGACCCCAAAAATAATTGATAAAAAACATTCTTTTAATTAACAAAATTGACGGTCAGATTTGACTTCTCTCGTGTTAATGAATTTAAAATATAAGAGTTGATTGCACTATAACGGCAGAGAAGGAGGCTAAGTACCAAGAACTTAGAGGTTACCCTTTCGTTCTAAAAAATGGATTTTTCGAGCTACGACATTGGAGATGGGAGATGTTGGCAAGATCTATTGCAGACCATGTAGAATCTTGAAATTAGGGTGACGTTTATAAAGTGATCGATGCAGCTAGAACTTTTTTACCGTGACTCAAAATCGTGAGTCATAGCTTTAAATTTTAAACTTTCCCGAAGAATTAAATTTATAATTTTATTAATTGATATCCAAGGGAGATGGGTAAAATGTTATGTGACACATATCTTATCCAAATCTTTAAAATAATATTTCAGCTTTTCTTTCCATTTACAACGATTTCTAAATGTACTAACAATTTGTCTAACCATCCTAATTTGTCATCAAATTAAAATTAATTTAATACTAATTTTTTTTAATGTTTAAGAAGTTACTTGGAGTTAGCAGTGTCACAGTTATCGTTAGATTTTAAAAGCCAGTTTTTATTTTCGTTCATCATGCCTCCATTGCACTAGTTATTGCTACATACTTAAGTATAAAAGCATAAACTGTCTGTTATCTATAGGTATGTTTTGTCGATTAGTTATAAAAAAACTAACTAAATCCTTGCATGCTGCAAACAAATAATGGTAAACTTCGCAGCTTGGATTTTATGTTGAATTTATTTTTGGGCTAAAAAAATGTTTTATCCTTTAAGTAATATCTGATTAATTGGAATAAATTCTGTGGAATTTCAACCTCTCACATTTTCTAGAAGCTACTTCCAAGATATATGTAGTCTATCGTTAACAGCATGTACTCCTGACGTACTCTAATAATCGAAAGTGCCTTTTCTCCATAGCTCTATGATTTCTTGTGAAATTATCTGGAGAAAGTACAACTCAATGTACTTAAAGGCTATCAGAGCTCAAAATATTATTTACAGCAAAATGATTTGATGTAGCAGTTTTTCCAAAGGAAAACATAATTTATTTTCTCTAGGCCACGTCCAGATCTCTCCGTTTATGTTTTGAGCTCTTGTAATACTTAATTAACCGCTGAAATGAACCCTGATTTGCCTCTTGATTATTCGCCTAAACCTGTGTGGATAATTTTATGATTTTTACGTCAATATTTTCATTCTTATTAGATCACCTCTACATCCACTACATGAAGGAGTGAAGACTCGACTGCAGTCTGTCAGAATTGAATTTATGCTTTTTTGTCACTGCTAGACTATGAGTCCGTTCTTCTTTCAAGCTGTACTCAAACGAGTCTTCGTTGCCGGAAGCATTAGGTTTCGCTAAAACAATACGGATTATATTCCTTTAGTAACGAGGAATGATGCTGTTTTCCGATGCCGTCCCATGTTCCCGGAGTCTCCACGTTCCGTATACGTAACGGAAGAGTATCACTATATGCATGCAAAAACTCGCCGACCACAGCTCCTTTGTATCCTTCGGCTCTTTACCCCGATCGTGTTAGCTCTTGACATTTCTCTTGCGGCCGAGATTACGGACGCCCTTGGTGAGCTACTGCGGTTTCTAGAGAAACGGAAAGATACGTTCTCTGAAATACTCCTTCCATGAGAGATTCTTCTTCTGCGTCAAATGAAATTAGTCTCGCTAGAGATCGTTAAGTGATCTATATTCCTAGTATATATATATATATATATATATATATATATATATATATATATATATATATATATATATATACTATATACATATATATACTATATACATATATATATATATATATATAATTATATATATACTATATATATATATAATTATATATATATATATATATATATTATATTATATATACCCTCACTCTGCCATTTTCTTTTCCTTTTGGTTAATCATGATCAAAGAAATAAATAATATATAGCATTAATCAAATGGATTAGATAAAAATTGAATAAATTAATGTGTAGAAAAATGATAAAACTAGGATTTTTCAAAAGCTATTTACCTTTATCTTTGCATTTAGGCAACGGTAGCATAATCTTCATTTGTGTTTGCGTCATCCATCTCCTTGGGAATTTATTGTTAGAACGTGTGGCAAATATATTTTTTTAGGAAAATGAAATTGATCCACTACAGATTATTAATCCAATTGCAAATTTGCCTATGTAATTCCCTTTTCGCAAAACATGTTAATATTTAGCAGGTTTTATTTTAAGATTAAGCGTATCCTGAATTTTTTCTGGAAGTCGTGAATTAATAAATGGGAGTGCAGAAGAGCAGTGTTAAAAATATTGACATTATACGTATGACTAATGGCAATATAATATCTTAAAACATTTTAAATCACAGTCATTTCTACGCAAATTTTCGTGTTAAAATAACAGAACATTCGGATGATATTTTCTATTTGATCACTTACGAGAATTAAATGGCATTGGTGTTTCATTGCCTTGACGTTGAATTGCGCACGTAGTCGCCATGATGCCCGTTGGCTTAAAAAAAAGGCAAATGGGCAATGCTGCATGTATTTTCATTTAATTGTGAGCTATACTGTTCCAACATATCATCCGTGTTTACCTGAAATGAATGTCGGATCAACCTTTTCATCTACGACGACTTTCAATCTCTGGGTTAACATTTGTTTAGTTGACTAAATTCATTTTTTTTATATTTACTTTATTTCAGAGATCAATTAGGTATGAAGTAACTTTTGACAAAACTGGTATGAATTTATAACTGGTATATATTTTATAATTATTTATATAAAACTGGTATACTGGTGGGAATACATTTCATAATTTGAACGAATTTTCAGTGGTCATTACTCTAAGTATTATAGTACCGCTTACATTCATGTAAAACGTAAATAGCACGGATTATAACTTAGGAAATGATAAATTCCAAAGAACTCGTGGACAGTGGCGCCTCGCGCACGACTACGAATGCATGTGACATTGTATGTACGGTATTTCGTCATAACATCTAGTTCCTTTAAAAGCCCCAAAAATTTCAGAGTTTAAGAGGACGCCTCGGTAGCTTAAGTGGCTAAAGCACTCGACCGGATATTGAGGGATCTGGGTTCGAGTCCCAGTCAAGGCGAATGATTTTTACGCTCTGAAATTGTTGCATTAGGAAATGATGTTTACCTTTTGATTGAAATCTATATTTTTGCTCTCTGAAAGGCCACTGCTCGGTGACTCATGAGAGATCACTTCGACACTGGACGTTATTTAGATTTTGACGAGGCGTTTGATGTATTATTTCCTCGAATTTTTATGGGTACTTTGAATTTCACCCAAACGTCACATAACTGCCTTCTTTTCGGGATGCGCATCATTGAGTCTACTGTTGATTGATGCCCCGCTGAGTGATCATTCTCGCTCCTTCCGTCTTATTCATTGGACACCCGTCTTTCTCCTCCGTTCCCCTCTCCCTATTCTACTCACTCTTGCCACTTCCCCCCGTACATCTCTCTTCTCACTCATTCGAACGGCACAATCCTACAATCAATCATTACCACTCTTGCCTTTGCAGAGCACGCATCCGACTCCCCCTTCATGCAAACCCCCATCCTCTCCATCCCCCACCCCCAGCGTCCAAACCAAATGCGAGACATGCATAGCCACGTGAGGTAGGGGAACGAGGCCCCAAGGAACGAATATCGGGGCACCGACGCTCCCTGTTTCTCCACCACCGACAGATTTGGTGCACAACACTCCACCCTTCATAATATTAGCCTAACGCTTCTCACAACAACACAAACTCCCAACAAAAACCTCGTATCTAGCTATAAAATTCCTTTTACGATTCAATTTAAGGTAACAAGTACGTATCTACGCATTTTTAAGCAAAAAATAGGCGCATAAAAAGAAAAGGGTAAGTTAATGATAAAAATAGATATCATCAACGAATGCTCGTAAATGGATAACAGTCGATAAATTCCTATGTTGAATAAAATAAGTTGAGTTACGTTACGGAATGGGTAGAAAAGACGGTGTGCCGAAAGCAATAAATTGGAACACAGGGGCGGTTACTTAGCATCAAAGAGATACCCTGGGAAACCGGAACGTCTGGACAACCCACTCCCACCCCTGGGATGGAGCGGACACCACTCTGTGTCGCAGCAGTGTAATCCTCTCCATCACCGACGCTCAACACCAGCTCAAGCCCCATTACCCCAACTCTGTTTAGATACTCTTTCACTGTAGGAATGCTCCTTTGCCCTCCACCCGGCCCTCACCGCTCATCTCGCCCGCCGTCGTCTCAACATCCATCAATCCGCCATCTTTTCCCACCCGCCCCGCCCTCCCCCTCGACTCATTCTCCCTCCCACCCCAGTCCCGCTTCTCTTCGCCGACCATTTCTTCTCCATCATCCCCCATCACCGACCGCAGAAAATGATTCATCGCCGTCGAGCTCTGCAAGAAAACCATCTCGAGAATTCGGTGGGGCTGAATGTAGGGAGGAGGAGGAGGATAAGGAGGAAGGAGGAGTAGGGAGGAGGTGGGGATGGAAGGAAATGTACCTCGTGCACTGCATCGGCCAAGGAAATTGAAAACTTTGAAGGGTCGGATGGGGAAGGGGAGGGTGGAAAGATGTGGATAGGGAGGTATTGCTCACAAAAGAGCTGGGCACATTGCCAAAGGAGTCTGGACCTCCCGCCTGAATACTAAGGTGAATCCTCTTTTAAATAACACGGGGATGAAAGAAGGAGATTAAGAGTATCAGTGACGTTTGAACAAAAAGTCCTCCCTTTTCTATCTCAGATGATTTTAGAAGAAAGGTATACCTAAGAAGGCGAGGTATGCATCTACAAGCGAATTTCGTTTTGGGCAATTTCTTGTGAATTTTACTGGGTATTTTAATTTCAAGTTTCCATTACTCATGTTTATTCAAGAACACGTTTTTATTAATACAGATGCCCACTCTGCATCATCTTTTATCAATTAATTTCTTTTTTCTTCCTCTTTCTTACTGGTAGACATTAAATGGAAGAATAACGTCAATTATGAGGTGTCTCACGATTTTACTCCGGTTATTGGCTTGAATTGACAATATTTTTGCCAGAATTCGAACTAGCGCCTTCAGGTTGAAGGTAGATTCCTTCAAATTTTGCCACCTCTGTGAAGCCATTCCATCTTTTTCCTGTCCTCTGATCTGTTATTTTCGGTGGTAACTTTTCCGCGGCCTATGCAATGGATATCCGTCTTCTAGGTTGACATTTTTCGGAAATAGGAACAAGGAAAATCCAAGGCTCATCAAAACCACCCCGCTGAAGCCATACCAAATGAACAGAAATTTTAAATCATGTCCATGGAATTTGTGAAAGGAAATATAGAAATTTATAAAGAAGCTGCAGTATATTATTCAACTTTTCAAATAGATAGTGGGGAGCCAGAGAATAAAATGGCATAACTTTCAGATTTAATTTGTTCAATGCACATCTCTCTAATCAGAGTACTGACATGATGGAACTTTTCCATACGTACACGAAGATGATGTTAATACTTTTCAACGTAAGTGCTAGATGTACTTTTTAAGATAATACTTTTCAAGATAAGTGCTTTTATCTCTGTAATTCATGTTTTGGGCTCAAGAATTAAAGAGAAGTTCGATGGGTATAGTTTAATTTGTAATGTTATCCGACGACGTGTTTATGGAAAGTAGATATCTGTAGTTTAACGAGATTTTATTGAGGAACGCTCACTTTTACACCTGGAAACCTTACATTTGGAATGATTAATCTTCTTTTATATGGACGTTGAGAAATAATTTCAAGGGAAAAATGATGTGATTTATCTCAACCTCCCATTTCTACTGGCTCTCTGTAATATATATGCCATTTATCTGTCCATATTTAATGCTAGATGTTTTCTAAGAATGTGCTCCGTGACCAATGATGAGATTCCCTCTTGATAACTCCCCTCAACGATTCGTCTCCCACCGATCACTCCACATTATGTCCCCTCTCCTTCATCCCTATGAGCTTAGATCCCCAAACCCTTGTTATACTCGCTCCAAATCCTCATTTTTCCCACTCTCGGTGGGATGGTATATAAACATCGCTTGAAGGAGTACGGAGGAAAATAATAAGTGGATCTCCCCCTTACCGTTCCAACCCACCTCCCATACCCCAGGGGTCTCAGACGCGACCGTCTTTTTTGTTATTCCTTCGCGCAGGCGTGGAAAGTGATGGGATGGGGAGAGATTTGTTTCCCATTTGCTCCAGATATTGACGAAAAACGGGATTTTTTAATATCTTAAGAATTGTAACTAAATCTTCAATATTCCTCTTTTGGGGTCTGGTTTCTTTGCGTTCCAGATTTACTGCTTGTGATATGGTAATTCTATTAGGGTCCCTGAACAATGTCGGTGATGGAGAAAAAGACCATGGTAGTAAAAATTGCTAAAGAAAGGGCTAAGACATTAATTTCATGAGATAATCGGAGATTTATAATCCGGTTCAATGTTTCCTTCCAAGGTTTGTCCCTATTGTAACTTCGGAAGAAAATTATTAATCTAATAACTACCTCAAGTTAGTTTTTTCATATTAACAGGAAGATTCGCCCAAAATGAAAAACTTTCCTGCGTATTTTCTGTCGAGGCAAGCTCTGTTATGATCTTCCTGTAAGTCAGTGTTAGATAACTGTGGTATAAATTCTTAGTATTTCGTTCATTTTATGCGCATGAATATTTCTGTTAATTCGACTTTAAAATGTTTATATGTACATAAATACACACACATGCGCACCTTTTAGACACCACGTAAGACATGAGCATTTCATATAGTGAAAGAAGGAGAAACAGCCTTGGAGGTAAAGGTACAAAAATCCGTGAATCGTCATTTTAAATTTATTTAATTCGACATTGTATTAATTTAAGTAGCTTGATGCTTAGCAGAGGAAAGGCTTACTCATCCAATTAAGTAGAGTGATAGCAGGAATCCTCACCCCGATGATGTCATGAAATATAGTGGCGGGCGGGAATTTCTTATTCTTTCATGGGGCAGAGTTACGACTTTGGCAATGAAAACTTAATGGATGACACATAAAAAAAATATAAAGCTCGAGAGTCGAGCAACTTTCACGCAGAAGATTTCATGTACAATCCACATAGAGACCTTGAGTTAAGGAAAAATAAATATGTGAACAGTAAATATTTTTATTGTTGATGATCTAGAAAGTATTCTTGTTTTTGAAGTTTATTTCTACGTTCCACATTCGTTCAGCTTGCCACATTTCGACCCTCTGATTATGTATACAATTTATACCGTAGCCTTCATTTCTGTATTTGTAGTCTTGAATATGTTAACGTCAAAATATTCCTAATACATTTAATGTTTCATCGCCTTTTATCGTGTTATCTTTTTGAAGTAATTTTTTTAAATTTCCAATTTCAAATTTTTAAAATAGTATTGAAGCTTTACGTATGGTATACATTGTTCTTTAGTTATTCCAGAAGGTCTCTTAAAGTACGTTTTCAGAGTCTTGAAACTCGTCTGTTCATGATACCACTTTTATATAGGTCATTGTAAAGTTTAAAATGTAATCAAAATATGAAGTGGCGGAGGAATAATCCGAAGGGATTATTCCTCCGCCACTTTATATTTATTTCGTGGATGAACGAGTAGTTTGTATTTTAAAGCATAAGGATTGCCTGGCATGATTGCGGAGTATAAGAGCGGTATCTACTTATGTAAATCCTTCGGAATACGCGAGAGGAAACATTGTGATTACTATCAATGGTCATTACACATGTAAAATTTTTTATATTTACATATTATTTCTTATAGTTTACATAATATATTATAAAGGTTAAAAAAAGGCGTTGCATGGAAATAATCCTGTGTCACTTCATTCTAAAATTATTCCAAATGCAAAAAAACAGTTTTGAAATGTAACGTTATTAATGTGATTTCTGTGCACATTTATTGCAGTTATTTTTTTACTTTAAAATACATATTTTTAATAAAAAATTAAAGTTTTCCAATTAGAATCAAAATTATAGATTGTGTTCAACAATTTTAAATCTGGCAAAAAGTAAAAAAGTTGACAAAAGTGACAATTTACTGAAAAACTTTACTTTATGTACATCTTTGTTTTGGTAAATATAAAAAAATTCCTGTGTCAACCAAGCTACTATATACGGGGACTTAATTACGGTTTAGTAGCAAATTAGTGTAATTCGAGAAAGCCATTGTGTACGCTTTTGAAAGCCTACTCCATTTTGTGGACAATAATATATTCCAATCGATGTACAAAGTTAAGCGTATAATTAGAAGAAAAGTAAGCCATCAGTTTGGCACAATTAAATCGGCACTTTTCCGACAAAATACAGAAGAAACATTATTGCAATTGGTGGCTGTTTGCAAAATAATTATGATAAAAATAAATTTTATGGGAAAGAAATTAACTTCACGAGGCGAAAGGCATTGTTGAAAGTAATAAGAGTGAATGGGTTGTGCATATACTAACACTGAGATTGAGTATGCATTGGACATAATTGTCGGAAAAATGGGACATTCAATTGAGGCATAGAAGTGTAATGAAAACTTAACAGCTATGGATAGAATAGTATCCATCCTTAGAGAAGAAAAGATATGTTCATTCAATCAATATTCGATTATTAGGAATATATTAATGGATTTTGTTTCATAGAAGATGTTTCATAAGTTGAAGGCGGTATTTCGTCTTTCCGTTACGTCCAACACAGAATCTTGTAGAGTAATGAAAACCGAATATAATTATTCCAAAATATACGAACAATAATTAATTACGAGTATTTCCTTTTATTGGAGCCCTGTCTCATTCAGGGTGAAGAGTGTGAAAGATACTTTGTTGACGTTCTCGGTAGAAACTAATTAACGACTTCGTTTTGAAGAGTATGAAATAGGGAAAAATTATTTTAAGCTTAATTTTACTTTTTTTGAGAGAAATGAACTATTTCGGAGAACTGCCTTTCCTTTTCGAAAAGAGATTTTGATGGAAGTTGATTGATTGCCACCGTTTCGAAGTGTTTAAACTTGGTTCCTTGATGATGCATGATTAATAATTCCTGGATTGTGAATATATTTTCATTTGTGTGTTTCAGTTTTTTATTTTATTTTTTTGAGTTTTCTTCATTCACTGCAAATGAATAATCTTTAAAAATACTCAGGATGTTCATTAAAACCCATATATATATATATATATATATATATATATATATATATATATATATATATATATATAGTGCAATCAACTTTAAATATTAAAACATAGCAGCTGTAGTTCAAGTAGGTATATAAGAATCTATGAGTAATGGTAAATTATTAGCAACAAATGAATCAAACTGGTAAGCATTATTATGTATTGCACTCAGACGGTTCTTTCATTATCCAGAGGACCTCTAAAAATGATCGATGTATTAGCACTGGAGCAATGGCTGAGAAAATGTTAATACAGTATTTGGTTTTATTCAAGGGCAATTATTTTATAAATTTTAGTCAGTTTTAAGCAGGTCATTCTTCTTGCACTAGAATTTTAATGTGAATTTGCCACCATATGACCACTAATTTGTGTGAATAAATATTTGTCAACACTCACGCATTACTAGTTAGTCATTAGCGATACGCATGCCTTTTATTGTAAAATTAATACCATTAGTACATTCCTACTTAGGATTTTAACGGTGGGATGTCTGATTCTCTACTCTTCTTGTCGTTGCCTGCTCCTTATGCTCAGCAGACTGAAAATTTCGGATAAGAAAGGAGGCCTAATAATGCAGCATTATTGAGTCCTGGATCATATAAAAGTTTATTTTTTATTTGGATTTATAAAGTTTTACTTTGCCATTATTCATTAAGAAAGGGGGAGCGGTGCTCGACTCACGGCGTCTTTACACTACCTTAAGAGGCACCAAAAATGTGTGAATTTTGATGTAACAGACAGACCTAGAGACTACAGGCATCGTAATAAACGGTAATGTGGTCACTTATTACCAAGGGGTATGAAGTTCACAAAGGAGAGGTTTAGTTATTTAATGCAGTAATAGCTCCACCCTCAACGATAAAAACAAATCCTTTGAATGAAATTATTTTGTATAGATACAGTTGTGAAATATTTTAACAGATGACTGCTATTATTTTTTATAAAACTTATTTCTAGCTTATTGATATGCGATACATAAATTAGGTCTTTACAAAGAGTTTAATCAAAAGGTGAATTTTTAAAATGTTTTACCAGAGTTAAGTGTTATGCTCCAATTTAACTGGAAAAACAAGGCGGCAAAGCGCCACTAAGTCATTATTTATTAAGTGTTTCCGGTAGCCTTTGTTGATTACAGAATCCTAACTGGAAGGTCGAAAGCATTCGAAGAACTGCGGCCTTCGTTTATCCATTCGCTCTTTTCACGAGCACATTTTCGAAGGCCTCCGACGCCCACCCTCTTCAGCTACCAATACCAATATTATCCCTCGCCCACCCTTCCCCCTTTGAGTCCTTTCTGCTCACTTCGCCCACTTATTAAGCCTTCATTTGCTATTCCCTTTCTTTCTTCGTCCACTTAAAGTATTTTCTCCGCATTCTCCCAGAAAGTCTATTTCTCATGTTTTTCTTCTGCTCTACTCTTTCCCAGTCGTTTTCTCCCTTCTTCTTCATTCACTGTCGTTAAGGATCTGCTGGTGGCTAGATATTCTCGTTCTTGTTCCCGTATATAGTAGTTTACGGTACTCCAATTGCATCGTTCTCTCCCCCTTCCTACCTGGTTGGGCAAGTCGATAGATGCACCAATGCAAAACCACCGATCTGGTCTTTACCGCACTGAAGGAACTATCATCTGAATACTCCTTAAAAGTTTAATTTTACCATTGTATGGCATTTTTATGGTGGACATTTTTTGATCTGTTAAAAACATAATTATTTTTAGTTATATTGGGTTGATTCCCCATCTTGAGTTATTTTCCTTGTTGAGTCCAACTGGGGATGGGGATGGCACGGTGGCTAACGCAATGGTTGCCCACCCAAAGGGTTCGAATCTCGGTGGCGATAGATATTTTTCAGTGTTATCTCGATCCTTACCTGAGGAGCTCTGTGGAGTGCACTTTGAGTGAGCTCCGTCTGGTGGGACATTAGGCTGCGGACCGCTTGGCGCCTTTCTTTAAGATTAGGCTAATGCCGACGCTGGGTTTCTCTCCTACCTTCATTCTTTCCTGTACATCCCTATTGGCGTCTATCGCCTCACATAAAAACTACTACATCAGTCCGGCTCTCAATCACCTAAGGTAGAAAATATGCCATGAAACAATCAAATACTCGTCGATGCCAGAAGAGTTATGCACTCAGACTGGAAAAATTAGAGTGAGCATTATCCCTTAGATAAAATGCCGTGTCTGCTAAAAAAAATATTTCTTATGAGCTAATATTTTCTTACATATGTATATACCATCGTCGATATATTTCCTTATCCTAGAGACCTCCCAAAGTAGCATATACTGAGCAAACTCATCATGAAAATATAGTAAACATGGAATCGCTCTCGTAAACCTATCCTTTTAACTAAAATCTAGTGTTTTTGGCAAATCCTCATCGTCAGTTATTGCGGTTTTCATGTACTCAAACCTCATTTTAGCCAAAACCCTGCCTCATTCCTTTATAGGACATATGCAAACAATGCATTTACTTTGAACTCACTAAAGAATGGGTGAGGTCACTTCCTGGTTCATCGTATTTGAAATCAATCAGTATAAATTCATTGAAAAAATAAAGAAAAGCTGCGCGTAATACGTTCTTTCTGATGAAAACCCAGTTGAAACAAGTTCCTGGAATATCTTCCCTTCAAATGATTCCTCGTAAACTGGTTCGTATTCCGTATTTGGACTGATTTTGAAAACATACAAATTGGAGGAACGTATCCTGGGTTCGGAAATCGATCGGAAACTTTTCCAAAAGTAACAGTATGCCACATTTAACTGGTTTTAGTTTACATAGATGGATCAATATTAAGATAAATCTGGACGCTGATTTTTGCTGCTAATTCCTCCACAAACGAGTACTCATTAGAGCAAATAGATGAAAATTAATGAGAAAATCAAAGCTTTGAGGGGAAATTTAGGTATTTAGGACATCTGTAACATGGGTAATTCTACGGATATAAAATCAATGTGCATAAACCTGACCGAATCGATTTAACAGATTTTATTGCATAGAAGATTTGAGTTTGAATTCAAGGAAGTGGTGCAGTTTATTGGACTAATCTGAAAGATACGGTTTTCCTGTATTCACCATTGAATCTCATCATATTCGAAACTGTAATGAAAAAGGTATACTGCTGATCTGATGTCTCGACATTCCCACTAAGTTTAACTTTTTATTTTCATGGAAAGCCTGAATCACGGGTCATTCTCCACATATTTTAACAAAATAATAATTCTAAATGTCAAGGTTAAACTAGCAGTAACCGGGGGATTTTATTTTTGGGAATCATTTTGAAGAATTAGCATTAGATGGGTGGATATGGTTATGCAGAATACTACCAAAGAAATATAAATTTATTTTAAGGTATTTTAGCTTGATTAGATTGATCAAGTGCTATTTGGCAGTGAAAAATATAAGATTTTAAAAGTTGAAACTTTGAGATATTATAATAGTTTCACAAATATGTTTAAAATTTGCAACAGATGCGTGCTGAAAACAAAATATTTGCTCTTCGGACTTATTTTTGTTGAAAAGTAAAAAAAATTATCCATTAAAATCTCCTATTCGCTAAATAAATGGATAACATCATTATTCTCGTTTCCCTTCCATAAATAACAATATCAGCAAAATTGAAATTGTCTCTTTGGCAATTCCAATTGAGGAATAACCCCCGAGCTCAAGCTAACGTTCAGTGACATCCGTCGAAATTGAATTCAATATTCGCTAATTATTCCGCGAAAATAGTGTAAAACATTTCATCGACAACCAAAGATAGACCAAAACGTTTTCCTGTAAAAGGAGACCTGGTACTGATATAATAAATAAGCCGAAAATGGAGTTTTTTAAAGGTCTATACATACCATCACAACAAGAGGTCAGGACATGTTCCTCCTCATCTTCAAAGTCTACCATGAATTTAGCCACTTCGAGTATAATGAAACGTTTTTACTAGTTTGTTATGAATTATTCCCCTTTATTAGTCACTTTTAGTTACCGTTTACCCTCTAATTTAACTACAATGACATATTTGTAAGCGGTGATGGATAAGTTCCATCGTGAAGTATGTATAATGCTATTATAACCAGAGTGAAGGAATGAGACGGCCTTTAGTGTAGATATAAGTTTCATAAAGATAGCAGGGGATAACAAAATTTCATTATATGAAAATATGAAGGATATTTAAAACTAACCTATTTTTTAGGACAATAAACTTAAAATTGTTTAAAAGTAAAAAAAATGTAAAAGAAATTGAAGATCCAATTTCTCCGGGATATCTTCCGCGTAGGTATATTTTCTAAGACGGCAGTTTCGCCAGCATTGCACTCGGCGTCTTAAAGTCAAAAGTGGCTGATGCTGATTTTCGCCCATCTTAAATAGGCGCCCCCGTCCGAATTAAAATTATTTTTAAAAATTGTAGGAGCCAAGAAAAAATGAGCCCCTTCTTCAGCTATTAACAATATTAGAGGTAACTGAGAAAAAGTTCTCGGGATTTGGGATTTGAAAATAAGGGTCTGTTCAAAAAGTATCGCGGATTTTGAATTTTGGTGGGTTACGTATATACGTATTTGATTTTCGATTTTTCTTGGCGTTCTCTATGGTACTTATGTCTCTCCCTTATGCCGAAAGGTTCAGCAATTTTGAATGTTCAGTTAATTGTTGACAGCTGTTTTGCTTGGACTTGTTTTAGCTCGTCTTTGATTTTTGCCTGTTCCAAAAAATAGATCAAAGAATCTGTATCAAATTTTGTCTGAAAAACGAAATGAAGTGCACGGACGCATTTGAAATGTTGATTGTGGAGTATGGAGAAGCTACCTTGGAACGAAGCAACGTTTATCGGTGGTACAAAATGTACTCAAAGGGTCGAGAAGATGTGAACGACGAAAAACGCGTCTGAGGCCCGGGCACGTCAACAAAAGGCGAAAACATGGAAGTGAAGAGAATAGTGTCGGCCAATTGTCGAACCACCGTTAGTGAAGTGGCTGAGGATCTTAACATATCAATTTGCTCGTGCCATTCGATTTTTACCAATGATTTGGGCATGACACGGGTCACTCCAATTCGTACCAAAATTGCTCAAATTCGACCAAAAACAGCAATGCATTAACATTACTAATGAGGTGTCCGCGACAACCCAAATATGCTCCAGAGGGTCACAACTGATGACGAATCATAGGTTCATGGTTATTACGTGGAAACTAAAGCTCAATCATCCCAATGGAAGCTGCAGCACGAGCCAAGACCGAAAAAGGTGCACGGAGTTCGGTTGAATATGAAAGTTTTGTTAAGAGTTTTCTTCAATTGCAGGGGCGTGTTGCATCATGAGTTCCTGCCCCAAGGTAGAACGGTAAACAAGTGATATTACCTGCAAGTTATGCGACATTTGCGCGGAGCAACCCGTCACAAACGCCAGGATTTGTTGAAACACAAAATTTGGCTTTTATACCATGACAACGCCCCTGCTTGTGCGGGAAGTTAAGGCTAAAAACAATACGCTAATGATGCTGCAGCCACCATATTCCCTAGATCTGGCCCCCAGTGACTTGATGTTCACGAAACTGAAGAGGCCCATGAAAGGACGACGCTACGCTACGGTTGACGAGATGAAGACTGCATCGAAGGAGGAACAAGATAAAAAAAATGATTTTATTGAAGTACTTCAAGGATTGGAAAAAACGTTGGCAGATGTGTCTGATATCTAATGGGGATTATTTTGAAGGGAAAACAATAGACATTCTAGTATAAATAAAAAAAAATTTGAAAAAACACAAAAGTCATGGTACTTTTTGAGCAGACCCATGCACTAAATCGCACGCAGTCAATTATTCATGTGACATCATTTTTCCACATGATTCTATTATTACCAAATTAACTCGGTATTTATTTCCAGTTTCATTTAAATCCTACATTATCCACAGCTTGCAGTCAACCTTGATCAGAGATATTAAATTCCAACCTCTCTACATCTCCCTGAGATACGTGGTAGCCTAGTGGGTTAAGTAACTGGACTAGTGACTGACGAGCATGGATTCGAATCTTCGGGACTCCGTCGGGTACGATGAGCATTCCTTTAGAGGTGTGATTTTTCGGCTACCAGATCTTTCTGGGAAACCACTGGCGGAAAAGTAAACGCTACTGGCCCCACTACCCTCATTTGTGAATTTTACACCCCGCTGTAGAAGTCATAGCATTCCACGGCCAAATGATGAACAAACATTAAAATATCAGTCCTGGCAACCACGGGAGCATCAGACAGGAGGAAAAAATAGAACCAAGCCAGTTTAAATGAACACTTGGAATGTTAGGAACGAGAACAGAGACAAAGAAAGTATTAAAAAATGAATAATATTTATTCAAATCGGTTCATAAAATTTAATTCTGTCTTTGTTCATCATTTAATCCCATCAAGTCAAGTCTAATACAACTGAACTCATTTTGGGATATTTTGAGGAGAGGGAGATTAGAAAACATAAAACCAAAGATGGAGAGAGAAAATTTAGTTATTTTAGGGCTAACGAGGTCAGTTTATATGACAGCGGGAATACCTGGAGTAAAAGTTATTGTGTGATAAAATTAAAGTGATATACATTGAAGGGGAAGATATCCAGCGAAGTATGGCGAATGTATTTATTTGAAAAGTTGGAAGAAGTGTAGTCAGCATATGAGATTGTAGCGCTGTCGACTAATGGAATATTATTCATATGTATAAAAGCTGAACCAGCAAAATTGGTTATTATTGAGGTCTACTTCTCAGCAGTAATCATAGGGAGGACTAAATAGGCAGGGCAGGGAGGTTGTTCCTCTGAGGAAACATTTTATATTGATTGCAGATTGAAATGCGACGGTAAGCGAAGGAAAAGATGGCACTGAGGTACAGAATTACGGATTAGGAATAAGATATGGCTGGAGGTAAGAATACGGAATCGAGAACTTCGTAATAACAGCGACTTTAACAGTTGATCAAGCTTTAGATAATTCAGACAATCAGTCATTGCTGAGTGCATGAGTAAGTTGGCGTGATAGGAATAGAATGAGAATAACGCAAGCAAATCAAAGGTTATTAGGTTTTCGAGGAAGAGAAAAGATAGTGTAAACCCTAAAATTAGAGGGGAAAAATAAAAGAAAGTGGAACATAGTATTAAGTGTCTGGAAAGGTAGCTAAGTTATAACCAAGATGTTTACAGAATTGAGGATATCAGAAGAAAAATTGCGTTGAGCAAAGAAGCTTTTTTGTGTAGTGAGGATATTAAGAACGGACTAGTGAAAACTACTACATGGACTTGGTATTTGTACTGTTCGGAAAAATGGTCGTTTAAACAAGGCTATAAACGTTAAATGGAGCATTTTGAGTTATGGGTTTGGAAAAAGATAGAAAAGATAAAAGTTAGCATAAGGAATTAAAATAAGGAGCACTAGGTATTTCGAGGGAGGAGAGTGACTTATGGACCATAAGAATGTAGAATGAAGTAAAGGGATGCAGCTTATATGCGGAATCGAAAAAAAATTTATTGCATGAGGGAGTATTGAGTTTGTTTTGTCCGGGTAGTCAAGGAAATATAAGAGTGTTCAGTCTGTGTCTATTCTAAAACTACCTTAAAATGGAAGGCTAAAATATATACGCATATTTTTGCTATTGGCGTATGTTAGTCAATTCAAACTACATATGATAAGCTTAAAAACGCCCGATTCCTTCAAACAAAATATTTACTTTTGGACAGAAATTCAGTTCAGATTTAAAAAAATCGGTATATTCTAAAGATGAAAGCTCGAGTACTCGTTGTAAATATCCCTATCTGAGAGCTTCATTTCCAAAAATGCTGACATACTCGTTACTCCACTCGCTCACTGGAGTTTCTAAAGAATTTATGTATTCATGTATGATTGTCTGTATACATATATATATACACACATATAAGAATTATGTATGTGTTATATATATATATATATATATATATATATATATATATATATATATAATTGGCTGACACAACATAACACAAATAGAAAAGAATAGACACATATAAAAGAACACTTACACGGTAAATTGTTCGAGCTTTCGGCCCTCTCAGGGGCCTTCTTCAAGAGAGACTGAAAATATGCTATGGAACAGGAGAGGGGAAAGAGTTATGGGCGTGGAGGGGAGGTGTGGAGGGGAGGTGTGGAGGGAATGCTGGGAGGGAAATTAAATATGGCGGTTAAGGGTGGGAATTTTAAAGGAACGGAAGGATAGTATGTAGGCGGATTCACGAGTTCTCACCTCTATGTTGGTAGCTGAATCAGGTAGGGATTCTAGGATGCTGAGGGAAAAACACTGGTCGAATGAAAGGTTGTGGGAATTGGCGTGTGAAGGGATAGGAAGAGAAGAGAGTGAGGCAGAATTACAGGAGTACCGGTGATTATTCATTCGGATGGATAAGGGCGTAATGCATTCACCTATGTAGAAGGAGGTGCAATGCTTGCATGATAAAAGATAAATAATATTTTTTGAGAGGCAATTAGCGTGGGAACGAGGTGGGGGGGCTATGAGGGGATGTAGGGAGAGGGGAGTAGGCATAATAAGAGGACAGGTTTTACATCGGGGGCGGTTGCAAGTTGGGGAAATATTGGGAAATTTGTCACGGGGGGGCGCCAAAGGGTTGGTGGACCTCAGAAGGTTTTTGAGATTGGCGGGTCGTCTATATGCGATAGATGGGCATTGGGGTAGTAAGGATGAGGTCGCGTCATTGTCATGTAAAATTGGAAACAGTTCTTTAAGGAAGGTTTTCAGTCTGTGTGATCCGGGGTAATAGGTGGTGCAAAGGTTGAGTCCTGCGTCAGATGTGGGTTTGTTATTGTGTGGTGTGTGTGGTCGGGTGGAACGGTGGATTTTATTTCGTAGCAACTTTTCTGGGTAACCGCGTTTGAGGAGTGCAAGGTGTAGATTGGCAAGGTATTTGTTGAGAGTGGCTGTGGTGTTGCAAATTCGGTGTCCGCGGATGGAGAGAGAGTTAGGAATCGAGCGTTTTGTGTGTTGAGGATGACAGCTAGTGTGGTGTAGGTATTGCTGATGGTTAGTGGCTTTGATGTGTACTGAAGTAGTGAATTTGTTGTTTTGAAGTGAGATGTCTGTGTCAAGAAAGGTGATAGTGGAGTCTGAAATGGAAGAGGTGAATTTAACCGTGAAAGATGAATTTAAGGCGGATAAGAAGTTGTTGAGAGAGTCAGAGCCATGTGTCCAGAGAATAAAAATATCGTCTATGTAGCGGACCCAGAAAAGAGGTTGAAGGGGTTGCTGTGACAGGAAGGTCTCTTCGAGATGGCCCATGAAGAGATTGGCGTATGATGGTGCCATCCTCGTTCCCATCGCTGTGCCTTTTGTCTGTAGGTAAAAACAATTTTGGAAAGTGAATGCATTTTTTGTAAGGACGAAAGTGGCAAGATTGAGGAGAAATTCCGTTGAGGGGCGCTGGGGTAGGGGGCGCAGAGAAAGATAATGCCGGAGGGAGGATAAACCTTCTGCATGGGGAATAGAAGTGTAGAGTGAGGTAACGTCGATGGTGGCCATAAGTAGGTTGGGTGTGGAGGGAATAGAGACGGAATTTAGACGGTCGAGGAAGTGGTACGTGTCTTTCGTGAAGGAGGGCAAGGAGAGTACAAGTGGTTGTAGGTGGTGGTCAAGGAATGCGGAGATTCTTTCGGTGGGAGAATTGTAACTGGAAACTATAGGACGACAGGGGATGTTGGGTTTGTGTATTTTTGGGAGGAGATAAAACTGGGGTGTTCTGGGGTTTGGGGGTGAAAGTAGGGATATGTCTTGGGAGGTGAGGCCTTCTTCTGGTCCGGAGTGGAGGAGAAAAGACCGAATTTCGGTTTGGAAAGTTTGTGTTGGGTTTTTGGTTAGAGTGGTATAGGTGGATGTATCATTCAGGTGAGCGAGGGCTTTGGAAATATAATCTTTGGTGTTTAGAATTACAACAGAGGAGCCTTTGTCGGCGGAGGTAACAACGATGTTAGGATTGGACTGTAGGGTTTTTAGGGCATGACGTTCGTTCATGGAGAGGTTATTTTTCGGTCTGAGATGTTTTCTGAAGGATTGATTGGAAACTTTTTCGATGAGAAGACGTATAAAAATTTCGACAGGATGGTTACTAGGAAGGGGTTTTGGCTCATGAGTTGAAGCCGGGCGGAATTTGTCAAGTGCGAGATTGGTTTTTAGGTTACTGAAAGGTTTACTTTGTGATTTCCAGAAGGCGCGCCATCGAAGGTTTCGGCAGAAATTGAGGGTATCAGTGAGTATGTTTATGTGGTTTATTTTTGGTGTAGGGGAGAAGGATAGGCCTTTGCTAAGAACGGATATTTCATTGTCTGAAAGGCTGGTGTTTGAAAGGTTTACAATGTCATGGGCATTGTCGGAGGGAGGGGGGGTGTTGGGATTGTTCGGTGGTGGCTGACGTTTTGGAAAAACCGGAGGGCCTTTGGGAGGAGGGGGAAGGTTGTAAATGCTGCGGAGGTCAGGCTTATATTGAAAGAGTGGGGGTGGTTGAGGAGGAGGTGGCGGGAAAGGGTGAGAGTGTGGAATTTTGAGACCAACTCGGAAGTAGGAAATATACAAGTTGGACAGCTTTTTAAGGAGAGTTTGACGTTTTTGTTGGAGGGAACGTAGGGCAGACGAAATTATGGCGTTGAGTTGTGGAATTAGGTGAGCAGAAGCCAAAGAGATTATTTTAAAGAGGGAAAAAAGGTTTGATTTGTGTTTTTCACGAATGCATTGGTATTGCATAAGGATAAGGTGGGTGTATTCTAAAGATTTTTGGTAAGAAAATGCATTAAGTATGGGGTGGATATCAGGAAGAGTAGCAGATAGTGGTAGGGAAATGACTAGACCGTTGGGAACGATTCCTAAGGACAGGCAGGAGGTGAGAAACTCGGTGTGGCTTGTGTATTTGGCGAGCTTATAGGCGTGACGGCGAAAATTTCGGATCCAAGACGGAATGGGATGAGGGTGGTCCATGTTTTAGGCGATTGAGAAGGTTGTGGAAAATAAATAGGAAACTAAGGAAGACAGTGGTGAGGGAAAGGATAGCACATTCAAAATAGAGCAGAATCCGCGGCGCAAAACCCTTTATACGTCTTCTCATCGAAAAAGTTTCCAATCAATCCTTCAGAAAACATCTCAGACCGAAAAATAACCTCTCCATGAACGAACGTCATGCCCTAAAAACCCTACAGTCCAATCCTAACATCGTTGTTACCTCCGCCGACAAAGGCTCCTCTGTTGTAATTCTAAACACCAAAGATTATATTTCCAAAGCCCTCGCTCACCTGAATGATACATCCACCTATACCACTCTAACCAAAAACCCAACACAAACTTTCCAAACCGAAATTCGGTCTTTTCTCCTCCACTCCGGACCAGAAGAAGGCCTCACCTCCCAAGACATATCCCTACTTTCACCCCCAAACCCCAGAACACCCCAGTTTTATCTCCTCCCAAAAATACACAAACCCAACATCCCCTGTCGTCCTATAGTTTCCAGTTACAATTCTCCCACCGAAAGAATCTCCGCATTCCTTGACCACCACCTACAACCACTTGTACTCTCCTTGCCCTCCTTCACGAAAGACACGTACCACTTCCTCGACCGTCTAAATTCCGTCTCTATTCCCTCCACACCCAACCTACTTATGGCCACCATCGACGTTACCTCACTCTACACTTCTATT